>NC_057722.1:36285836-36351168 GCF_004010195.1 Chiloscyllium plagiosum | reverse complement strand
TTATTAGATAGTCTTTATAAATCATATAGAGAATGTAGTGTCCTACGACCAGTGGGGGTATCTTCCGTCAGTACTATTTATCATTTACTACATGATGAAGTATCGGGAGATTTGGATAATCTGCTTAAAACATGGGATCAGGATCTGGGACTAGAAATCTCCACAGAAACGTGGGATGATATCTGGGAAAATGCTAGAAGAATGACTCTTTGTAACAGAACCCAGGCTATCCAGCTGAAGATACTTCATAGGGCCCATATAGCACCGGTTCGATTGGCAAAATTTCAGGCAGGAGCATCTCCAATGTGTCCTAAATGCAAAATAGAGGTGGGCACTCTTGTACATTGCTTATGGACCTGTCATAAGATCCGTAGATATTGGACTATAGTAGCAAGTACCCTGACAGAAATTTTAGGAACGGAAATTAAAGTGGACCCTGCATCTCTCCTCTTGGGTTTTCGAACTTTCCCTCCCTGGACATGTACGGGAAGAGACTATTTTCTATCCTCTCTTTCTTGCAAGGAAAAATATTTTGGTGAACTGGTGGCTGAGGGCCCCCCTGGACTTTCAAATTGGCACAGACTACTTATGGAATGTATTCCCCTTGACTTCCTTACAAATATGGTGCACCGAAAGACCGAATTATTTTATAAAATATGGCAGCCCTTTTTGAATTACATAAATACAGATATTTCGGCTATCCTAACAAGGGCTTTTATTTAATTGAGATTACAAACCTGGCTGGTCCGCGGCCCCTCGGGGGAGGAATCCCGCACGAATACGGGTTTTATTATATCTGATGCTAACACATCCCGAGCATGTAAGAGACTTAAATATACACCCTGGTTAGTTGTAGGTTAGATTAGTAGATAGTTGAGTTTTGTTTGTTTGTTTTTTTTTTCTTTTCGGTTTTTTTTGTTGTTTTGTTGTTTTGTTTTTTTTTGTCAAATTTTGGCTATTGTATATTTGAGCTAATTATTGTATATCGTTTATATCTGAGAGTTTTGTTTATTTTTGTAAACTTGTAAAAATGTTAAATTTCTAATAAAAATATCTACTAAAAATAAAAGAAAGCATACAAGATCCTTAGTATGATAAATTAGTTCTTGCTTATGTCTCAATCTATGTAAATCTTTGGAAAACATTGGCTCCGGCACAGCTGGAGTTGAGACAAAATCAAATGCGGCAAGTTATTGTGGTACACTACTAGAAAGGGTAGTCAAACCAGGTTTAATAATAATTTCCAAAGCATATATTAAATACTTGAACTGGAAAAAAAATTGCTAGCTTTTCCAATATCCCATCTTATTGTCTCTCACGCTAACATTTCTGTCCTAGGCCTGCTGCAGTGTTCCAGCAAAGTCCAATGCAAGCTAAAGGAACAGCAATTAATTTTCCACTTAAGCATTTTACAGGCTTCAAGACTCAACACTTCAGACCACAAACTCTGTCCTCTATTTTGATTACACACTCCCCCCTGCCACTCTGGTGTCTTCTTGCAAGAAAATGGTCTCAGCAGAATGGATCAATTTTCTGCAATTAACACCCACCTTTCTCTATATCTTTGCTCGACTACATTTAACAGTACCTTAACCATTTGTTCTGGGCGCCTTTCCCATTTTTTCCCAGATACTACCAGTCCTGAGTTTCTCCAGCACTTTGCTTTTATTTAGGTGTAAAGATTTGTTTGGTTAAGGAGAAAGAGTGGGGAATGGGATAATTCTTCCAAAGAGCTGATGTAAGAACAGCATGTCACAGAGCTTATTGTTCTGTTGCATCATTTTCTGATACTCTTTTTATAGCCATTCATTTTTGCTCACATCATACATAAGAGAGAAAATGAATGGATCCTTACAAATAATGATGAAACATATTTGAGGGGATAATTATGAAGTTTGAAATTGAGTGGCTCACAACTTTTCTGAAATTAAAGGCAGCATTGCAACCTTAAAAACTTTGACTCTATTAACATTTCAGTTACAAAAAGGAACACTTTTTGTGCCAAGAAATTGTTTGCCTGAATTCTGAAGATCAATGTGCCTCATGACCTTGATAGTAGGGTCATTTACATTAAAAAGATCAACATTGTGACATGATTACCACAGGTTAATTGCAATTCAATTTCACATTTGCTTTTTGCAACTTCCATGACTAATCTTGTAATATTAAAAAAAATTATGCTGACAAATACTGAAATACTGTTAGGAAATTAGGAAAATCCTGCAAATAATTATTGGTCTTCACTGATTTACTTTTACTTGCGTTTCTATAAATGCTGCAAGTAAAAGTTCTTTTTAAATTATTTGGTCCAGGATCCATAAGCTGACAAATAAATTGGGAATGATTAACAGACACAGTCAATAAAACATGAGCAATTCTAAATCTTGTGGTCTCTACTTGATGAAACTCGAATCTGCAATTACATTTTAGCAAGTCTGACTTCAGGCTTAAAATCACAGTCAGTTTTGTTAACAAATAATGAGAAGAATTTAGCCCAGTGTTTCTTTCTGTATGTGAAATGCCAACTTCTATTGTTGGAAAATATAACTGACACTTTAGAATGAAAAACTACATTTTTTCTTAAGCTCAATATATTCTTAAGGAAAAATAACAGAAAATGTGACTCCAACCTTTGCTCTTTGTCTTGACCTTGAAAACATTTCTGTGCCAGTTTTCATTAAATTGTCTCTGTCACATAACTCTTCTTTTGATAGATCCATTTCACGCATTTTCAATAGTTCTATTTGCAAACTATCAAATTTGGACTTAAACCACTGATGTGCCTCTTCTAGGTTTGCACTAACCTGCAGACAATAACATAGGTGTCAACACTTGCCAAACTATTAATGCAAATTAAATGCAACTCCTTGTATATTGTGTTCATATTTTCAAACAACTACTTTCACTGGTTAACAGGAGCTACATTTGTAGTATTGCTTATGATTCAATGGATAATGACACAGCAATGTATACAAACCAAGAATACACCAGGTTGTACCCCTAGTTGTTAAAGAGTTTGCTGATTGCAACCGGATAAGAGTGGAGAGTACTAGAACTAAATGCAAAAATCACAATGCTTTTGTTAGTGAGAAACAAGCAGGACCCCTCCTCCCAACTGCTGTTCAGTGACCCAGTTGGAACTCTATAGCTTGATTAATTAGGCTAAAGAGTAAGAGCTGCAAGTAGTGACTATTTAGGCACATGTATGAGTAAAAGTCACTTATCCATTCCATTGAAGATCTGTTAATACCTACGGAACCGTTTGCCAATATAATTCAGGATCATCAGGTTGGGAGAAAATGCACGTCATTTTTTGTTGGTAAAAATGGAATAATGCTATATTCTTTAAGTTTTTGTAATTAAAGCTATGTTTTCAATTACAGCCAGCAGTTAATTTTATGTAATGGTAGAAATAACTAAGTAGTATTAATTTATAATGTTTATTTTCAATACTGGAATTTAGATGAAAACAAATTTGAATAAAACTCTCCTGGAAAAGTAAATATAAAAGTGATCTTGAATAAAATTAATCATAGAGAAAACTGGAATTACTGCTTTTGGTTCCCACTGCAAGTTCCAATGTTGAGCTATCAAATCCATCTCTCTCCCTGGCAATAGTCTGAGATTAACTAGTTGTTGTACAACCATATTGTCACAGCCAACCCACGAATTTCCAGCCTCAAGCTTGCACAATCACTAAATCACAAAGATGTCCATTTCTATCTCCGTTATATCATGCAATTTTTGGTAATCAAGGGCATTAAATAGTTATCAGGATAGGCAAGAATGCACAGTAATCACAACAGACATGATCTTGACCAGCAGAGCAGAGTCAAGGGAGCCAAGTGGGCTAATGATCCTAAAACCTTAATTCATGTTTTTTTTTGTATCACTTCTACTCCTAACTATTCCAGTGCAGTCCTGGCTGGTCTCACACATTCTACCCTCCATAAACTAGAGTGCATCCAAATCTTCAATTATACATTAAAAATGAATTTTCATCACTGCAGAAAAAGCTACTTAGGGACAGAGAGGTCAACATTCTCAACTTACACAAAGTTCCATTAACCTCTTTACCTGCAGGCCAACACTGGCTCCAGGACAATAAACGTCATAATTTTACAATTCTCATTTTTGCTTTCAAATTCCTCTATTGAATTGAATTGAATTTATTGTCATGTGTAACGAGGCCCAGTGAAAAGCTTTGTCTTGCGAGCAATACAGGCAGATCACAGAGTTAAATAGCATAGATAGTAAATAATAGGTAAACAGCAGCAAAAAACAAAAACACAGGTACAGGGAATGTTAAGAGTTTGAGTCCATTCAGTATTCTAACAACAGTAGGGTAGAAACTATTGTGAAACCGGTGGTGCGTGTGTTCAGGTTCCGTACCTTCTCCTCGATGGTAGAGGTTGTAGAAAAACATTGCCAGAGTGGGATGGATCTTTAAGAATGCTGGCAACCTTTCCTTGGCAGCGGTCCTGGTAGATGGATTTTGTAGATCCATTTGTGGTCCTGTTCCCTTCTCTGTAATCTGCTGTAGCCCACAATCCTCTAAGATGTCTGCACCTTCCAATCCTGATTTCTTGAGCATTCTTAATTTTAATCTCTCCTCCACTATTAGCCATGCTTTCAGCTGAAAAGAATCTACCTCACTTTCCTCCTATCACGCACCTCTTCAAAACATATCTCTTTGCCCAAGTTTTTGATCATATGATCTAACTTCTCTTCATGAGGCATTATGTCTTATTTTCCAGCATTCCAATTAATCACTTTGGAATGTTTTATTATGTTAAAGATGAGACATGAAAACAATTGATGGTATTGGAATCAGGACTAAATAAAATTAACTGATGGGGGGGCGGGGTTTGGCTTGCAGCAACTGAGTGTTAATTTAAATATTTCCAAAAAGAGGGATATATTGTTTGAGGGCTTTTCACCTTCTGCTCTTCAGAACAAACACAACAATGCCCAAATGTCAAATTTTCACAGTTTAGACTATAGGAGAAAAGGGTGTTGAGTGACTGAGACATTTCAATAGGGAACTATAAACTCCTTAAGGTCCCAGTTAATTTTAGAAAAGGTGCAAGTCTTCAATATGTTGTTATTTCTGTCTGCAGTGAACATGTTGCTATGAATTAATATATGTCACTTCTTCTGGCAAGAATAAATGAGCCACTCAAATTGCACCACTTATTGTAAATTGGTTGAACGTAGAGCTATTAGCACACTTGGGATTATTCAATTGTGAAAGCGCGTCTAATAGAAAATATTTTAGATTTAGCAAATACAGATTAATTTCAACAGAGTGAATAGCTTAAAAGAGGAGGAATGCATAACTTCAGTACCTTTTTTTTTTAAATACTTCCTTCTCTCGCAGAAAGCTGGCACAGACAAAGACCAAATGGCTTATTCCTGGGCTATTATCTTTCCATGTATTTTTCAAAAATACAATCTAGATAACTTGGTATCTATAGTAACTTTCCTACTTTTGAATACAATTCCCACAGTTTTGGTATCTTTTCAGAGTCAGATCTGCTAAAATAACACTGATTTTAAACAGTAGTCCATGTCTATCTCAACTGATTCAATTCATTTATAGAAATCTGTGCAACACACTGATCTAAGTTCTGATCAGATCCTAAAGTCAGAACAATATTGCCATTCCCAAAAGTCATCAGCATTATCATTAGGAGATTCACTAGGTTGATTCCAGAAACTAAAGAGTTTGAGCAGTTTATGTTGATATTCACTAGAGTTTAGTATGATGGGAGGAGATCTAGTATATAAGATGTTAAAGGGGATTGATAAAGTAGGCGTAGCACAAATGTTTCCTCATGTGGAGCAGTCTAAAATGATAACCTATTATTTTAGGATAATGTGTAGCAGATTTAAAGGGAGATGAAAAGATATTAATTCTCTCAGTCATGAATCTGTGGAATTCACAATCTGAGAAAGTGGTGGATTTTAAGAAATTAAGACATTTTAAGTAAAAAACGGTCTATCTCTACCTTAATGACTAGGAAAGGAAGGAAAGTGAAGTTCAGGCCAAGGTGAGATCAGCCATCATCGTGAATGGCAGAGCAAGCTGAAGGAGCTGAAATGCCTACTCCTGCTTCTAGTTCTTATGAGTGTAAGTGGGCAGAGCTGCTATGTATTTAATATTATCTTGTTATTTTTGATAGTAGGTGCAAGAATTTAATTACACCATCTTTGTTATTCCACAAGATAATTAATGCAGTTCCAATTAGAAATTCCCAAGTAAAGATAGTAAACTATAATACATTAAACGTAAGATAGGCAAGATTTCTTATTAATGTAGGATATAAACAATACAAAGCAAATCTCAACCATCAGTGTCCTACCTGTTGTGACTCCAAACCAGCTTCCTTCAGTTTCTGCTCAGTTACTTCCTTGCAAATTTGTAAACTTCTTACTTTTGCTTCAAGAGTCTAGTGACAAGAATCAATATTTTGGGGCTTTTAGAAACAAGAATTTCACCATTCTCTGTGCAATAGTTTTGTTAACCTTAATCCAAATAAACTGAAAGTCAAGACTTTTAGTATTGTTCGATTTCATAACAAACACGGCAAGTTAATAATGATGACAGAAATCAAAGCAACAGAACAGGCTATAGTACTTTATAGGATTCTGGGAAACCTTGGAGATTAACTCTGAATTCTGAAAAGGCAAAGTCACAAAGCCTTCTCACAGTAAGCGACTTTCAACACTTCCAACACAATGTCAATAAAATTGGCCTGAAGAGCTAATGAATAGCTTATTTTATATCTAAAATTAACATGAACATTATAATGTTGGAATTCCTGGGCTACGATAGCTGTGTGACATTTGGCTCTCTTGCTGCTGGGATTGGTCATCAGGTTCCTGATGTTCCAAGTCCAAATTTAATTTTGAGAAACAACAGGAATGTGCCTCTCTGTGTGGATTCTTTAAAATGGGGTGGCTACTGATTACTCCATGGTCTTTGTTGACTGGCAGGGATAGCCAAGATGATATGACACATACAAAATATAACACAACCACAATGAAGCTCAGTGCAAAACACAGACACAGCAACACACACACTCCCCTAGCTCCGGATCTCACAATCTGACTTTATGGAGTTCACATTATGGAGTAGGTGTTGGATATCAATTAGGCAAGATCAATAAAGATTTATTGTTGCCAGTGCAGCAGGCTCACAAAAGACCAGTCAGATCCTTCCACTGAGCTAACTACACTTGTGCCCCCTGTGCATTTTGAATTTTTGACATCACAATCCAGGCTATGGGGCTCCACTCCTTGCTGTTTAACTGACTGAGCCAGTATTTTCATAAAATCATAAGATTACAGGAGCTGAATTAGGCCATCTGGTCCATCGATTATGTTCTACCATTTGATCACAGCTGATATGTTTCTCACCCCATTCTTTTGCTTTCTCCCTGTACTCCCTTACCAATCAAGAACCTATCTCAGTCTTAAATACACTCAATGACTTGGTCTCCACAGCCCTTTGCAGCAATGAGTTCCACAGATTCACCACCTTCTGATTGAAGAAATTTGTCCTTATCTCAATTCGAAAGGGTTGTCCCATTACTCTAATGCTGTGCCCTCAGGTCTTAGTCTCTCCTACTAGTGGAAATATGTCCTCCATGTCCACCGTATCCAGGCCTCACAGTATTCTGTAAAGTTTCAATCAGATGCCCCCATCCTTCTAAACTCCATCGAGCACAGACTCAGAGTCCTCCATTTTTCCTCATATGACAAAGCTCTTTATTCCCTGTATCATTCTTATAAGCCTCATATGGATCTCCAACACCAGCACATGCCTTCAAAACTGCACACAATATTCCAAATGCGGTCTGACCAGAGCCTTATGCAGCCCCAGTCGTACACTTGTATTCTAGTTCTCTTGAAATGCATGCCAACATTGCACTTCCCATCCTAACTTCCAACTGAAACTGCATGTTCACCTCAAAGAATTGAACTAGAACTCCCAAGGGCCTTTGTGCTTCAGATTAAAGAAGCCTTCCCCAGTTTAGAAAATAGTCTAGGCCTCTATTCTTTCTACCAAAGTTCATAATGCCCTCAGTTCCTTTGCCCAGATCATTAAAGTACAACATGAATAGATGTGGTCCCAAACTGGCCCCTACAGCAGTCAACCAGTCATTGACTGCCATCCTGAAAAAGCCCTCTTTATCCCCACTTTGTCTTCTGCCAGTAAGCCAATCCTCTATACATGCCAGTTCCTTACCCCTAATACCATGGGCTTATCTTATTTAGCAGCCTCCTGTGTGGTGCCTTGTCAAGGGCCTTCTAGAAATCTAAATAGGTAACATCCACTAGCTCTGCTTTGTCAAACTTGCTCAATATCTCCTCAAAGAATTGTAACAGATTTGTCACACATGACCCACCCTTGACAATGTCACACCGCCATAGCCCTATTTGCCATGCACTTCTAAATTCTCTGTACCCTCATTCTTAACAATGGACTCTAAAATCTTACCAAAAACCAAGGTCAGGCTAACTGGCCTAAAGTTTCCTGTCTTCTGCCTCCATTTCTCCTTAAATAGAAGTGTTACATTAGCCATTTTCCAGTTCTCTGGGACTCTTTCTGACTCCAGTGATTCATGAAAGGTCACCACCATTTCCTCGATAATCTCGTCAGCTATCCCCTTGAAAATCTGGGATGTAGTCCATCTGATGCAGGTCATTTATCCACCTTCAGATTTTTTCAGCTTCCTCAGCACCTTCCTCTTAGTGATGCCACTCCGCTTACATCTGGCCCTTGATTCTTCTGAAGTTGTGGCAAGCTGCTGTATATTTTACTGTGAAAAGTGCTGCAAAGTATCTATTCAGTTCTTCTGCCTTTCTTTGTTCCCCATTACTACTTCTCCTGCCTCATTTTTCAGCAAACTAATAGCCACACTTGCCTCTCTCTTGCCTTTCTCTACATCTAAAACAAAACTCTTGCAAACTTCTTTTAATTATCCTGTTTTTTCAAGGCTTTCCAATCTTCTGACTTCCCATTGATCCTCACCACACTGTATGCTTTTTCTTTTGCTTTTATGCTGTTCCTGAATCCCCTTGTCAACCATAGTTTTTTTTTTAGATTACATTACAGTGTAGAAACAGGCCCTTCGGCCCAACAAGTCCACACCGACCCGCCAAAGCGAAACCCACCAATACCCCTACATTTACCCCTTACCTAACACTACGGGCAATTTAGCATGGCCAATTCACCTGACCCTGCACATCTTTTGGACTGTGGGAGGAAACCGGAGCACCCGGAGGAAACCCACGCAGACACGGGGAGAACGTGCAAACTCCACACAGTCAGTCGCCTGAGGCGGGAATTGAACCCGGGTCTCAGGCGCTGTGAGGCAGCAGTGCTAACCACTGTGCCACCGTGCCGCCCAAGTTGTTCTGTTCTCCCCGAGGTATGTTTCTTTTTCTTCCTTGGGATGAATTTATGCTTTGCCTCCCTTCTTAACCTTCAAAACTGCAGCCATTGCTTCTTCACTGCTTTCCTTGCTCAGTTCCACTTCTAATCAACTCTGGTTAGTTTCTCCTTCATGTCTTTGCAGTTACCTTTACTCAATTGTAATACAGTTATTTGATTCCAGCTCCTCCTCCTCCTCAAACTGCAGGGTGAATTCTGAATATTATGGTCACTGCCCCCGAAGAGTTCTTTCACCTTAAGCTCCGTAATCAGGTTGCCGTCAACACATCACCAAATCCAGAAGCACCTGTTCCTTAGGGGCTCTGTCACAAGCTGCTCCAAAAAAAACCAACATGTAGACATTCCACGAATTCATTTTCTTGCGTTTCACTACCAAGCTAATTTTCCAAGTCCACCCATATACTGAAGTCCCTGATGAATATTCACATAGAAACAAAGTGTGTAAGAAAGGCACCATCTCCTGATTTATTTCTTCCCCACATCCTGACTACTGCTAAGAGGCCTTACATAACTCCTATTAAGGTCTTTTTCTTTTCCTTTGCAATTCCTCAACTCTACACACACAGATTTTGTGCCTTCCAATTCTGCATCACTTCTTGCTTTTGATTTAATCTCATTTCTTACTAACCTTCCCACTCTGTCAATCTGCCTATCCTTTCAATCCATATCCTTGGATATTTAGTTCCCAGCCCTGATCCCTTGCAGCCTTGTCTTTGTAATACTCTCAAGATCTGTCACTGCCATTTTCAATCTGTGCTACAAGCTCACTTTTTGTATATTGTGTGCATTTAAGTACAACACCCTCAGTCTTGCCTTGACTGACTGCCTTGTCATAGTTGTCCCCTTATCTGCTGTGCCCGAAGTTGGATTCTGACCCTTTCCATACTTTCTGGACTATTGCTGTAGAAACATTAATAACTTCTACTTAGCCCTTTCCGCCTTGAACTTTTTCCATGCAACTAAATTCAGCACCCCTCCACCTTTCACTATTGCCTCAGCCACAGTCCTAGTTATGTGATTCGCCAAGACTCATGCTGTTTCTCACTCAGTAAATCTTCTAACTGCTTCAAGTGATGTCCTCCTCAAATTGGCTCCTGGTAGCATTGCTCCTCAACTGTTTGATTCTGAACTGTTCTTATTCCCACTACTGATCTCACACTTTACCACTGCTTCTCTGCTTTTATCTCCACTGCTCCCTGCCTGTGTTCTCACCACCTTTGTATCCCTGCTGGTGGTCTTGTTCTTTCCTGCTGCACCAGGGTTAAGCTAAGCAGCCTCTGTGACAGTTCTTACAAAATATGAAAGTCAGGTTTATTGCTTTACCTATCAACCATCATTTTCAAATAGCTGTTCCATAACACAGCAATCTCCACCATAGGTAGGATCAGAGCAAGGACTCAACTCTAACCAAGCTGGAACAGGAACTGAATCCCCAGCTCTTGGCACCAATCCAAACCACACTAGCTTCCTAGGAAACTGTGCCAATTCCATCCTCATCCACCACCCGCAGGAGTCTAAATTGCTCTGGTAATGTACACTTTATGACGTTGCAGTCAGGAGATATGATGATAGGGATTCCAATTTCTTTCCCCCTCATGGCTGACCAGAAAGCGCTCCTACTCTTCCAGCTGGCCATCGACAGATGTTGAAATAATTCACAAGTTGTTACTCACCCTCTTTGGTCATGTAATGAATACATACTCCTTGGCTATCAGTTCTAATGTGCAACTGGCTATAGCTTCTGGTTTAAATACAGGGATGCTACCCACTGTACCAAAAGACCTCTTTTCTAGAAATAATTTACAGAGCCATAGAATCTTACAGCCTGAAAACAGACCCTTCAGTCCAACCATTCCATGGCGATTATGTTCACAAACTAAACTAGACTCACCTGCCTCCTTTGGTCCAGATCCCTCAAGCTTTCCTATTCATGAACATATCCAAATGTCTTTTAAACATTGTAACTGTACCCGTATGCACCCCTTCTCTGGCAGTTCATTCCACATACAAACCACACTTTTAAAAAAAAAGTTGCCTCTCATGTCCTTTTTAAGACTCTCCTCACCTTAAAAATATACCCCCTTAGTTTGATATCTCCTACCCTAGGTTAAAAACCCTTGTCATTCACCTTATCAATGCCCCTCATGATTTTATAAACCTCTACAAAGGTCACTATTCAACTTCCCATGCGCCACTAAAAAAACTGTGCCAACCTTTCCAGTCTCCCAATATTGAGGCAAGAACAGATCAGGATTTGTAGCTAATTCTCTAATCAACATTTTTGTAGACCCAACCATGATGAAATGCCTCAGGCCAATGTCTCAGTTGCCAGTGCAGCACAAAGAGCTTCCACCCAAGGTTTGAGTGCCATGGTTGAAACTCAGATTGCTTTTGAGCAAGAAACACAGAATGCTGAAAAAATAAAATCCAGAAGGTCTGGCAGCATCTGTTATGGAAGAAACAGAGTCAGGTATGACCCTTCTTCAAAACTGATGCTGAGCAAGGTCAGCTTGCAGCAAAGTGAACTCAGACATCTGATATCATGGCCATATACTTGTATTCAAAAAGACTTATAGCAGGTTACAGCTGTCCTGCAATCTGCTGTTTCAGTATCTTTGGGGATCCAACAGTGGCTCCATTCTTCAAGACAGACATGCTCAATTCTTCAAGAGAGAGACATAGTGATACACTGATATCTGAGAGCAACTGGTTTGTTCAAAAATCTTCAAGTCAGCAAAATGTGCTTCAGAACCTACTGCATCTTGTAAGCCTTTGAAACTTGAAATATTATGGATTGCACTATAAAATATAGAATTATCAAAACTGCTAGAAAAAAAACACTAATCAGTTGATGTAATTGATGATTCCTTTAAAAAACATTAGTAAGAGATCCTTCCTCCAGCTTAACATATGTTCAACTGTGCAATGTTGAGAAGAGGACTGAAGTGTGGATCTCCAAATCAGAATTCAATATCAATTGATGTCATAATCCTCCAGTTCTGCACGTTTCTGGCATGCTAATGGTGGAATCAAACCGGTCACCTATGCACTTTGGCATAGGTGTACACACACTTTGGATTCCATTTTAGATCACTAACAACACTTATAATGCCCAAAAGAAAACAGCTTGCCCAATTTTTGCAGACATGTTTCGTAGACAGAAAATAGTCAAGGCTAATTTGTTGAAAAATAGCAAAATTGTTGATGCCCATTAAAGTGTTCATTCTTACTAATTTGATTGCTTTTTTAAAAAAGGAACAAATTAAATTATGAAAGCAATCAAAGCCTTTTGGAGGGAAACAGATTAAAAGGAGGATTGGGGTTGGGGGGAGGGTGCGTTGGGGAAGAGAAAAGGACCATAGTTGCCTCGCAATCTAACTCCACCTGTAGCCAGTTGCTATCAGTGACTGCATTCGTAACCAAGTCCACCTGAAAGGACAGGAGAAAAGACGGAGGGTAGAATTCTCCCATTTCTGAGGTGATCAAAATGGTAGTGATTAAGGTGACTTAATGGGCGAAAGTTCAAATCAGATTCTTGTGATGAAGCGCTTTTTCCCGAAACGCCAATTTTACTGCTCCTTGGATGCTGCCTGAACTGCTGTGCTCTTCCAGCACCACTAATCCAGAAATTGACAAAACTTTGCCTGATTAAGTCTTCATATCTAAATGATGAGTTAGTGAAATTAGTGAAGTCAACATTGATGCCATGTGGTTGATGGGTCCCCCATGTAGTTGATGGGTCCCAAGGTGGAAGGTGAGGCATTCTTTTTCCAGCCGACAGTTGGACTTAGGGGTGGAGGAGGCCCAGGACTTGCATGTCCTTGGTGGAGTGCCACAGGGTGGTGGGGTTGTTGTGTGCGTGTGTCCCAGAGACATTCCCTTAAATGTTCCACAAGTTGGCATTCCGTCTCTCCAATGTGGTCTCCTCTATGTCAAGATCAATGGACACAGTAGATGAGGTGGTGGATGTTAAAGAAAATCTCTGCCAGATGTGAAAAGATCCTTTGGGGTCTTGGATGGAGCCTTGGTCTCTGCAGAATGGAAATGGGGTGAGGAGGGAAATATGTCTCTGGTAGGGTCTGATTGTAGATGGTGGAAATGGTGGAGGATAATGCGCTGTAACTGCATATTAGTGGATGGAGAAGACCGGGGTGGTTCTATCCTTGTTGCGGTTGGAGGGGTGCGTTTCAAGGACAGAGTTGCAGCAAGTGGAGGAGATGTGCTGGAGGGCATTGTTGATCACGTGGGAGGGGAAATTGCAGTCCTGAAAATAGGAGGCCATCTGGGATGTCCTGGAGTGGAATTGCTCCTCTTGGGAGCAAATACAACAAAGGCAGAGGAATTGGGAGTTACGGATCGCATTTTTACAGGAGGAGATGTGGGAAGAGGTGTAGTCCAGGTAGGTGTGGGAGATAATGGGAATGAAATAGATGTCTGTGTTGAGTCTCAGCCAGGGCTTGCATCTTCTGCAGGTCATTTGTGTTGAGGGGTAGCCAAGGATCTGAAATAGCGATACAGAGTTTTTAGTGCTTACAAGGGGCCAAGTACCTTCTGTGTTTTAACTTGCTTTATTTCACACAAGGTTTCTACTGCCATTTAAAGGCAAGCAGTCATCATTATATAGCATGTTCTTAGTGCACAGGGTCTGTAACACTAACTTGGAGATAGGCAGTGTTTGTGGTCTAGTCTGCATTTCCGCACAAAAGAAGCAGTTCACTTGTAGCACTGCAGAGCACAAAAGAATAAATTTATCAGTCAGACATATCCCTGATGATATGTTGCTGTATGGCACAGCTCTATGTTGGCATCAGAGCTGCAGCATATGGCATCACTTATGTGGTGAATGTAATAAAGTATAAACGAATGATTACTTATTGGAATGAGTAGACTCCAGTCAGGGTGTGCTGTGATTATAATCTAGGGAATTGGTCACAGTCAGCCAGGCTTTTGGTCCTACCACAAGATCGGGCATGGATGCCCTTGTACTTTGGGACTTGAGCCACGGTTAGTACTTGAGGTAAAAGTGTAAGCAGATCAGTCATGGCTGTTTGGTCACTAATAGTCAGGGGTTCATCAAGGGGAAGTCCAGGGCACCTTGAAGAAAGTTTGCAGATCAAGTCTGGGAATGTGCTCTTCTACTGGGTTGCTCAGAATGATAACATTGGTAGGGGGTAAGGAGGCATAGATGCAAGGTAAGAGGCACAAAGCTAAGAGAGAGAAGTGAGGAGAATGTTTCCTTAAACATTAAGGGAGGCGACAGTCTGGAACTCACTGCCTGAAAGGGTGCTTAAGTCAAATTCTTGTAACACTTCAGCAGTATTTAGATATTCACTTGCCTTGCCACAACTTCTGGGGCTGAGGGCCAAGAGCTGGAAAATGGTATTTAATGTAGTCAGATCTTTGTTGACCAGCACAGACACAAATGGTCTCTCATGTTGTAAACATTTAGGAGTCTACTTGTAATAAAACGTGGGACCCTCATAATTAATGGGAATGGACAATGAGCTCTTAACAGAGGTAGAGTAGGACCAGTTACTCTGGTCAATGCACTGGGAGGATGTACAGCCAGCAAGGGAATACGAACCTCTAAACAGTCTATGGGGGTAAAGCAGTCAAATTAATAGTGATGTAAAAGGTACTCAAACAAAATGGGAGAAGCAGAAGGTCATCAGGGCTACAGCAACAGAAACACAAAAGGTAACAAAGAATGGGGAGAAATTTGCAGACCACAGACAGGACTCACAAGGAACTCATGCAAACACAGGGTTGAAACCTCACTTATCAGATCAAAAGTCAACTACGCCATGTTCATACTGGATGGGAGCCCATGCAAAGTGAGAACAATTAAGGTACTGTCATTTTGCTACAAGGGTGGAGTTTGCACAATTCTTTTTGAGAGACTGCAAGGGGCATTTGCAGTAATCAGACCTTCACTGGTTAAGCAATGTTACCCACTTCAATTCTCACTTCATCTGGAGGTCAGTAATAATCAAAGAATGCAGACAACAAATTGTGGCCCCGAGCAAATATGAACATTACACTATCCTAATTATTTACTTCCTTGTCATGCAATTTATAGCAAGTCCTAGAAGGCAACACATAGGATAAAATCTGCAAAGATATGGGCTGTGATTGGGTAAGAGAGGATTTGGGGAGTGGCTGTTTGCATGGTTGGTTATGAGTTGAAGTCTATTCCCAAAGCAGCATAATCACTTTGGCTATCCACTGTGCCTTTGGTAAGGTTACATATCTCAGAGCTCCTTATTGAGGAATGACTAGGAGTTACTTCAGAATCCTCCATGTGAGGGCATCACGTTCAGCTTGATTGCTAAGCATGTCAGGGCTCTGTAATCCCTTCGATAATACTGCAATTTCCCCATAGATCATCTGCTTATGGAGGTCAAATGTCAGAAGCTATGTCAATCATTCCCGTACTCTTGCTCCTACTGAAATTATCAACAGAAGCAGACAGTGAAGATGAGATCTTCAATAAGCCTAGCAAGAACAGCAACCTCCAGTGGCTGCCATACACAGTCTCCAGGAGGAGAATCAGCAGTTTAAGATCTACCAAAGCCCAAAGAACAAAGAACAGGAGTAGGTCATTGAGCCCATCCAGCCTGCTCTGGCACTCAATACAATCATGACTGAACACTGCAATGTCTTTTACTCACCCGATCCTCATAACTCTGGATGTCTCTTTAGGGTAGAAATCAATAGATCTGATTACTTCATACATAAAGATTATGCTTCCGCCGTCCTCTGTGGTAGAGAAAGCCAAAGGTTCATAACCCTCCAAGTAAAAACATCCTCATCACAGGGGAATGATGAGAACCAGGGTTAATAAGCTTTGCTACAATTATCTGCAAATGTTAGATGGGCAATGCTTTCGAGAAATAAGAATGTTTGGATCCATCATCTCAGAGATATGCCAGCTATTGGGCAAGGACATGCACCCACAAGGACTGGATTCAATCCCAAGATATCAAGGTCACACCTGCCTTTAATTTCTAGGGCAACAGCTCACTTCAGGGAGAAACCGGGACCCTTGTGACATCTCCCATATAAGTGCAAGTAAGTTGGACCATCGGCAAATGACAGATTTTTCTGTAAATACCAATAATATCTCGACTTTGAGACTGGTTATATTATAAAGATATAAGCACATAAGTGTAAGGTTGTACCTTAGAAATACAATTGTGTTAAGCAGCAATTTCAACACTTCACTTCAAAAGGGAAATTCAACATTAGCAAGCGTACAAAACAATAAATTGCATATTGACCTGCCATTATACATGCTGACACAAATTTTCATAGCCTTAAAAATAGTTTACTGTTCAAATGCCAATCTTCCCTTTTAACAGCAGATTACAAAAAAGTCAATACAAAACATTTTCCTTTTTCTAACAAAAGCATGAATACAGAAGACATCCCACCTGACACTTACTCCTCAACTCTTGACTTAGCTTATGTTCTTTCTTCAACTGAAATTCTTGCTGTTTGTGGAGGGATGCTGACTCAAGCTGACTCTTTGCCACATTTTGAAGCTCTTCTTGTAGACTCTGCATTTCTGTCACAAATTTCTGAATCATTTGAGACTGCAGATAAAGAAATGAATGATGTACAACGGAAAGTAAAAAGAGCCACAAAGTGTACAAAATTCCTGACTTCAGTAAAACTGAACAGATTTAGATGTTAACCACCATCTATAAGACTGAAATTAGGAGCTTTCGTAGTTTTTAATGAAACTTGATGATATCCAGCACAGACCAGTTGCTATGATTTTATGGGCAGTGGCAGATTCCCATCTGTGACCCAATTGAGGCCTTAAGTGGATAATTAATATCTATTTTAAAGCCTCAACCTTATGTCCCTCCAGTCTAATGGGAAGTGGGAAAGCTCTGTGTCTAACATGTATTGAAAACAACAAATGCTGGAGATCACAGCGGGTCAGACAGCATCCATGGAGAGAGAGCAAGCTAACGTTTCGAATCTAGACGATTCTCCATCAGACTCAACGTTAGTATCAATGGAGAGAGAGCAAGCTGTCTCACCTGCTGTGATCTCCAGCATTTGTTATGATCTGGACTGAAAACAATATCTGCAGTAATTTGCTCATATACTGGGCCTAACACATAGTCTGACAGGTCTAACACTAATAGGCTGCTGGTCAGTGAAAAGGAGGGAAGGTGGTTCTCTACTCTCAAAAATTCTGCCTTTCTTCATCCAACCTGTTTCCCACTGTGTCTCCAGCATGTGGTCCCACCCCAATGCATAAGATCTGTGAACTGAGTCCCAGCCAGACCCTGGGTTTGGGAGATCCATCATTCTTTTTAGGCTTCCTGGAAAACCTCAGTGGCCACTGAGTGGCCACAGCAGACCACAGGATTGTTAACTACTGATTGGTTGTCAATCTATGAGGGAATTTCCTTTGGAGAGGGTTGGATCCCTGTCCCATACTAATCGGAGATCCATTGCTCAAAAAATTAAAGTTGGAAATGCCAAACAAACTTATGCTGATGTATTGGGACCCTACCCTCAATGTATACCCAAGAGTTTTATTTACAGTTAAATAATTTATAAAACATATCATTTAAGAGATAAATGATGCTCATTTTTGTCTGTGTACAGACCTGCTCATAGTTCTTTTTCTGATACAGTTCTTTTATTCCCTCCATCTGTTTTAAGTCGGCTTCAAGTTCCTAGCCAAAAAACATATCAAAGGCATGAAAATCCCCTTTTTATTTTCATTTGCTGAATATTACTTAAAAAAGACATTTTGCCAAAACATTTCACCTTTCACTCATCAGGACAATTTTATAGGAACAACAATAAAGGTGATAATCTTGGTTTTCTCCTTCATTTAAGTTTTGTACTACCAGAAGATTATTTTCATTACTGTTTAACCTCTTCAAAATCAAATAATTAATTCTTTTAATTCTGTAAGCTAATTAGCAGTTAGTTATCATCCTGTGATGAGAAAAGAAAAAAAATGTAAATCACCTGATTACTTAATAAATTGTGATTTATGAACCAATATAATGGAAATGTGTGACAACAGGTTAGATCTCATGGAATACAGGGAGAACTAGCCATTTGGTTACAGAACTGGCTAAAAGGTAGAAGGATGAGGGTGGTAGTAGAAGGTTGTTTTTCAGACTGGAGGCCTGTGACCAGTGGAGTGCCACAAAAATCAGTGCCGGGTCCACTGCTTTTCGTCATTTATATAAATGATTGGGATGCGAGCATAAGAGGTATAGTTAGTAAGTTTGCAGATGACACAAATTGGAGGTGTACTGGAAAGCAAAGAAGGTTACCTCAGAACACAACAGGATCTTGATCAGATGGGCCAATGAGCTGAGAAGTGGCAGATGGTGTTTATTTCAGATAAATGAGAGGTGCTACATTTTGAGAAAGTAAATCTTAGCAAGACTTATATACTTAATGGTAAGGTCCTAGGGAGTGTTGCTGAACAATGAGACCTTGGAGTGCAGGTTCATAGCTCCTTGAAAGTAGAGTCACAGGTAGGTAGGATAGTGAAGATGACATTTTGGTATGCTTTCCTTTATTGGTCAGAGTATTGAGTACAGGAGTGGGAGGTCATGTTGCGGCTGTACAGGACATTGATTAGGCCACTTTTGGCATATTGCATGCAATTCTAGTTTCCTTCCTATCGGAAAGATGTTGTGAAACTTGAAAGGGTTCAGAAAAGATTTACAAGGATGTTGCCAGGGTTGGAGGATTTGAGCTATTGGGCTGGGGTTATTTTCCCTGAAGTGTTGGAGGCTGAGGGGTGAGCTTATAGAGATTTATAAAATCATGAGGGGCATGGATAGGAAAAATAGACAAAGTATTTTCCCTGGGATGGGGGAGTCCAGAACTAGAATGCATAGATTTAGGGTGAGAGGGGAAAGATCTAAAAGAGACCTAAGGGGCAACCTTTACATGCAGAGGGTGGTATGTGTATGGAATGAGCTGCCAGAGGAAGTGATGGAGGCTAGTACAATTGCGACATTTAAAAGGCATCTGGATGGGTATATGAATAGGAAGGATTTGGAGAGATATGGGCCAGATGCTGGCAGGTGGGACTAGATTGGGATGGGATATCTGGTCAGCATGGACGAGTTCGGATCGAAGGGTCTGTTTCCGTGCTGTACATCTCTATGACTTTAGTTCATTCAAAGCTGTTCTAGTACCCACCTCATAATTCAAGGTATAGTTTGACATAGTAATTTTGAGAAAGTAGTGAAGCAGTAAGGTGTGAAACACTAAGGAAATCTTGGGAAAATTATCCAGTCATCATTTTTGTGGTAATGAAACATACTGCAGCCATATTACAAGTAAAGTTACGAGTTAATAATAGTAATCAGGAACAATTTAGTTTTAGTGTTTAACATTTCTGGTACCAACCAATTTAAAGTAGGATAAAACAACATGGAAAACGTAATTGAGCCCTTCCTCCCCAATATGTTGCTGAGAAATGTTTTGGAGATGCCGGTGTTGGACTGGGGTGTACAAAGTTAAAAATCACACAATGCCAGGTTATAGTCCAACAGGTTTAATTGGAAGCACTAGCTTTCAGAGTGCCGCTCCTTCATCAGGTGGTTGTGGAAGACACAATTGTAAGACACAGAATTTATAGCAAAAGTTTACAGTGTGATGTAACTGAAATTATACATTGAAAAATACCTTGATTGTTTGTTGAGTCTTTCATCTGTTTGAATACTTTCACTTCTTTCATAAGTAAATCACAAAACGTTTTTTTTTTCAAAGTTACATTCGCAGGTTAAGTGTAACAATTGGTGTTAGCCAGATAATATGTTGAAGGTGTTAGCCCCCTGTGTTCCCTGTCTGTGCCATAATGTTTAGACATATTGTCTGGCCAACACTAATTGTTACAGTTAACCTGAGAATGTAACTTTTTAAAAAATGTTTTGTGATTTACATATGAAAGAAGTGAAACTATCATGGTATTCGAACAGATGAAAGACTCAACAAACAATCAAGGTATTTTTGAATATATAATTTCAGTTACATTACACTGTAAACTTTTGCTATAAATTCTGTGTCTTACAATTGTGTCCTCCACAACCATTAATTGGAAGCTAGTGCTTCTAATGAAACCTGTTGGACTATAACCTGGTGTTGTGATTTTTAGCAGAGAAATGTGCAATCTAAATTGAGGATATGCTATTGTCTGTACAGAACCAGGCTGATTAATGCTTCAATAGCAACTTTAATCAGTTGAGAAGTAGGATAAAGGCAAGCTTTCTTAGCATATTGGAAGGCTAATTACTTTTTGAAAATCTAAACAGAAGTTTCCTTTCACTTTAAATTTCACTGAAAGGAAATGATTGGTCTTAATTGCATTCAATAAAGAAACATAATACAGTACAATTAATTCTGCTACATTAAGATGCAGACACAAAATGTAAGCATTTATGTGACTTGAATTAATTTGGTCCCCAGGATTGGCACGCATTTTGGAGACTTGAAAGTTTGCTCCAACAACCACACCATTTTTTTTGCTAGGATTGACTCCAGCCAGTTTTCCTGTTGATTCCGATTGAATCCAGTTTTGCTAGTGTTACTTAATGCTATGTGCCATCTGCAAGATCAACTGCCCTAACTCTCAAAAGTTCCTCCAACAACATTTACCAAATTTGGCCCCTACCATCTAAAAGGACAAGGGCAGCAGATGTAGGGTAAAAACAATACCTGCAAGTTCTTCTGCAAGCCACACACCATCCTGACTTAAGAACTGTATTGCTGCTTTTTCACTGTCACTGGGTCAAAATCCAGCAACTCCCTTCTTAACAGCATCACAGGTGAGACGACGTTGCAAGAACTCCAGCAGTTCAAGATGACAGCTTGCCACCAATTTCTCCAGGAAATTATGAATAAATAATAAATGCCTTTCTCGGTAGTAAAACACACATTCCATGGGCAAATTGAAAAAGGAGCGATTTGATTGAGGTGTTTAAAATTTTGAGGGATCCAGCTAAAGTAAATTATGAGAAACCAATTCCAATGGTTGAAAGATCCATAGCCAAAGAGTAGATTTCAAAATGATCAGCAAATGAAACACAGCTAACATGAGGAAAACCCTCTTTTGACCATATGAAATAGGAACAGGAGTAGACTAATTGACCCCTCAAGCCTGCTCTACCATTCAATAGGATCATTGCTGATCTGACATTCCTCACAGCTATTTTCCATTTTTTTCCCCCCCAATGAACCTTGATCTTCCTATTGATCAAGAACTTACTGATCTCAGTTTTAAATAGATTCAAGAACTCTGCTCCCACAGGAAACAGCCCTTCCTGGTGAAGGGCTCCTGCCTGAAACATCGATTTTCCTGCTCCTCAGATGCTGCCTGACCTGCTGTGCTTTCCAGCATCACTCTAATCTTGACTTCCCTACTCTTATACTCCACCCTCCCCCTTAAATAAGAGTCAACATTCTATTAGCCTTACTGATTACCTGCTACACCTGTGTGCTAGCTTTCTATGTTTCATGCACAAATTTCCCGTCCCTTTGTGTTGAACCTTCTGCAGGTTTTCTTCATTTTAATACCACCGTTCTTTTGTTCTCCCTTTCAAAATGAACTTTACATAGAGTCATAGAGCCATAGAGATGTACAGCATGGAAACAGACCCTTCTGTCCAACCCGTCCAGGCCGACCAGATATCCCAACCTAATCAAGTCCCACCTGCCAGCACCCAGCCCATATCCCTCCAAACCGTTCCTATTCATATACTCATCCAAATGCCTCTTAAATGTTGCAATTGTACCTGCCTCCACCACATCCTCTGGCATCTCATTCCATACACGTACCACCCTCTGTGTGAAAAAAGATGCCCCTTAAGTCTCTTTTATATCTTTCCCCTCTCACCCAAACCTATGCCCTCTAGTTCTGGACTCCCCGACCCCAGGGAAACGACTTTGCCTATTTACCCCATCCATGTCCCTCATAATTTTGAAAACCTCTATAAGATCACCCCGCAACCTCCGACGCTCCAGGGAAAACAGCCCCAGCCTGTTCAACCTCTCCCTATAGCTCAAATCCTCCAACCCTGGCAACATCCTTGTAAATCTTTTCTGAACCCTTTCAAGTTTCTCAACATCTTTCCAATAGGAAGGAGACCAGAATTGCATGCAATATTCCAACAGTGACCTAGCCATTGTCCTGTACAGCCGCAACATGACCTCCCAACTTCTGTACTCAATACTCTGACCAATAAAAGAGAGATCCTGTTGTAATCTGAGGTAACCGTCTTCGCTGTCCACTACACCTCCAATTTTTGTCTCATCTGCAAACTTACTAACTGCACCTCTTATGCTCACATCCAAATCATTTATGTAAATGACAAAAGGTAGTGGACCCAGCACCAATCCTAATGGCACTCCACTGGTCACAGGCCTCCAGTCTGAAAAACAACCTTCACCACCACCCTCTGTCTTCTACCTCTGAGCCAGTTCTGTATCCAAATGGCTAGTTCTCCCTTTATTCCGTGAGATCTAACCTTGCTCACCAGTCTCCCATGGGAACCTTGTCAAACGCCTTACTGAAGTCCATATAGATCACGTCTACCACTCTGCCCTCATCAATCATCTTTGTTACTTCTTCAAAAACTCAAGTTTGTGAGACATGATTTCCCACGCACTAGTCACACCATGTTGACTATTCCCTAATCAGTCCTTGCCTTTCCAAATACATGTCATCCTGTCCCTCAGGATTCCCTCCAACAACTTGCCCACCACTGGCGTCAGGCTCACTGGCTTGGCCTTACCATCCTTCTTAAACAGTGGCACCAAGTTTGCCAACCTCCAGTCTTCTGACACCTCACCTGTGACTATCAAATGATACAAATATCTCAGCAAGAGGCCCAGCAATCACTTTCTAGCTTCCCACAGTTCTAGGGTACACCTGATCTGGTCTTGGAGATTTATCTATCTTTATGCGTTTCAAGGCACCATCCATTTCCCTACATTCTATATCTTCCATGTCCTTTTCCACAGTAAATACTGATGCAAAATACTCAGTTAGTATCTCCCCCATTTTCTGTGGCCCTATTCTCTCCCTAGGTTTCCTTTTGTCCTTAATGTATTGTAAGAACCCTTTGGATTCTCCTTAATTCTATTTACCAAAGCTATCTCATGCCCCCTTTTTGCCCTCCTGATTTCCTTCTTAAGTATACTCCTACTTCCTTTATATTCTAAGGATTCACTCGATCTGTCCTGTCTATACCTTACATATGCTTCCTTCTTTTTCTTAACCAAACCCTCAATTTCTTTAGTCATCCAGCATTCCCTATACCTGCCAGCCTTTCCTTTCACCCTAGCAGGAATATATTTTCCCTGGTTTCTCGTTATCTAATTCCTGAAGGTTTCCCATTTTCCAGCCATCCCTTTACCTGTGAACATCTGCCCCCAATCAGCTTTTGAAAGTTCTTGCCTAATACTGTCAAAATTGGCCTTTCTCCAATTTAGAACTTCAACTTTTAGATCTGGTCTATCCTTTTCTATCACTATTTTAAAACTAATGGAATTCTGGTCACTGGCCACAAAGTACTCCACCACTGACACCTCAGTCACCTGCCCTGCCTTATATTTCCAATTTGACACTCCATTTGCCAACACTTTGACCACTTACTTAACATATCAATTAGACTGTTTCACAATTTGCTTCTCCATCTATTTTTGAGTGGTCTGCAAATCTGGGTACAGTACATTAATTAGAATACTGTGTCTAGTTCTGGTTGACCAGTTATAGAAATGACATTATCAAGCTGGAGAAGGTTCAGCAGAGATTTACCGGAATGTTGCTGGGTATGGAAGGTTTGAGTTATAAAGAAAGGCTGGGACTTTTTTCACTGGAGCATAGGAGCTTGAAAGGTGACCTGATAGAAGTTTACAAAATAATGAGAGGTACAGATATAGTTGATGGCAGTTGTCTTTTCCCTAAGATGAGGAATTTCAAGAATAGGGGGCACATTTTTAAGGTGAGAGGAGAGAGATTTAAAAAAGACATGAGACAATTTGTTTTACACAAGGTGATTGGTGTGTGGCATGAATTTAGTGAGGAAGTGGTGGATGTGGGTAAAATTGCCATGCTTAAAAGACATTTGGATAGATAGATGAATAGGGAAGGTTTGGTGGGATATGGGATAGGAGGAGGTGGGACTAGTTTGGGATTATATTCAACATTGACTGGTTGGACCAAAGGGTCTGTTTCCATGCTGTATGACTCTAAGTCATTAATATATATTGTCAACAGTTGCTGTCACAGCACTGATCTCTGTGGAACCCTACTGGTTACAAGTTGCCGACCTGAAATAGAACCACTTATCTCCACTCACTGTTTTCTACCCATTGGCCAATTCTCTGTCCATGCTAATACACTACCTCCATCTGTACTTACCCAATTTGCAGCTTCCATTTGCCCTGCATCACTCAAAAATCTTGATGTCACCTCAAAAGCTGTGCTTCTGGATCAAATGAACTCTTTACTTAACTTTACTTAATTTGTTAAAATTTAGAATTCACTGCCTGATTTGATTGTGGATACAGATCCAATAACAGTCTTCAAAAGATAAATAGCAAAGAAGTTGGGACTAACAGGACTGCTCCTTAAAGTTGGTATTGATTCAATGGTGCAAATAGCCTCATTCTGTGCTTCTATGATTCTGTTGCTGATCTGTTATACTCTACTTCTTAATATCTGTAACGAAGCTAAATCCGCACAATCTTCTGTTTCATCACTTACTTTTCCCTTTGTTATACAGAAAGTTCTTGATTTAAGATGTTCGGAAAGTGGGTCTTTTTATGGAAGTTGCATTTCTACTATGAACAGAGTTGGGAGTATGTAAAATTTCATAGCCTGGTCTTTCAAAATGCATTTACACACAAAAAAACATACTGCACATACCTTCATTCTTTCTGTATTTTGTGCATAGGTTGTTCTGGTCTCCAGATGATGTTTTAGTTGAATCTTTTGATCTTTTATCTTTGTTTTCTGACTTTTTATTGTTTTCTCAAATTCAGAAACTTTCAGTCGCAATTCTCTATTGGCTCGTGACACTTCTGCAGTCTTGGATGTGGCATCACTTAGACATTTTTTAAGCTGTGAAGTTGGAAAAAAAAAATCACAAGTCAAGGAAAAGGTAGCCCTTGGCAAACAGGTACTTCTGATTGCATTATCTCCTACTCAAATAAAATGCAATTCTTGCTAACGTTTAGAAAATAAAAGGTTTGATTTGTGTGGAATTAAAGTGAGAAATCTGTTTCTCCACCAAAACCGGTTTCTAATCAAGTTAAAAATAACACCACCAGGTTATAGTCCAACAGGTTTATTTGGAAGCACTAGCTTTCAGAGCGCTGCTCCTTCACCAGGTATAGTGGAGTATAAGACCGTAAGACACAGAACTTATAGCAAAAGTTTACAGTGTGATGTAACCTAAATTATATCTTGAAAAAGACCTGGATTGTTTAAGTTTCATCTTATAGAATGACCATATCGGTTTCAGTTCATGTGTTAATCCCAGAACTTTTTTAAGTACATTCTCAAGTGAACTTTAACAATAGGTGCCATGTCAGCCCAGATAATGCATTGAAGGTGTGAGGTGCCATGTGTGAGGCTGTCTGTGCCCCAATGTTCAGACTGATTCTATTTCGAAACAAAGGATTACAGAATCTTACATGGATTCATGCAGTTTTTGATCAAAATAAAACATAATTCTGCAAGTAAAAATTCACCCCCCAAACTTATGTGGGTGTGCGGGATGGGGGGGTAGGTATGAATGTCTGTGAGAGTATGTGTAGATGTCTGAGTGTAAAGGGGTGTAAGTCTGAGAGAGGGTGCGTGTGTAGGAATATATGTGTGAGGGTATGAGAGAGGGTCTGTGTGTGTGTGTGTGTGTAGGTAGGTAGGTAGGTAGTGCAGTGGGGTCACCTGTAGTGTGACATGAACCCAAGGTCCCGGTTGAGGCCATCCCCATGGGTGCCAAACTTGGCTAACAGCCTTTGCTTTGCCACTTTGCGTTGTTGCCTGTCCTGGAGGATGGTCACCCGAAGGTCAGAGGTCAAATGTGTCAGACCACTGTAGTATTTTCCGGCTGGGAGGGAATACTCCTGCCTGGTGATTGTTGTGTAGTGTCTATTCATCCATTGCCGTGGACTCTGCTCGGTCTCACCAATGTACCTTGCACCAAGGCACCCTTGCCTGTAGCGTATGAAATAGACAACGCTGGCTGAGTCACGAGTACCTGCCAGTACATGGTGGATGGTGTAATGGTTGTATCTGTGTCAACACTGACACATCTTGCAGCGTCTACCGAGACAAGATTATACTGTACGGTGTTGTCCTGAAAGTCGGCAGTTTGCTGTGAACAATGATCTGTTTGAGGTTTGGTAGTTGTTTAAAGGCAAGAGGTGGAGGCAGGAGGAAGGTCTTGGCGAGGTGCTCATCCTCATTGATAATGTGTTGCAGGCTGCGAAGAACATGGTGTAGTTTCTCGGCTCCTGAGAAGTACTGGACAATGAAGGGTACCCTGTCGGTTACAGCTCGTATCTGTCTCCTGAGCCCCGTCGGAACTAGCGGTCAATGAGTTGTGCATCGTACCCTGTTTCTATGAGGGCATCCTTGGGTACTTCCAAGTGCCCAACTATACAATTCATTTCCAACTTCAACCAAGGCCAAATATTTAAGTGGACATCCAAACTGCTCTAGTAAGATGATTTGCACCTTTAATTATGTTGAAGTTTTAACACTATAGCATAACACAACAGTTGCGTTCCTCCGCAAATTCATGCTATAAAAAATTGTGCTATGTAAAACTGCTGTAGAAAATTGCTACATCCGTTCAGCAGAAAGTTCACATTATCCAAACAGTGTCCATGACTCGTCAATTGCATTATAGCCAATTTGCGTTGATGGAACCTGTGTGAAACCGGAACAACCTGTCCTTTAACAAATAAGAACAAAAAGAATTTGGGCTTTACCACTCAGTGTGATTCGTTCGTTGTACACAGACACCTTCTAAATGTCCAGTCTTTCAGTGTAATGCCAAGAAATAATTGATCTGTACATGGTTGTTCCATAACCTTGCAATTTGTTAATGACTCATACTTGATCATTATTTTTCACAGAAATAATAAATGTTTCAATTTATTTGTGAAAAAAAGACAAAAGTAACTACTTTGATTGCACCTTAATACCCATACTTTATTTTTAAAGATTTTATATATCTAGTGGTGTACTCTCCTGAGTCATAACGCTCCAGATTCAAGTCCCACATCAGGCTTGAACACACAAATCCAGGCTGACATTCCAGAGATGCCATCAGATGAGGGGCATAACTTTAAGGTAAGGAGCAGGAGAGTTGGAGAGAACGTGAGGAAAAATGTTTTCACTCAGAGTGTGTGGGAATCTGGAACTCACTGCCTATAAGTGAGACAGAAGCTCTCATAACATTTAAGAAGTATTTAGATGTACACTTATGATGTCAAACCATGTAAAGCTACACACCAAATGCTGGAAAAGGAGATTAGAATAGTTAGGTGGTTGTTTTCGACCAGTGCAGACTCAAATAGGTCAAAGGAACATTTTCTGTGCTGTAGACCTCTAGACTAAGAACCCTTTTGCTTGGCTAGACAAATGTAAAAGATTCCATGACATTATTTTGAAAAAGAGCAAAGAGTTATTGCCAGTATCACGGTCAATATTTATCCAATTGATAGTATAAAAGACAGATTATCTAGTTATTATCACATTGCACTTTGAGAGTTAGGCACAGATTGGCTGCCATGTTATCTACATTACAACAGTGACAATATTTTGAAAGTACTTCAGTGACTACAGAGAGCTTTGAGACATCTGATGGCCATCAAAAACATTGTAGAAATGCAATTCTTTCTTTTACACAAATTATTTGTCTCATTGTTATTTTTAAACAAATCATGGCTTTGGGTACTTGCGTTTCACTTTAGGAAAAATGCAATCAGACTTACTTCCATTATTTCTTTCTGGCTGGCCTTCATCTCAATCTCTCTCTCACTTTGGAACTGTTTTTTTAGGGCTTCGATCCGTTCAGTGAACATCTTTGATTCAATTTTGGCATCCTTGAATTCTTGTCCCCTTCAGAGTTTTCATGATAGGCAGGATGAGCAACAAAACGATAGCAGTTTAAATTTATACCATCGTTATCATCAAATACAAGTTACAAAGATAATAGATCTCACAATTATAGTTCTGTCCAATATAAGCCCTGAACACAAACTCTAGCAATTTGGCTGAGGCGAGATAAGAAAATTGTAACTGATCTCATGAAATTGAGCATGGTACTAAAATACTCGAACAGAACTAAAATCAATGAGAATCACAGATAAAATCTTTCAACTATTAGAATCCAAATGCATGGTCATGAATTTTGTAGGCCAAACATTGTAACCTCAGAACATTACTAGTGGAGTTTCTCAAAATAGTTTCCTCAGCCCAAACATCTCCATTTAACTGTTCACTTTTCATCCCACATTCTTCATTGCCATTCACAACTTCTGCCAATCTAAAGGAGATTCCAGACAAGGTTTAAGCTGACGACTTACAATTAAGATTCATGGTTCATAAATTTAGGAAATATCCATCTTCAAGAACATCACTAGACCTCAATGGCAACGCCATCAAGCCCTGACAATCCACATTCTGAGGAGCATTACTGACAGAAGCTTAACTAAACCAATCCCAATAACAAAATGACTATCAGAATGGACAGAGACTATGCTGTGAAATGAGTAGATCACCTCTTAACCCCTTGTGTTCTCTTCCCTGCCCTTTATTTGATCCAAAAGGTTCGTCAAAATGTGGGAACATGCACTTGCCAATGACTGCAGAGGCAAAAGCATTGAGAAAGCTCAACAGGGGTGGCACAGTGGCTCAGTGGTTAGCATGTTGCCTCACAGTGCCAGGGACCCCGGATCGATCCCAGCCTCGTGCGACTGTCTGTGTGGAGTTTGCACATTCTCCCAGTGTCATCCAGGTGCTCCAGTTTCAAAGATGTGCAGGTCAGGTGAATTGGCCATGCCAAACTGCCAATAGTGTTAGGTGCATTAGTCAGAGGGAAATGGATCTGGGTGGGTTGCTCTTCGGAGGGTCAGTGTAGACCAGTTGGGCCGAAGGGCTGGTTTCCACACCGTACGGAACCGAATCTAATCACACAGGACTATAACAGGAGAAGGCTATACGCTTGATTAATTTCCATGCCACTGGACACAATGCCGAATATCCATTCCTTCTGGGAATATATGATAAATTATCTACAGATCAACTGCTGTACAATTACTGTGACACCCATATCCCACTCTTTGAATTCTATCAAAAAGGACAACTGTAAGAAGATTATCACATCCAAATTCCTCTCCAAGTCACACATAGTTATGTACAAGGTGCACTGCAGTTACTCACTAAGGCTCTTCCAACAGCACGGTCCAAACTCAGACCTCTATCATCTAGAAGGACAAGTGCGGAAGATACATGGCACAACCACCACCTGCAATTTCTCCTGCAAGCCAAATACCATTCTGATTTGGAAGTTTACTGCTGTTCCTTCACCATTGATGGGTAAAAATTCTGGAACTCTCATTTCCAATAGCACTTTGGGTGCCAATATGTTCAAAGGACTACAGTGGTTCAAGAAGGTAGCTCACCACCATCTCCTCCAAAGCAATTAGGGATGGACAATGTTGGCTGAGCCAGCAACACCATAGCTGATTTAAAAGTTTTAAAATAGTTCACTTAAGTCTTGGAGTATGACTCTGGCACAGGACTGAACATTTATTTGGAGCAAAATTATGGCAGATGCTGGAATCTGTCCTGAATGCTATTCTAGACTCTAAATTCTCTCTGCATGGATGCTGTCTGACCCAGTGTGATCTCCACCATATGTTGTTTTCAGTATAGGACTGAACATTCTTTGAGTAAAAAGGATATTTTAGCAACTATAAATTTACAATTGCACTTATTCTGTATTTCCTTTGTATCAGGTTCCTCAAATTAAAACAGATTTGATGAGTTTCCAAAATATTACTTATAAAAGCAGTGTCAGCAAGACTATGATAAGGAATCTTTTCAAGTATTGAATCTTATTTTTAAAAAATGAAAATGAGACATATTTGAAAGTGGTTTATGGTGTTTTTTACTTTTGAAGTCAGAACAAGAAATAAACAGTCTTACGCAACAGTGGCTGCAACCTTCCCTGGAGTGCTTTCCAGGCAACTGGGAGCCAAGCCAATTAATCAGATTGGATTCTAAGGGAAATCCTACAAAAATAAAGAGGCAAGCTATTAAGTTAAAATTCCATAAGCATGTGGAGGACTCAGTTCATCAGTTTACACTTTGTTGTATGATGGATCCATGAAAAGACCATCAGATCTTCCAGACGGTAGTTGACATCACAGTTAATTTAATCTACAAGCATATTGGAGAAGGTTTTTTTTTCTCAGTTGTGAATAATGTACATGGGTGTTTTTGGAGATTGTACTTGGGATGTTTGGGGATTTGTAATGGTGTGTTTTTGGGTGTTAACAGGAATCATTACTATGTGATGCAAAATCATTGTGTTCTAAATAAATAGTTGGGTTTATTCATTTTTTTAATCTCCTTTGCTTAATAAACTTTTGGTTTATTGTGCAGACCAATTGTGCAACATTGTGTGCCTATTATGAGAGATCACCCCAATAAAACCAAACAAAACAAGATCTATCAAGCCAGATTTCAGTCTGTGATCTGACTTACCCAACAATAACAAAAGTTGGGATCATAACAGAAGAATGAATAATGTATAGCTTGGAGGGATACTTGCAGATGGTAGTGACTTTCTCCTTCCAGCTGACTGAGGCTGTAGAGTTTGAAGGCACTGTCAAAGGAGCCTAGATGCTACATTAGAGCAGTAATAGTCGACAATATAATTTTGAGTGCATCCTAATCCATTTTCACCTTGAAACAGTGTGATTGCCACGTTAATAAGTTTGGTTCTTCAGATAAAAAATGCAATCAAATTACTCTGATTTTGTTGCGTATGATAAGGATTGTTGTTCAAACTACAAATTCAGAAATGCAATATTTTGAAAAACATTATAAATATAGCATCTTCTTACTTGTCCCGTTGCAAGTAACTTATCTCTGGTTCTCTTTGTCCAAGTCCTACTTGTAGATTCTCCACTGTCTGTTGGAGTTTTATGTGTGATGCCAGTACATTTTCTAAAGTCACTGTCATTTGACTATTATCTTGCTTAGAATCTGTTAAACTTTCCTGAAGTTTTACAATCTGGAAAGTAAGTTAACATTCAAATTAGTTAAGGAATGGAGTTGTGAATTATTAAAGCACAAGTGGGTTCTTGATAGTAGGGTCTTGGATACTACCTTAGATAGTTCCACAGCTAAACGCCAACCTTCACATTTAAGACTTTTTTCTAAAACTTATTTGTCTTTCTTTTATGCATCTGCACTGACATTCAATAACAAGCCAACAGGTATGAAAAAACAGAGCTATCATAATATACTTCCTAGACATTGAAGTTTCTTCAGAATCAAACTATGAATAAATAAATAATATTGTTGAAAACTAAACATGATTATTTGATCTCTTCAGCAATACTGCAGTGAACATCATGTGCTGTGGCAAAATAATTGTTCAGCTGATAATTCAGTAGAGTCGTTTCCACGCAGTGGGAGTAGCTCCATGCAGATTCTTATTATCACAACTGAGAAGCATTCAACATACTATCTGATCGATGAATCTTAATGCTGATTCTGTTCTCGTATATTTGATTTTTATGGAAGTAGCACTGTTTACTTTCCAAAATGAATGAAGTCCATCTGAACCAATATCTGACCATACTGTTTTTCCATAAAAGTACATAAATCAATTATCCTTACGAACAGTTACAATATAAAGAAAAAAGCATTTTTATTCGTGTTTTCACCTTGTGTGTTTCTCTTACTTCCATCACCTCTATATATTTTCTTAACTTTTGGATTTCTTGAAAGGCTTCATCACGAGATTTAATTGCCATTGCAAAATCTTCCTCTTTTTGTTTCATTAACAACTGAGCCTGGTCAAAAGAGAAGTCAATATATACTGACAACAAGGAACATATGAAATGCAAGTTTTGCAATGATTTTTGCAAGGAATTCACTTCTAGTTTATTAATTCAAAGGTATGTAGAAACTCTAATTCAAACAATTCAGCAGGGTGAATATTAACCCATTAAACAAAAACAAAGTTCAAAAATGCAAAATCAGAATCCTTACCTGAATCTGCCACCTTCTGGTTTTAATGGAGGAGTAACAGCGGATAGGAAACCAAACCCCACCCAAAGAGTTGCCCAAAGTCAGCAACTCATCGCTAAGTGCAACAAGACAAAGAGTGCCAAGTATAAAGCTCAGAGAATGGTGGAATCTTAAGGAATAATTTTAAAGGCTAATCTCTTTCTAACATTTAGTCTAATTTTCATTTAACATTTAACTACATTCTTAAAATTGTTTCTTTCAGTCTTAGGAATAAATAGGATCCCAATGAGAGATTCTGGATTAGTGGTGCTGGAAGAGCACAGCAGTTCAGGCAGCATCCAAGGAGCAGCGAAATCGACGTTTCGGGCAAAAGCCCTTCATCAGGAATAAAGGCAGAGAGCCTGAAGCGTGGAGAGATAAGCTAGAGGAGGGTGGGGGTGAGGAGAAAGTAGCATAGAGTATAATAGGTGAGTGGGGAAGGGGATGAAGGTGACAGGTCACGATATGGTTGAAGAGTTTCAGGGCAGAGGAAATGACCTGGGAGTCGCAGTGGGAGAGGGACTCCCTGAGATTCTTATAATGAGAGAAACTAGTGATTTACTTCAGCCGCTAATTCTTTTTTCTTGTCAGCAGTGCTGACTCACCTCTGAAGAATTTCAATTAAGAAAACACAGATGATCTTGCACACAAAGTTAGCAAGCACAAAAGGAATAGTTCATGATTGAGTTCAGCTTGAAACAGAATGAGAGTTAGCAATTTTGAGAGTGAGAGAATTTGTTGCAGTGTAGGAGGAGATGCTGTTCTGACCTATTATGTAAAAGAAATGGGCCAAGAGAGCAGCCAGACAGCAGCCACAGCAGGATGTGAGGGCTGGAGCCTGAAAATTAATTAAATGAACAGATAGATGAGTCGTCAGTGAGCTTGTGTCTTCTTCCTTTCTATAAACAGGAGAACTTTAAATTGATAATGGGAATATACAAATGTTATAATAAATTTAGAATTTAACTAGTTAAGTTGCTTGATATAACAATAGATTATTGTTGGGTTATTTCTTAACATAGTTAAATTAAATGCAATAAATATGGCAGGGCAAATAATGTATTGCACCTATCGCACATGGGAGCTGGCAGACAGCAGCAATCACGTCTGCAATAAATGTTTATGATGATTTAGAAGCTGAGCTACAGACACAGTGATGCATCAAGGAGGAGAAAAATTACCTGGATACTTTGTTCAAAAAGTTAGTCAAACCCCTGAGACTAAGGTCTTTTGATTTGGTCTGTGGTCAGGTTCAGGAAGATTTGACTGCAAGTGAAGTAGACAAAGCAGCAGAGGAATTGAAAACCCTTAGAACTTGTAATTTTCTAATAGATTTGAGGATCTTGCAACATATTTGGATGAGAGTGGGGGCTATAAGTTGAATTAGCAAACCAACCATGGCAGTGTGACACAGAAAGTCTTCAAGGGGGTGGACGAAACAGGAATGTAGTGGCAGTAACGGACAGGATAAATGGCAGACAAGTTTTGTACTGCTGAAAGTGGGGCTAGAAGGGTGTACCTTACAGTGGGGTCAGATTGTGATGAGGATCCAGTTATGTGGTCAGTTATATGTGCACTGAAGAAGTATCGGGTAAAGTGGGAGATGTAATGTTGGGGCAGGCTTCACATGAACTGTGCTGAGACCAATGTTCTAGCAAATTGTACAACCATGTCAGCAGAGTTGGTTTTAGACTAAATAGTGGGGATTTAGACCTTAGAAAAGGAGGTGGTTAATCAATTGAAATAATGAGATAGTAGAGAAAGGTAGGAATTCATGAACAAAACAGAAATTGTTGGAAAAATTCTGCAGGTCTGGCAGCATCTGTGGAGAGAAAGCATAGCGAACAGTTTGGGTACAGTGACCCATGCAACTCATGCAATTCATGATAACTAGAGTATGGCAGGCACAGACAAGGAACACAAACCTAAAAATAATACCACCAGATAAGGCCAGGGATTACAATATATCACAAAGGTAGAGTTAAAGGCTTTGTATCTGACTATGTGTTGAATTTATAATGAAATGAATGAAGTGTTAGTACAGACAAAATAAATATGAAGCAAAGGGAGGGCATTATGGCAGTCTCAAGAGTTTTCAGTCCTGTGATGAGTATCCTAGTGGCTGAATCTTTCAATTGTACAGTTTTGCACAAGATGCACACCTACAGTCTATCTGGAACAGACTGATTAAAATGCTACCTAAAATCCATTGTTAATAAGAATTGGAACAAAATTAAGAAAGTTGATTTGGGTTTGGGAATGATAATGCGTTAACATTTCTCATAAAATAGCTGGAATCAATTATTCTATTAGGGTAGATGTATCTAATGAAATATCATTGTTATTAAGTCATCGATGAAGAAAGCACAGATGAAACTTGAGATGGAAAATGACAAAGCTACTGTATTTGGAAAATCTACGAAAACTGCAGTTTCTATAACCAGGACACGTTTGTAAATATTTAATGGGGATAAGTGCTTAGACAAAAAAAGTCAATTGGGCTAAAACTTCATATGCAATTTGCCCATCCATCCCACCAAAAGGTCAAAACTTTTAATAAAGATCACAGGAGTAAGGGATGAAAAATACAATAAGGTTTTCCACTGACAGGTCTCTCCTATTAAGTATTCTATTTTGGTAACCACTTTTAGTAGTTGCCCCATGGATCTGATGGCCTCATTTTGATCATCAAAATAGATTTGACCTTTATCCAATAAACTGTCAATTTTAATAGTCTGATTCTCATACCTATACAATATATATGAACATCTGGATTAGGAGCAGGAGTAGGCCATTCAGCCATTTGAGACTGTTCCCTTATAAGATCAATGCTGATCTGATTGCAACCTCAAATCGGCATTCCTGTCAAGTGCTGATAAATTTTCACCCCCTTGCTTAATGAGAATCGAACTAAGACTGCCTTAAATATTGTCAAGGACTGTGCTTCCGACACCTTTGCAGGAAAATAGTTCCAAACATTCACGGCCCTTCTGAGTGAAAAATATTTACCTTATCTCGGTTTTAAATGGGCAACCCTTGACTTTTAAACAATGACTCCTAGTTATAAATTTTCCAATAGAGTCATCGAGATGTACAGCATGGAAACAGACCCTTCGGTCCAATCTGTCCATGCCGACCAGATATCCCAATCCAATCTAATCCCACCTGCCAGCACCTGGCCCACATCCTTCCAAGCCTTTCCTATTCATACACCCATCCAAATGTCTCTTAAATATTGCAATTGTACCAGCCTCCACCACTTCCTCTGGCAGCTCATTCCATACATGTACCACCCTCTGCGTAAAAAAGATGCTCCTTAGGTCCCTTTTATATCTTTCCCCTCTCACCCTAAACCTATGCCCTCTAGTTCTGGACTCCCCAACTTCATGAAAAAGACTTTGCCTATTTACCCCACCATGTCCCTCATAGTTTTGTAAACCTCTACAAGGTCACCACTCAGCCTCCGACGCTCCAGGGAAAACAGCCCCAGCCTGTTCAACCTCTTCCTATAGCTCAAATCCTCCAACCCTGGCAACATCCTTGTAAATCTTTTCTGAACCCTTTCAAATTTCACAACATCTTTCTGATAGGAAGGAGACCAGAATTGTACGCAATATTCCAACAGTGGCCTAACCAATGTCCTGTAGAGCCGCAACATGACCTCCCAACTCCTGTACTCAATACTCTGACCAATAAACGAGAGCATACCAAATGCCTTCTTCACTCAAAGTTTGTGCGAAGATTTGTAGCTCGGGTGCCTTCTTCACTACCTTATCTACCTGTGACGCCACTTTCAAGGAGTTATGAACCTGCTCTACAAGGCTTCTTTGTTGAGCAACACTCTCGGACCTTACCATTAAGTGTCTAAGTCCTGCTAAGGTTTGCTTTCCCAAAATGCAGCACCTCGCATTTATCTGAATTAAACTCCATCTGCCACTTCTCAGTCCATTGGCCCATCTGGTCAAGATCCTGTCGTAATCTGAGGTAATCTTCTTCGCTGTCCACTACACCTCCAATTTTGGCGTCATCTGCAAACTTACTAACTGTACCTCTTATACTCACATCCAAATCATTTTTGTAAGTGACAAAAAGTAGTGGACCCAGCACCGATCCTTATGGCACTCCACTGGTCACAGGCCTCCAGTTTGAAAAACAACCCTCCACCACAACCCTGCCTTCTACCTTTGAACCAGTTCTGTATCCAAATGGCTCGTTCTCGCTTTATTCCGTGAGATTTAACCTTGCTAACCAGTTTCCTATAGGGAATCTTGTCGAATGCCTTACTGAAGTCCATATAGATCACATCTACCACTCTGCCCTCATCAATCCTCTTTGTTACTTCTTCAAAAAACTCAATCAAGTTTGTGAGACATGATTTCTCATGCACAAAGCCATGTTGACTATCCCTAATCAGTCCTTGCCTTTCCAAATACATGTACATCCTGTCCCTCAGGATTCCCTCCAACAGCTTGCCCACCACCGAGGTCAGGCTCACTGGTCTATAGTTCCCTGGCTTGTCTTTACTGCCCCTCTTAAACAGTGGCATCACGAACCTTCACCTCTTCCTGCACCTCAGCTGTGACTATTGATGATACAAATATCTCAGCAAGAGGCCCAGCAATCACTTATTTAGCTTCCCACAGAATTCTAGGGTACACCTGATCAGGTCCTGGGGATTTATCCACCTTTATGAGTTTCCAGACATCCAGCACTTCCTCCTCTATAATCTGGACATTTTGCAAGATGTCAACATCTATTTCCCTACAGTCTATATCTACCGTATCCTTTTCCACAGTAAATACTGATGCAAAATACTCGTTTAGTATCTCCCCCATTTTCTCCAGCTCCACACAAAGGCCACGTTGCTGATCTTTGAAGGGCGCAATTCTGTCCCTAGTTACCCTTTTGTCCTTAATATATTTGTAAAAACCTTTTGAATTCTCCTTATTTCTATTTGCCAAAGCTATCTCATGTCCCCTTTTTGCCCTCCTGATTTCCCTTGTTAAGTATACTCCTACTTCCTTTATACTCTACTAAGGATTCACTCGATCTATCCTGCCTATACCTTACATATGTTTCCTTCTTTTTCTTAACCAAAACCTCAATTTCTTTAGTCATCCAGCATTCCCTATATCTACCAGCCTTTCCTTTCACCCTGACAGGAATATACTTTCTCTGGATTCTTGTTATCGCATTCCTGAAGGCTTCCAATTTTACCCGTGAACATCTGCCCCCAATCAGCTTTTGAAAGTCCTTGCCTATTACTGTCAAAATTAGCCTTTCTCCAATTTAGAACTTCAACTTTTAGATCTGGTCTATCCTTTTCTATCACTATTTTAAATCCAATGGAATTATGGTCACTGGCCACAAAATGCTCCCCCACTGACGCCTCAGTCACCTGCCCTGCCTTATTTCCCAAGAGTATGTCAAGTTTTGCACCTTCTCTAGTAGGTACATCCACATACTGAATCAGAAAATTTTCTTGTACATTGAAATTCCTCTCCATCTAAACCTTTAACACTATGGCAGTCCCAGTCGATGTTTGGAAAGTTAAAATCCTCTACCATAATTACCCTATTATTCTTACAGATAGCTGAGATCTCCTTACAAGTTTGTTTCTCAATTTCCCTCTGACTATTAGGGGGTCTATAATACAATCCCAATAAGGTGATCATCCCTTTCTTATTTCTCAGTTCCACCCAAATAACGTTTTGGATGTATTTCCAGGAATATCCTCCCTCAGCACAGCTGTAATGCTATCCCTTATCAAGAACACCACTCCCCCTCCTCTCTTGCCTCCCTTTCTATCCTTCCTGTAGCATTTGTATCCTGGAACATTAAGCTGCCACTCCTGCCCATCACTGAACCATGTTTCTGTAATTGCTATGATATCCCAATCCCATGTTCCTAACCATGCCCTGAGTTCATCTGCCTTCCCTGTTAGGCCCCTTGCATCGAAATAAATGCGGTTTAATTTATTAGTCCTACCTTGTCCCTGCCTGCCCTGACTGTTTGACTCAAAGAGCTGTCCCCTTCAAATTTCAGTGCAATCCATCCTTCTTGTACAGGTCGCTTATACCCCAAAAGAGATTCCAATGATCCAAAAATGTGAATTCTTCTCCCATACAGTAGCTCCTCAGCCATGCAATAATCTGCTCTATCCTCTTATTTCTGCCCTCACGAGCTCGTAGCACTGGGAGTATTCCAGATATTTCTATGGTCGAGGACCTCCTTTTTAAATTCCTGCCTAACTCTCTGTAATATCCCTTCAGAATCTCAACCTTTTCCCTTCCCTGGCCCCTCTCCCCCGTGAGAACATTCTGCACCCTCTCGGAGACATCCTTGATCCTGGCACCATGGAAGCAACACACCATTCTGCTTTTTCGCTGCTGGCCACAGAAACGTCTGTCTGTACCTCAGACTCAAGAATCCCCTAACACAATTGATCTCTTGGAACCTGACATACCCCTCATTACTTTAGAGGCAGTCTCAATAACAAAAACTTGGCTGTTCGTGCTACGTTCCCCTGAGAATCCATCACCCCCTACATTTTCAAAACGGAATACTTGTTTGAAATGGGTATGGCCATAGAATACACCTGCACTAGGTGGCTACCTCTCTTACCTTTCCATCTATGTGACTGTATCTGAGACTTCCCCCCCCCACTTCCTATAACTGCCATCCATCACATACTGTTGCTGTTGCAAATTCCTCATTGCTTCTAACTGTCTCTCCAACCGATCTGATAAGATTCGCAACCAACAACATTTATGGCAGTAACCCTTAAACTCTCTTTAAATTCCCACATCTGACAAGAAGCACATTTCACTCTACTGAAGGCCATTTTTGCTCCTTCACAATCTACAGACCCAGAAAATACTGTCTTATTCCTCTACAAAACACTGCCCCAGGTTAGATTAATAGTTAAGGCTTATATTTTAAGTTTAATTAAGAGACATATCTCAAAAAACATATAACCAAGAAAGAACCCACTCTACTCACTACTGCAGACTTTCTCTAGATCACTTAAAACAATTAACTTATCTGATTCTGTGCCATGAACCTCGCCCAAACAGTTCCTCCAAGATCAGTTGTGAATTTCACTGTTAATTTTACCATTCGCACTTCGATGTCCAGCAATACATGAATTCAAACAGCAAAGGCAGTACTGTGCTGGTTCACTCTGGTGTCAGTTTCTTTTTCTCTCCCTCTCCTGCACTGACCTCACCATGTGCTTTCTTTATCTGTTCTTCTCCCTTTTAAAACTGCTTTTGTTTTGACATTTTTTTTCCAAAGTTCCAAAACAATGCAACAGCATATAAAACAGTAACTGCTGCTCCTGGAATTCAAGGAAACCACCTCCAGCACCTAAAATACCTCAAAAAAAGGAGCAGCTGTTACAGCCAGAAATTTTTCCCATCGTTCATCTTGGATTACCCACATAAAACACCTTTTTTGCATCTTCCTCAGGGTCTAATATTTTTCAAGCAAGTCACCTCTTATTCTTCTAAACTCCAGCAGATACCTGCCTAGCCTATCCAACATTTCCTCAGAAGGGCCCTCGCCCTCACTCCAGGTATTTGTTTTGTAAGCCTTCTCTGAAGTGCATTCACCACATTTAAATCCTTCCTTAAATAAAGCAATTAAAATTGTGTACGGTCTCACCAGTGTGCTGTATAACTAAAACATAACCTCCCTACTTTGCATTCAATTCCCCTTGCAATAAATAATGACATTCTATTAACTAGCCTAATACTTGCAAAATAATTTTTTTGAATCATGCATAGGGACGCCCAGATCTCTCTACACCTTAGAACTCTGGAATCTCTAGTCATTTTAGATAATATGCTTTTTAATTCCTTCTGCTAACATGAACAATTTCACATTTTCATATGTTAACAACATTTGCCACATCTTTAACCACTCATGTAATCTAAATTTTTGTAGCCTCATGAAATTTATATTCCTATTAGCGGTGGCACGGTGGTTAGCACTGCTGCCTCACAGCGCCAGGGACCAGGTTCGATTTCAGCCTCTGTTGACTGTCTGTGTGGAGTTTACACAATCTCCCAGTGTCTGTGTGGGTTTCCTCTGGGTGCTCTGGTTTCCTCCCACATCCAAAGTTGTGCAGGTCAAGTCAATTGGGCATGCTGGATTGCCCATAGTGTTAAGTGCATTAGACAGAGGGAAATGGGTCTGGGTGGGTTACGTTTCAGAGGATTGGTGTGGCTTTGTTGGACCTAAATTTGTGTAGTCAGCAAACTTGACAACCATACCTTCCAGGCCTTATCGAGGTAGGTTATATAAATTGTAAAGCATTCAAGTATCAGCTCCAATTCATGTGGAACATGTTACATCTTGCCAATATGAAAAAGACTCACTTATGCCTACAGTTTGTTTTCTGTTAGTCTGAAAACCTTCTATCGAAGCTAATAAACTATCTCTACACCATGACCTTTTAATTCCAGCAATCACCCTTGATGTGACACCTCATTTAGTTACCCACATAAAGTAAATCCACCAGTTCCTCAGCACATTGGTCAAAAATGATTTCCCTTTCATGAAATAATCTTGACTCTGCCTGATTAACTTGAACTTATCCATGTCTCCTACTTTAATGTCTTAAATATTAGCTTCCCCATGACAGATGTTAACCTAAATGGCCTGCTTTCTGTTTCCTCTCAATTTTTTGAATAAAGGAGCTACATACACTATTTTCCAATCTTATCAAATGTTCTGAAAAACCAGAAAAATTTGGAAAACTGAAACTAATGCATTAACTATCTCACTATCCACACCTTTTAAAATCCCAAGACGAAGTTCATCAGGACCCAGGTACTAATAAGCCTGCAGCTCCAACAATTTATTTAGTTCCACCTCTTTAGTGATTGTGATTTTCCCAAATTCCTATCTCCCATCCATTTCCTGATTTATCACAGCTTCTGGGATGTTACTAATAGTAAAGACTGATACAAAGTATCTGGTTAATTCATCAGCTATTTCCTTATTTTCCATTATTAATTCTCCAGTACCATTTTCTATAAGATCAATGCTCACTTTTTAACTCTTTTTGTCCTTAAATATTTATGAAAAATCTTATGCTCTGGTTTTATATTTCTGTCTAGCTTTTTCTATGCTGGAATGTATTGTCTCTTTTGGTCATTTTTTGCTTGTTTTTCTTTTTTCTCCAATCTTCACACCAGCCCCCACCTATCTTGCACAATTACATGCTTTTTCTTTTGATGTGATACTATCTTTAATTTTTCTAGTTAGTTACAAATGATGGGTCTGCCTCTTGGAAATTTACTTGCTTGTTGGAATATATCTATTGGATATTTTGAACTACCCCCTTGCATGTCTCCTACTGCACTTCTGATGACCTACCCTTTCAGCAATTTTCCAATTCACTTCAGCCAGCTCTGCTTTCTTGCCCTCAAAACTGTCTTTATTTAAACCTATAAAAATAGTCTCTGAACCACTCCTCTTTCCCTAAAACTTAATGAAAATTCAATCACAATTTAAGTCACTGCTACCTAAGGGCATATTCACAATGAGATAATTAATTAATTGTATCTGGATGTAGAATTCCAGGCGTAGTACAGCCTGTTCTCAGCTTGACTCCAGAATGTGTTATTCTAAGCGACTATCCCAAAACCATTCTCGAAACTTCAAACCTAGGCTACCTGTGCACATTCCCCATTAAAATGTAGACTAAAATATCCTGTGATTATTGCCAGACCTTTCTGACAAGTTGTCACTATTTTTTCCTTTATGTTCCATCTTACTGTGTTGTGACTGTTGGGTGGGCATGTACACAAGAGAATTCCTATTATTATGGGATAGAGTTAGCAACTTAAATATTATCAGATGAATGTGTGCCTCAATTTGTCACAGAGATGATTAGGTGGGGGAATCTGATCCAGTGGGGATCGGAAGTTGGAGTCATGAGAACTCATAGCAAATGATGCACTCACAGACAGACCATTCTGATCATGCCCTGCAGACGTAAACACATATAACAGGTCCTCAAGCAGCCTATATCTCCATAATCTCAAATACATCCAGTAGGAAGTAATATTACACCAATATTCAAGTTGTTGATTACCTTTTAACTAGCACTGATAGAGGATTCTTTTGTGTCTTTAAAAACACATTTACAGCTGAATGTGTTTAAGATATATATGTTTTAACTAGAATGGGATCCTGTCCAACTCCATTTTGAGTTAACCCCTTCCCCCTAAGCTTTGATAGTCTGCATTGCCCTCAGCGAACTTTGCACGTAAACTATTGACTTGGTCATTTACTGGTGGTGGTTAATAGATGGAAAAAAAGACATAGGTGATTTGATGATGGAGGAGACAAAAACAAACATTTAGTTATGTATAATAGCACTTCTGTATAGAAAAGAAGAAATGGAAAAAAAGAACAAATTAACAGAAGGGGAAGATCTTGTGGCACAGTAGTAATGTCCCTATCCTTGAGCAAGGAGGCCTAGGCTCAAATACCACCTGCTCCAGAGGTGTGTCATAACAACATGGATGAGTTGGACCCTGTGTTGTATAACTCTATGATTCTATCAATTCTGGACTCTCCACTATATAAAAAAGATATTGTTAAATTTGAAAGGGTTCAGAAAAAATTTATAATGATGTTGCCGGGTTTGGAATTTTTGAGTCAAAGGGAGAGGCTGAATAGGCTGGAGATTTTTAACCTTGGAGCATCAAAGGCTGAGGGTGACCTTCTAGAGGTTTATATAATCATGAGGGACATAGATTTGGTCAGTAACCAAAGTTTTGTTTTCCCAGGTAAGGTATTCCAAAACTAGAAGGCATAGGTTTAAGGTAAGGGTAAAGATTTAAAAATGACCCAAGGGTTTTTTTTTCCCAAGAAGAGGGTAGGTAGTGCATATATAGAATGAGTTGCCAGAGGTATGGTGGAGGTGGGCACAATTACAATATTCAAGGTATCTGGATGGGTACCTGAATAGAAAGGGTTTAGAAGGATATGGGACAAATGCTGGCAAATCCTAAACAGATAAATTTAAGACAGCTGGTTGGCACGGATGAGTTGAACCGAAGAGTCTATTTCTGTGCTTTATGACTCTCTGAACAGGGTGATTAAAATACCTCTTATGGCATAGGTTTAATGTCCTTACCTCTGAGCCAGAAGGCAAGGGTTCAAGTCTCACCTGCTCTGGAGATGTGATCAGGTTCATTAAAAATATCTAACCAGTGTGGTAAGGTACAAAATGGGAGAACATCAGATCAGTGTTAGATACTGACTAAAGCCATGATCTCTGTCTATTCTGTATACTTCCAACACAAGTTCACACTGCACACTGACTGCCATGTACAAGGTGATGTTCAGTGTAAGCTAGTAAAATTTTAAATCTTATCTCATAAATGTTTCAATGTGCATTACCTGAGTATATTTGGTTTCTAGAACTGTGTTAAATTTCCGTAAGTGAACATTTGCAGAATTGACATCAGACATGCACTGCAATTCTTCTTGTAATTGCTCCACTCTGGCCTACAAACAACAGAAATGGCAATGATAATGATCTGTTCACATAGCATTGAAACTTAAGCAGTCACAAAAATACCATTTGGAATAATGATGCAGAATATTCTCACTGTTACTTTTTCATGGAATGCGAACATCAGTGACAAGGCCAGTATTTGTGGCCATCTCTAACTGTCCTTGAGAAAATGGTGGTGAGTTGCTTTCTTGAAGCATTGTAGTCCATCTGGCATAGGGACAATCACAGCACTGTGAGGAAGGGACTTCTAGGTTTTTTCGATCTCGCAAAGTGAAGGAACAGCAAATTAATTCCAAGTCAGGATGCTGTGCTTGGCTTGAAGGGTGTTTTTCAGATAATCATTGTCAATCTGGCTCCAAGTCAATCGAAGACTCTTCTAACTCCTTCCACACACCAGTCACACGTGTTCCTTTTATTTTGGAAAGCCCACCATCAAATCGCCCAATTAAATAAGTAACAACAAGCATTGCACACCAAGGCAAATGTTCATTAGACGTTTTCCAATCAACTTATTCAGACATGTTATTATACACATCTGGAGCAAATCGGGCTTGAATTTGACCAATGCAGCATAACAACCCAAGTATTATAACACACCACAGGAACAGGTGGGACTTGCATATGGGCCTAACAACTCAGAGACGGGGACACTATTACTGTGTCAAAAACCCAGGTCTGTTCCCTCTTTATATCAAATCAGTCAGCCCATTAATCAATTAACCCAATCATCTGCTTAACTATTTGCTATATTAACAGATTCCCTCTTAAAACGTTTTTTGAAGTTACAAACAATTCTCGAGTGGCTTGTTGCATTGTGGCACTGCCTCTAACTCTAGATCAGGAGGTCTAGGTTCAAGTCCCATCTCAGGATTTACTAACCACGAAGTTATGCCATAGCACATCTAAACAAACTGATCAGAACTTTACATGTAATCTTTGAACAAAACAAATGAAAATTAACTAGAATTATTTTCATATTATACATCTCATTCTCTAATACAAATGATCAGTAACAAAATTACTTCTTCTCATTCACATATAATATAGCCAACCTTTTATATTCACCTTCTTTATTTAAACAAAGGAAGTAACATCTTTAATCACAGTGATCTAAACACAAATGTACTCCCAAATGCCTGTTCTCCTTGTCCTTCTTGGTGGCAGAGGGTGCAGATTTTGAATATGGTTTCAAAAGAGGCCCAGTGGTTTGCTGCATTAAATCTTGTATATAGAATACACTACTGCCACTGCACCCATTTGGAGTAAATGCTTAAGGTTTGGTCCTGGGTGGGGTTGAACTACTTGAATGATTTTGAAATTAAATTCAACAGACTGGTTAGTCAAGTGGAGAGTATTCCACCACACTCTTGAATAATGCTTCCAGATGGTGGGCAGGCAATGCAGAGTCAGGAGGTGAGTTACTTCAGGATTCTCAACCTCTGAGCTGTTCTTGTAGCCAGAATGATTGTATGGCTGGTCCAGTCAAATCTTTGGTCAACGGTAACCAAAAAGATGTTAATGACAAGGAATTAAGCGATGGTAATTTTGATGCATGTTAAAGAGAGGTAGTTAGATTCTCTCCAGTTGAAGTTGGTCATTGCTTGACAGCTGTGTGGCAATACATTGCAATGAACTGGTTTATTAGTTACACAATCAATAATTCTTAGTAAACCTACAGGAGTATGACATCAGCCAAAGGCACAGCATTAGTTTTCACAAGTACACTAACAACACTCACTCCTACCTTATTACCATCTCTCTTCCCTCCTCCTCCATTTTTGCTATCAGACAACTTATCTGGCATTCAATACTGAGAAAAATGAAGCCACTGTTTTCAACTCCCACTCCAAATGCTATTCTCTAGCTATAGATATCATCTCTTTCTCTGGCAAGTTTAAAGTTAGGCCAGTCTGTTTGCAACCCGGACCTAAATTTTCAAGCCCAAGGAATATGCAGGTCAACACATTTTCCAACTTGTCCACACCCACCTCAGTAGAAATTCCTTTGAATGTGGATCAGAGGCCTTGAGATGAACAACACAGGCTGCCTCAATAGGTCTCCAGTGCCAAGGTAGGGTATTTAAAAGGGCAGTCTTGGTTCACAGGGACTTTTTCCCAGTTTTTTTTATGAAACATTAGGTCAACTAGCCCTTATCCCTCACTCCTCCAGCCACTCACATGCCAGCTCCATGCCAACTTAATGCTTAAATGTATCCTCAATCATCTTCATGGCCACTTATAGCCTACGTGCCAAATCAATGTCTGTTCAGAAATTTTATTTAAAAATGTATTCATTAAAGCCCATTAATTTTTTTTCATTCCTTTCATTTTTAATCCCTTATCAAAAGGGCCACAACACACTGCAGTACACCAGAACTGCAAAAAAGAGGAAGAAGAACACCTATACAATGTATTCGCCAAAAACGGAAACCCCCGCAATTTCATCAACAGATGCCTAAGGGAAAGACAACAGAACGAGGACATGCCGTAACCCAAAGGACTAGCCACACTACCATACATCAAGAGCATTTCTGAACTGACAGCCAGACTACTGCGACACTAGGACTCATAACAGCACACAAACCAACAGCCACTCTCAGACAACAACTCACCTGGACGAAGGACCTGATACCCAGCATGAGCAAAACCAATGTAGTGAACAAAATCCCATGCAAGGACTGCACAAACACTACAAAGGACAAACAGGAAGACAGCTAACGATCCACATCCATGAACACCAACTAGCCACGAAACAACATGACCAGCTATCCTTAGTAGCCACACACTCAGATGTCAAGCAACATGAGTTCGACTGGGACAACACTATTATCATAGGACAAGCCAAACAGAGAACAGCCAGGGAATTCCTAGAGGCATGGCACTCATCCATAGATTCAATCAATAAGCACATCAACCTGGACCCAATATACCGGCCGCTGCAGCGGACAGCTGGAACTGACAACTAGAAGCGGCAGAGACAAATCACTATAAATGCCGGAGGAAACATCACAGAAGCGCTTAACAGGAGGCTCCCAAGCACTGAGGATGTCACCTAGACAGGGGACGAAACATCTGCAACACAAATTCCCAGCTTGGCGAACAGAACCACAACAAAAAACAAACCTCTATTAATAAGCTCACAAAGTCAGTGAGTCCCTTGACAATATCTTTGAGCTGTCAATCAAACTATGAACTTCTTAAAAGGGTTGTGAGTTAAGCTTCAGCCATATAGTCAGTAATAAACAAAGTTAGCTAAGCATGGCGGGGGTGGGGGAGCACAGACAACAGATGTAAAGAAAAATGAATAACAAACAAGGTATTCAGACTGCCAAGGTCAGTAGCTAGATGCCAAACTACCATAGGAAGAATACTTAATGCCTATGAAGACTGTGAGAAACAAAGATTATATTGGATACATGGTTACTGAAGTGTGGGAATTGCAATATCATGCTGTAATCTGTATAATGCTTGAATGAGTTCTGTAACCCAGCAGTGAGCTTTAAAGTTCAGTGTTAAGGCTTCCTCTTCAAATGTGTGTAAAAAGTTAATAACTGTTACCTGTTCGCCTGAAGTTCTATATCAATTCATCCAGTACAACGACAACACTTATAAAAATATCTTATTGAAAATATTAATTCATATCATTTGTTGGAATTTTTGAAAATCTTTTCAAAGCCAATAGTATTTAAAATGATACAGCTGTGAAATGCACAAACTGATTTTTCAGAGACAGTCTATGAAATACTCAGTGCTAGGTCACCAAATTACAGAAGTTTAGTAACAGTGTGTTTGCTATGAATGGCAAGATAGTTGGCAAAGATGGCTAGCACTGTCTGAGCAAGCGCAGATGGCTAATTGCACATGCACAAGTGTGTGACAATGACGGTCACTGCCGGTTACTCTTGGTGTTCTCAGTCTTCACCTGGTGTATGAATGATAAAAGGTTGTGATGTGCTTCAACAAGAGGATGCTCCTGGCCAGAATAAAGAAAGCATTTTGCTGGCAGTGGGGTCAAGCTCTGGTCACAGATCTGGTTCAGTATCAGTAGGAAAATGAAACTGCAAGTGTAAAAATCTGTAGCCAAAGGCTTTTCTCAAAGTTAGCCCATCTCTCTGAACAGAGCTGAATCCGTATAAAATATGATCTCGGTCCCTTGGCCAGGTTCGTTCTCAACAAAGATCATTTCATATTAAGACAGCAACCAGTTTACTGATGCGGAATTTCATTTGATTTAATACTGGTTAAATCCCTACTTTTTCTGTCATAATAAAAGTTGCCTAGTAGACACTTCACGACCTCTTGTGTTCTATTTGGGCTACCCAGAGTGGTAGGTTACACAACTGGTGGTTACATAATTCACAGCCAGTAAAATGTTGAAGCAATGCTATATAGCACTAGACTAAGAAACTGAAAACATGCCAGATAATTTGCACACAGTAAGCTCAGATCAGATGACTATCAGAATAGTCTATGTTTTTGTCTGATAAGGAATAAATATCAGCTCAGATACCGGGGATAACTCAATCATTTGGTTTCACACCACTGTCACATGATTTTTTTAAGTCCATCCAATACAGCAGAGAAGTCAAGGTTATTATCTCAACTGAAACATGACACTACAACAACGTAGCATCCCCATACCACCTACACGCAGGACTGTTAGCCCAGATTATGTCTGCAGTGGGATTTGAATCTTCAACCTTCTGATTAAGAGGTGAGAGTGCTATCAGCTGAACTAAGTCTAATAGAACTGCATTATATGTGTGTGATATAATGACAGGTTTTTTTTAAATAACTGGCTCCTGAAAAGATCAAAGTCATTTCAAGAAAAATGGTTGCTCATAAAACTGTTTTGCAAAAAAATCATCAAATAGTCAACTTTACAAATTCATGTGCTCTCTTTTGACAAAATATATAGCAGCGGTTTTGTTGATGAAAAGAAGGAGATTGCCCAGCATTGTAGAATTAATTTAATTTTCATTCCATTGGTTTTAAGTGAATAAAAGTCAGATTAAATCAACAAACAATAGCTGATCCACTGTGCCAAATATCTCTCAGGCTGTAAAAATAAAAATGTATCCTTCATTATCTGCTAAATTCAACTGACTGGTAATACCATTTTTATTAGCAATTTCTATAACAAATTTTAAATTTGGTATTAGTAACTTGAAATACCTGTAGCCTTCCCTTGTCATAAGCCAACTTGTTTTTACTCTCTGTTATTTCAGCAAGGGCATGCTCGATCTGCTCCTGTGCATGCTGGGAAGGAAAAGAACAACTATTTTTTTAAAAAGTGATTGTTATGACTTTAAACATTCAGACATCATATTAACATTATTATAATTATATACCCGAGTGAAATACATTCGGTGTAATCTGCTGTGTTACTGATCACAGACATAAAGGAAAATTAAGTTGTTAAACTTCTCTCCATTGAGCTGTCCTCTGTTTTGACTTTCTAGCTCATAAGGGATCATTCTGACTTAACAAATCTGCTGAGAAGCTGATAGTTGCAGATTGACCATTCATTTCAAATTTAACCCAATTTTGCTTTCCAATTCAAAGAAAAGTAAAATCTGATCCACATGATTTTCCATCTGAGAACTGGGTGAAAAATCTATGAGGTTACAGAGGAAAAGATTAATTGTCAAAAATGGATGAGTTTTTGTCATGTGAGATGTAAACAGTTTAAAAATTTCAAATTTAATGCAACACACCTCACGATTTCTCACTTCTTGTAGTTGAGGCAGGAAGCAGCAGCAGGCAACATATTATCTGCAAGGTAGTCTTTTAAATATGGAGGAGAAAGTGAGGTCTGCAGATGCTGGAGATCAAAGTTGAAACTTTATTGCTGGAACAGCACAGCAGGTCAGGCAGCATCGAGGGAACAGGAGATTCGACGTTTCGGGCACAGGCCCTTCTTCAGTCTTTTAAATATCTTAACGCATCTCATAGTTTGTCTCCATTTTAAATTTTACACTGTCTGGTTGTGGTTCTCAAATAGCTGAATAATTCATAATAGCTGAAGAAAATGTGAGCTGGAGATTCCCTGCCTCACAGAATTAACCTGTCTTCCCTCATCCAGGGTCTGCCTACCATCACACACCAAGCCAAAATTTCTAATTTTTTAAGCTTTTGAAGTTCTTTTTTCTGATCACTCATACCTCCTCTGCCTTCTCTGCATTTCCTCTCTAAATAATTGCTTACCAATAGTGATCCTTTCAATCTCTTCTGTATTCTTCTGATCTTCCTCTTCACTGAAATAGCCTAATTTTCAATTCAGCTCTTTCTATCTCTTCAAACCAGCCTGGCCACCATAAAACCCTAACTCTTGATATGAATCAAATCTCCAAAAATCCCACCATCCTTGATCTCCATCCAAGCCTACAATCTCCTCCCCAGTCCCTTCTGATTCCTCCCTTCATGCTTTCTATGGTCTGTGGTTTGATACTAAAGATAGACTCCTTTAACAGCCAGTTAACCTCTTCAAATGAATGACCATGTAAGAAAAACAGACAAAAAAACTATCAAATTCAACAGTTAAATTTGGTAGGATACAAAGGAAGTGCTTTTTTCCAGGTTTCCAGACTGTACAACTACACCCTGCTGTATATATGAGCCATGGTATCAGTTTTTCTTCCATATTAATAACATGGGAGAAAAATAAACAGAGAACAATATTGACATTTTAATAATAATGACGATAACACAAAAATAGTTCCATTCTCTAAATCTGTTTGAGTGTTAATATTGTTTCTGAGGATTTTATTGCCCACCTGCTGATGTTCTAGAGCTGCTAGTTGCTTTAAAAGCTGTTCTTTTTCTTTCTCCTGTTTCTCCAAGGCAGCAGTCAATGCACTCAACTCAAGCTGCATAAAAATAATTAATGTTTTATTATCATTACTAATGTAGATGTTAATATTTTAAAATAATTATCTCAACTCTTAAAGGCAGAACTTAATCTCTTAACTGAACTTAAATCTTCAAAATCTCTTTACAATAATAGCAATACTTCTGACAACAGCTGCTTGGACCCATGCTGAAGGTTCTGAGCTTGAGTGGCTGCTGGATTCATTGATGGACATAGGCTGGATGAATGTTTCTGGATCAAATGTTTCCGGAGGTTGTCACCCACAGTCAAATGGAGTTCAGAATCATAAGTGGGTGGTCTCCAGGAAAAATATGAAGAAAGTCAATGAAGAAATCCTGATCACAAACAAGAGTCACAAAATTTTGAGGGCATGTTATCTGAAACCTGGCACATACAGTGAAGAAACACATAGAGGATACATCATAGAGTAGGAATGCAGTAGTTTATGACAATTCAACAGTCAAGGGAACAGACAGGTAGTTCTGCTCACATGAGATTCACTTGGCACATGGCTTTTCTGGTGCCAGGAGATAGTTCTCGGTCTCATCTATTTTGAGGATAACACATTCCATAAGTTTTTCTCTTTATTTTCCTTTTTCTCTGGATTATTCAGTCAGCTACGAGCAAACTGGCTTTGGGTAAAAAGGATGAGACAGTTCAATGCCTGGCCCAAAGACTGTGGTAGTAATGGATTTCAATTCATGGACACTAGTACCAATACTCTGGGAAAAGAGAGAGTTGTACCATTGAGATGTTCTTTACTTCAATCATGTTCCAGGATAATTTGCAGAGATATACATGAAAATATTGTGGTGGTCACATACCATTGATGGAATAAGATCACAGCAAGTTGATCAATGCTCTAAGATCATATGAAGACTGCTTGATTGTCACATAGGTACTATCATTGACTCCTATACATGTGGAACCCAACTACTTTGACAAATGTAGAAGTTTTCTGTGTTCAACTCACCTTAACAACTAAAGTGGATAGTCATAGTAGTCTGGTCAAATATGGCATTAATTTTTGTCATTGTCGGTAGCCCTGTGAAATCATGCAGATGTATCCCTGATATGGTTCTTCACGTTATGGTACCAGGCCTGGGGTAACATGCCTTCAAGGTGTTGTCATTCTCATTGGTGATCAGCATTTCTTCATTGGCTTTGTTCTTACTTTTCCTGGTGACCATCCACTTAAGATTCTGAATTCTATTTGGCTGTGGCTGATTACCTCCCAAAATATTTGATCCAGAAAACATTCAATCTCTATTAGTTATCCAATTGTTCTGATCCCAGATAACAGGACTAGACAGAATAGTTACAGGAAGGAAGTTCCCAATATTAAGTGAGGCTAGAACCAGGACTAAGAATAAAGGGTAAACCATGTAAGAGGAGAATTTCTTTTCACCCTGAGAGTAGTGAACCTGTGGAATTCATTAAAACAGATAGCAGTTGAGGTCTAAACATTGTATGATTTCAAGAAGGAGTTGGATATAGCTCCTGAGGCCAAAGGGATCAAAACATAATGGAGAAAAGTGGGAACAAGAAAAGTGGGTGGCACAGTGGCTCAGTGGTTAGTACTGCTGCCTCACAGCACCAGGGACCTGGGTTTGATTCCAGCCTCAGGCGACTGTCTGTGTGGAGTTTGCACATTCTCCCCATGTCTGCGTGGGTTTCCTCTGGGTGCTCCGCTTTCCTCCCACAATCCAAAGATGTGCAGGTTAGGTGAACTGGCTGTGCTAAATTGTCCATAGTGTTCAGGGATGTGTAAGTTAGGTGCAATAGTCAGGGGTAAATATATGATAATGGGATGGGTTACTCTTCAGAGGGTCAGTGTAGACTTGTTGGGCCAAAAGGCCTGTTTCTATGATAAGTTGGTTTCTAAATGAAGATAAATAAACTGATGCATTTACATGCTCCAGTTGATTACCAGTGTGAAGTGTTACAGAGTATTTTTACTATAATGTCCTCTAGTTTCACACAAAATCTTAGCACTACAATCATCAGCAGTATTCTTTGTTCCCAAAAGTGACAGCAAAAATGATGTATTTGAAGATATGCAATATTGATAATCAAGGAATGTATTATTACTGCACCTGCTTTTCAGTCAGTTGTTTCTCAAATTTATTCTTCTCCCCTGTAATTTTATCAATGGTTTTATTTGTCTGTCAGGAAAAGAAAATAGATGACTTTTGCAAACCACAACATTTAAGCCACAGCTTGAAGAAACAAAAATAAACATAAATTGAGGTTTTGAGCTACAATTCAGCAGAATTTCTTAATCATGAACTACCAAACAAGATTCAATTGTTAAAAAAGGGAAAGAAAAAAATTAAGTTAAATTATGTACCACATTTTCCATAATATTTATATCAAACTATAGTATTAAAAAACCCATGATTCTAACCATTGTTAGGCATTTAAAATCCAAATACTCCTGGACTGAAACAGAGAGAGAGTGAACTTAGTGCAACAATAAAATTTGTTCCAACACATTAATCAGATTTTTTTCAGAAGATACTAGTGACAGCCAATGACAAAAATTGCTATATTGTTATTACATAAATTCATAATTACAATTTAAAAACCATATATATCTACAATTAATTTTATTATTATTTTCACAATGAGGAAATACCGACAAAGCTGCATTTATTGAACATCCTTGGCTACCCTTTGAAGGCAATTGAGAGAATACTTGTTGAAGTATTAAGACCATAAGACACAGGAGTGGAAGCAAGCCCATTCAGCCCAACGAAGCCACTCCACCAACTATTGCTTTCTTTGTGCTAATAGGTTCCCACAAGTGGGTGACAGGAGAGAATTACATTACTGGAAGTCCAGAGAGGCACTTAAATAAAAAGACCATCCTAACAAGACAGAAGCTGAATGTAGTGAGCAAAGCAGGAGGTGGCACCTGTGCTAGAATCATGGAATCTCTACAATGTAGAAGCAGGCCATTTGGCCTATCATAGAATCATAAGTCACACTGACCTTCTGAACAGCGTTTTACCCTGACCCACTCCACTACCCTATGCCTATAACCCTGAATTTCCCATGTCTGAACCACCTAGCCTGGACACTATGGGCAATTTAGTATGGCCAATCCACCTATCTGCACATCTTTAGACTGTGGGAGGAAACTGGGGAAACCCATGCAGACAGGGGGAGAATGTGTAAACTCCTCACATACAGCTGCCGGAGGGTGGAATTGAACGTGGGACCTTGGCAGCAGTGAGGCAGCAGTGCTAATCACTGATCCACCGTGCTGTCAAGTAGGCTAGTAGCCAACTAGCACAACTGCAAAAATGAATAAGCTGGAAAGTAGAACAAGCACTGGAATGGAGCCAATATACCAATGGAATTAAATGCTGAAAATAGCAATAGTGATGAAAACAAAGACAGAAGTTCTCTGGGCACTAATGAAATGAATACAATGGGAATGCCTTATAAATATTTAGCAAGATATCTGCACTCCAATAAATAAACTGCTCTATTGCCACTCTCTGGTCAATGTCAAATATTGCAGTTAGAGTTGATAAGAGTAAACTGAAATTTGGGATAGCCAGGGACACGTAGTGGTAGCATTACATCTACTACTGATTGTAAACCCTGCTAAATTTTCAATTTTGAACACCTAGAAGGGTCTAAAACTGGCAGCAAAAGCAATACTGTCCATTCTGTGCTCACATCCAAGCCAACTTTCACACACATTGAATTCAGTTGTTTGACAGACATGTAAAAGTGGTGGCTCACAGCACTACTTACAATGCATGATCAAACCATTGAAATCATTTATTATTTTAAATATTTTGATGCTGTAGAACTTAAATATTGCGAAATGGACAAAAGAAGTTGAAGCTTTTCGTCATGTCCTAATCAGAATTAGAACATGAACAACAGACTTGAAGAAAGAAGTTACAGAGTCAGTCAATTCTCTGCTATAGCCATAGGCAATAGCATGAATCAATCAGAATTTATGTGCTTAGTCTAAGAATTAAGACAGTTAACTGTTCTTGCTGAATCTTTATATCAATTACCACTCAGGATCCTCTTTTCATTCTGGATAAAATGATGTTCCCTTTTCCTCAAGACTACTTCTTGTGTCCTAGTTCTGATGAATGCAAGACTAACAGTTTCAACCTTTTGAATTCTTTTAGCAATGTTTTAATATCTTATAAGACAGACAATTTCTAATATATTAAATTGTATATTCTTATAATTAGAATTATACTCAGTTTAAAATATATGCCAATGCAACTGTGAATATATTTAATCTTAATATAAAATTGTCACCGATGTCAATAGCAACATCTCAACTCATTTCAGGCTTCATGTTATTTCTCTATTACATTTTTCACTTAACATTTTGCATCCACATCCACAAAAATGTCAAAATTTGGCAATTTGAATATTATAATCCTATGTATAATATAAACTTGCAAAGTTATCAATTCATGCTCACATAGCTAAATGATTGATATAAGATTGAGAAATTTATATGTCTATTTCAAAGCTTTTAAAGAAAAACACTCAAAGCATTGAACAGGCTTCTGACCCAGACAGGTGCTAAATAAGGTCTGAGTGGGAGAATTTTAACTTCAAGTGTAGAGGCGTTTTAATTCTTCTCATCAACCTATTTAGTGATGTCATTACACACCACTGAAGCAGGTGGGACCTGAACTCAGGACCCTGGCTACCACTATGGCAGAAGATCACTGGATATAACATGATTGAGTGAGTGAGGAATAATCACAAGTGGTGTGAAAGATGTTTTTTTAAATTCACTCATGGGATGTGGGTATCTCTGGCTAGGCCAGCATTTATTGCTCATCTCTAATTGCCCAGAGGGCAGCTAAGAGTCAACCACATTGGGTCTGGAGTCACATGTAGGCCAAACCAGGTAAGGGTGGCAGTTTCCTTCCCTAAAAGCATTAGTGAACCAAATGGGTTTTTCCAACAATTGACAATAGTTTCATGGTCATCATTAGACCCTTAATTCCAGATTCTTTATTGTTTTCAAATTCCATCATCTACCATGCCAGAAATTGAACCCAGCACATTAGGTGAGTTTCTGGATTATTAGTCTAGAGATAATACCAGTAGGCCATTGCCTCCTCTCCAATCTCTAGACATACTGGAAAATGAATGGAGGTGAGGTTGGGTGACAGGGGAAGGAATGGTTGGGTAGAGATTAGAGGGGAGGCCAAAGGAAGGTGAGCTATGATTTTACTGACAATGCAATGGTGAATCACAGGAGTAATCAAAGATTGTAAAGTGTGTTCGTGAGAAAGAGAGAGAGAGAGAGACACACAGAGATTATCGGCAATTGTGTATACATCAGCTTGATGGAAATGGAGGAAACAGTCTTGCTCATTGTGGACAAACAGCAGTGCTGTGAAAACAGTTACTTATTGGACTGGGCCCCCTCCTCAGACTCAGGAAACCCATTTGACTGATCAGACATTGAAACCTTTCAACAGAGACCACCTGGCTTTACTTCAACAGGATTTCTATGATCAACCTACTGTCTGAAAGTCTCACGTTAACTCTAGCACACCAAATTGCCTTGATCCTTTGCAACTCACCTACTAGCACATCAGGTCCACAGCAGACACCATCTCCCTGGCCCTATACTCATCCCTCAGAACACCTGAATAATAAGGATACGTACATCAGGCTCCTATTTATCGACGACAATTCTGCTTTCAACACCATAATTCCAAACAAACTCATCTCTGAACTCAGAAATCTAGGTCTCTGCACCCACGTATGTAACTGGAACCTCGACTTCCTGACCCATAGACCGCAATCATTAAGAAGAAACGATAACATCTCCTTCACCATAATCCTCAACAGTGGTTCCTGCAAAGCAGCATACTCAGCTCCCTATTGTGCTCCTTATATCATAACTGTGTGACTAAATGTTGCTCCAAGTGCATTTACAAGTTTGCTGACAATGCCATTGTAAGTTGGATCTCAAACAATGACATGACAGAATACAGGAAAGAGACTGAGTACTCAGCAGCATGGTGTGAAGACAACAACCTCTCCATCAAGGTTAGCAAAATGTAGGAGCTGGTCATTGCCTTCAGGAAGAGGAGAGGAGGGCACAGCTCTGTCTGCATCAATGGTGTTAAGGTGGGGATGGTCAAGAGTGTCAGGTTTCTGGGTTTATGGTCACCAACAAATCTTCCTGGTCCACCCATGTCGATGAAATGGTCAACAAAGCATAACCTCCTGAGCAAGTAGAAATGTTGTTAAGGAAATTCCGCATGTCCACTGATGTCTTTTTTTTAATAGATGCACCACAGAAACATCGTATCTGGATGCATCATAGTGTGGTATGGCAACTACTCTTCCCAAGATTGCAAGAAACCACAAAGGGTCATGAACACAACCCAGTCCCAAACAGCCTTCCAACCACTGATTGCACGAATTTATTGTAATGCGAGATTGCACAAGAACGGAACTATCACGTTATATCAGAACAGACTGCATCATAAGATTCAAGAACAGCTTCTTCTTCCCCGCTGTTATCAGATGTTTGAACAGACCTCTCAATTTGTTAATTATGATCTCTCATCTCTCTCTACACCTTGTTTGTGGCTGTAGCACCGTATTCTGCTTGCTTATCTGGTATCCTGATGCACTTTATATGGTACAATCTGCCTGTACAGATTGCAAAAGTACACTTTTCTCTGTATCTCAATGTATGTGATAAGACTAAATCAATTAACTTATTTCTATTAAGCTGCAAGTTGACAAGATTTATGAAATGTTGTATTCCTGTTTCAGATATTTTACACTAACTTCCTGCCCATCCAGAAAACGCAACTGTTCTTAGCCCAATTGGGCCAAAACCTAATTGAATACTTCAGTGAACTGTCTTTGCATGTACTTCAGCTGAATGAAGTTTAGCATGCTATCAAAGCTGAAAGTGTATTTCTTGGACTTTTGTTGAAATCTGATGACAGAAATACTGCTCACAATCAGGAAACTCCACCTTCCTAAAACTTGGTATATTATGCAATTCTAACATATGAAAGCTGTTTATATATTCCTAATCTTGGATGCTAAATGAATATCAATCTCCAAATTACTTCTCATTAAATGGAAATTAAACAACATCCAGAGGATGGCTGCTGGATTTTAGTTGTGGCATTTGGCTGACATTTATTTGAAATGAACGCAATGGCAGTTCATATACAGCAGGATATTATGTCATTTCAAGATTTCTCTTTTAGGGGCTGAAATAACAACAGTTTTTTTTAATATCATGATCTCAATTGTAAATAATTGTAAACTTTTGCTGTACAATATTCCCGAATGATCTCCATTTTTTTAAGTCATGATTAAAAATCAGGTGAATTAATATTTTTAGCCTGAACAAAGCAATCCCAAATTTTGATACGTTGCAATTCAGAATTTCAGGAGCTGTCATGGGAATTCTTTGTGATCAGCAATTAACAAATGACCTTTATCAAGGCAAATTGGCATCCATAAACTATACTTCAGGGCAACAGAAAGCAACAGATGCAAGTTTCACACCAGAAATTGCACAATTGCTTAGAGAATTTGCCATCAAGTTATCTTGCGACTGAATCAAGTTGGACGAAACCCAAGCTAAATAGCAAAGTTAATAAACAGAATTGAATAGTTTTGTGAACTACCAGTAAGTAAAGTAACAGTTGTAAATCTGATAAGATCAATAATAATACATGTGCATGGTATTGCACGTTTCAGTTATTTTTTTTGGGGAAGTGATCATCAATTTTCAGCTACAGAATCTACTCTATTTCCAAGAAGCATGACATAAAAATGTTCTTTTCAATTTTCTCAGGCATAATACAGATCGTTACAAAATTAAAAAGTATAATATTAATATATTGTAGCTGTCATATTTAACAGAATCTAATCAATATGAAAAGCGGCTTTCCTTTGCCTCCACCTGGTACCAAATTTATGGTAAAAATTAATTTACCTGGTCCAGGAGAGTTTCCTTTCCTTGTTTAATACATTCACATTCTTTAACAGTAGCCTTTAAGTCCTCTTTCAGTTGGGCAATTGCAGACTCAAAAAGCAACTTCTGTACTGTTGCCTTTTCCTCCACTGTTTCAAATTTCTGCTTTATCTCGGTATGCTCCAATCTTAGCACTCCTCTGATGAGTTACAATAAAAAATTGTGAAAGAAATCATTTGCAGTGTAGTTTTGTAACACATATCTGAATAATTTTTTAAAATCTTTAGATTACACCGATAGGACATGGGTAACAGAGTATACTGGTAAAATCAAGTACATAGCTATTTTTCAGAAATAGAATAAGAACCAGTTGAAACTATTATTAGAAATATCAGAAATAAAGATTCAACTCTTTGACCCTAACAACCTTACAGATTCTGAAATGGCAATGAAGGGTCCCCTGTTTCCACATTAGAATTCCTTGTTCAGATAGCCCAGTTATACTTGGTTTCTTTCTCGAAAAGGTCTGCCTTCACATGTTGCTGGCTTCTTAAGTTACTGTCTCTTCATGAGACACCTAACCACATTGCCACCACAGCTCACTTATTTCTCAACATGAATTCTTAAACCCCTCTTCCAGTCTTTTGTTTTTGGAGTTTTCTCTTACTGACGTCAAACCACTTAGGACTTCCTTTTAGGCTAAACTGCTTTGGACACTGCTCAGCTAACAGCAACATTTCTGCACAAACCTGGTTTCTCTGACAGAAACCTGCACACTGCAAAACCTTCTAAAAAGATTGCTTCTGCTCGTTTCCTGCATCATAGAACATTTCGTTTCTAGGAAACAGCCAAATTACTTTCCATCTTCGCCTTTTTGTTTTCTAAAGTGCTGAACTACTCATGTCACTCACAGAACTCAAAAATGAAATTAAATTCTTCCCTTCTTAACACATAATATAGAAATACAAATCAAACTTAAAGTTTAGCTGTCCATATTAGAACCAAAATTCAAAATAATATTTCATGAACTTTCAGCACAGTTTACAGTACCAAGTTCAAATGAACTATATTATATGTGGTTACTAAGGGAAATGGACTATGGCTCAGCATATTATTTCTTAGGTTATGAATGGATTGAACAATAAGAAATTTAATACTCACAACTCAGTTTTTAGTTGTTGCTTCTCATTCACTGCACTTTGCAGTTCTGCTGATATAGCTGCTCTTGCTGCATCCAGTAAAAGATCTTGTTCTTGCAACTTCGCTTTCATTTTTTCCTGCTCAGCCTTTTTGGAAGGTGGTTAGATTAAAAAAAATTGAATCTTCAATAATGACCTACATCAGCAAACAATGTCTGTAACTACAGAATATAAAGGATATTGTGGAGAAAGAAAGTGTGTCCAGTTTAGTTAATAGAATATTATCAAGCTAGTTGAGCTTTTTTCAAAAAAGCGGAAACAAAACCTAAATGTAGTGAATTTTAAAATTACAAAAGCTCCTTGTCAGTCTGAACAAAGACCAAACAACTGAAACTACTTGTAGGCCTCCAGAGAGATCAAGAAGTTGAAGTCTTTGATACAGCAAACGCATGACACCTCCATTGATCAGTTGGTGGGAATGCTTTATTCGGTTTAACTCTTACCTATCCAATTCTAGCAACAGTGTTTTATTCTTCCATCCGTGAACCCTCTCCAGGGCGCCTCCTTTTGCAAATCAAAATGCTATCTTTGAAAACATAATTAGAAAAACAAAGATGGAAAGGTAGAAAAAATAAACAGGAATGGGCAATTCGGCCCTTCAAGCCTGCATTCAACATGATCATTGCTGATCATTCATCTCAGTATCTTGTTCCTGCTTTCCCCCTTACCCTTCGATCCATTTAGCTCCATGAACTACATCTAACTTCGTTTTTTAAAGCATTCAATGTTTTACCCCTCAACTAATTTCTGAGGCAGAGAAATCCACAGGCTCACCATTCTCTGGAATGAAGAAATTTCTTTTCATTTTAGTCCTAAATGGCCTACCCTGTATCCTGAAACTATGACTGCTGATTCTGGACTCTTGGTTATTGGGAACATCCTTCCTGCATTGGCCCTGTCTAATCCTGTTTGAAATGTATAGGTTTCTAGGAGATGACTCCTTACTCTTCTATACGCCATTGGATTGAGTCCTAATCAATCCAGTCTCTCTTCATACATCAGTCTTGCTATTTCTAGGATCAGTCTAGTAAACCTTTCTTGCAGACATGATAGTCTTCCCATGCAAATGCTACCCTTGTTCTTATAGAAGACAGAGATCATGAGTTTAGATGGTGCTGTCACTGCAGCTTTGATGAACTCTGGAGCACATCAAATATCGTACTTCTCTCACTGGAAACCAACTTAACAGAGAGCTATACGACATATGGATAGCTTTTACATAATGAAACGTCTGGATATCAAACTACAGCTCAGCGAGCAAACCTACACCCTAAACCTCAACCTGAGCTACAAACCTTGCAAAAAAGCTTTTACATAATTGGGTCCCCAGGCAGCTCCATAATTTTGGACAGCTAGGAGTTGCAAACTCCAGTGACAATTAATGCGTCCTCCTCTGATGTTGTCAATTGTTAAATCTCCGCATGGCATTCTTTATTCTCTATTCTCTGCAAGTATAAAAAGAAAATGTGCCCTGATACATTCTGCAATGCTACTGTGTCAGGGCTTTGATGCAAGAGTTCCAAGGTAGTGTCATAGGCTGCTTCATCAATGACCTCCCCATGACATAAGTTCAGAACTGGGAAAGTTCACTAATAATCGCAGCATTCAGTATGAATTGGGACTTTTCAGAAACTGGAGCAGTCCACGTCCACATTCAGCAAGATCTGGACAACATTCAGGCTGATACTGCCAAGTGGCAAGTACCATTTATGCCACACCAGGCAATACCTTTACGCAACTAGTGAGAATCTAACCACCTTCCCTTGAAAAGCATGACATTACCTTGGTTATCTTTTCCCTTACCATAAACAGTCTGGGGTTTATGGGTGGCATAGTGGCTCAATGGTTAACACTACTGCCTCACAACATCAGGGTTCCAGGTTTGATTCCAGTCTTGGGTGACTGTCTCCCTGAGTCTGCATGGTTTTCTGTCAGGTGCTCCGATTGTGGATTAGGTGGATTGGCCATGCTAAATGCAGAGTTATGTGGTTGGGGCTGGGGCTGGGTTGGACTTTCATTATGAAATTGAAGGCATGTACTGTAGCTTTGAGAGAGAGACAATGCTGTTCTGAACAGGGAGATTACAAGCACCTATGTACATGAATAGATGGCTATCCCAGAGTGTATTAGAAAACTAAAAATATGTAACATTTGACTGTGAAATGGATACCTGAATTTTGGTTGCTGTTTTGACAACAATTCAAATATAACCAATCAATTTAAATTATATCCCAGGATACTAAAACACAACAGAGTTTGAATTTATTATTTTGTCAACATCAAACCAATGAGATGATCCAATGTTGGGAGTATAAGAAAGCAGACATTTTGAAAATTAGTCAGAGAACAACTGCCATACAGAAAGAAACTCCTGGAGAGCTAATTGCCCATCCAACACCTTGCTCTCAAAGAAATTATAAAACACTCTCTACCAAAATTACATTTTCATGTGAAACATAATCTCAGTAAAAAGAAAGAAGGCGACCCAGAGAGATCAGCAGCCGGAAGAGTGAAGACGCAGAACAAGACAGAGCCTGTGTGGTTTTGAAGTTGATGTAATTTTAATAAGTTCTGGATGTAATTTTGCTCGCTGAGCTGGAGGGTTCGTTTTCAGATGTTTCATCACCACACTAAGTAACATCATCAGTGAGCGTCCAGTGAAGCACTGGTGTTATGACCTGCTTTTATAAGCGTCTAATTGGAAAACATATTGTTATAGAGTTGGAGGCAGATAGCAAGCAGTTAAGAGAAAAAGGGGCTTAGGTTTGTGAATAGCTTTTGTTTAATGTTCACTTTTGGAGTTGGAAAATAAATTGATGTTATTTTCTTTACATAGTGGAATTTTGGAGTTTGTGGTCACTCTTTAAACAGATTACAAGGTGAGGTGAGCTTTTCAGGTGGTTGGTTTAATTAACAGAGGGGTTTGCCTCCGTGTTGTAACAGTTTGGGGGCTCGAGTCTGAGATTTGGACAGATCTAGACATGTTTAGACAGATCCAGTCTGGGATTTGGACAGGTTTACACCTAGTCAGGGATTTGGGCAGATCAGAACAGATTTGGGGTACAAAGGTCCAAGCAGACTAAACACTTGCCGATTTGTGTCCAAGGTCTTTAAATAAAACTTAGGTGAGAAAAATTGTTTAATTTCGGTTACTTGCGGTTGGTTAAATTAAAAGTGAGGGAAATGGCTCTTAAGATTGCTAAAGAGGTTATGGGGTTTGAAGATGCTTCTCAAATTTGCCAAGAAAGTTTAGAAAGACAGAGGAAGGATATACTTTTAGAATTAGCATATACGTTCAGAATTAGATTTCACCAGGAACAGAAGGAAAGCCGAAATTGTAATGGAGTAGGTAAAGCACTTAGGTCTATCAGAGAAACAGACACGTGCAGTAGAATTAGAAAAACTTAAATTACAATTAAGGTAAATAGAGTTAAGATAAAGAAAGGGAAAGAAGAACCATGTTAAAGGAAAAAGAATGGGAGAGAAGGTTCTTAGCTGAGCAAGAAAGAAAGAAAGAAAAAAGAGAAAGAGAGAAAAGAGAAAGGGAGAAAGAATTTGAACACCAAAAGTTGCGAACTAGTCAGGAAAGTCAAGTTAACAGGATGGTGATGAAGGCAGAAGGAATTGATGTGTACAAAAACATTAAAACATTGTCACATTTTGATGAGAAAGATGTCGAATCCTTCTTTATTTCATTTGAAAAATTGGCTAGGCAGATGGAATGTCCAGAGAACTTGTGGGTAATGCTCGTTAAGACTAAGCTGGCAGGCAGAGCTAGTGAAGTATTTGTAGCGCTGTCAGACGAGGGGCCAAGAGATTATGCAGATGTCAAAAAGGCTATTTTGAGTGCCTATGAATTGGCACCAGAAGCATACAGACAGCAATTCAGAAACATAAAGGTGGAACCAGGTCAGACTTATGTTGACTTTGAAAGAATTAAACGTAGTGATTTTGATACATGTGGCACCTTAAAATAGATAAGGCATATGAGGCTCTAAGGGATTATTCTGCTGGAGGAGTTTAAAAACTCATTTAGATGACAAGAACTTATGTGAAAGAACAGAAACTTCAAGAAGTGAGAAGAGTGGCAGAGATGGCAGATGAATATGCATTGGCGCATAAGGTAAAACATAGCTTCTGACAGGAATTTCGTTCTGTGAGGGATAGAAATTGGGAGAAGGGGAGATCCTTCAGTACAAACAATCAGTAGATCACAGTGGGAATAGTTTACCATAGGTGAAAAAGGAAACCCAAGAAGGTAGAAAGGAGGTGAAAGGCCTCAGGTGTTTTCACTGTAATGAAGTAGGACACATAGAATTACACTGCCGATACTTTAAGAAGGATTCAGGGAAAAGGCGTTTTCACTGCCAGAAGGTGGGACATATAAGATCACAGTGCTGGTTGTTGAAGAAAATCACTGTGGGAAATGATGTGGTAAAAGAGGCTAATTGTTGTGGTTCTGTTCACCGAGCTGGGAATTTGTGTTGCAGTCGTTTCGTCCCCTGTCTAGGTGACATCCTCAGTACTTGGGAGCCTCCTGTGAAGCGCTTCTGTGATGTTTCCTCCGGCATTTATAGTGGTTTGTCTCTGCCGCTTCCGGTTGTCAGTTCCAGCTGTCCGTTGCAATGGTCGGTATATTGGGTCCAGGTCGATGCGCTTATTGATTTGAATCTGTGGATGAGTGCCATGCCTCTAGGAATTCCCTGGCTGTTCTCTGTTTGGCTTGTCTTATGATAATAGTGTTGTCCCAGTCGAACTCATGTTGCTTGTCATCTGTGTGTGTGGCTACTAAGGATAGCTGGTCGTGTCGTTTCGTGGCTAGTTGGTGTTCATGGATGCGGATCGTTAGCTGTCTTCCTGTTTGTCCTATATAGTGTTTTGTGCAGTCCTTGCATGGGATTTTGTACACTACATTTGTTTTGCTCATGCTGGGTATCGGATTTCTGGGTATCCAGAAAGAAGGACCAAATACCCA
>NC_057722.1:36281684-36285508 GCF_004010195.1 Chiloscyllium plagiosum | reverse complement strand
TGAATTTGCGGTAAGACTGTTTGTTCTAATCTCTGCATTACCGCTTCTGCTGTGAGTCCAGAGATGGGTGAGCCCATGGGTGTGCCGTTGATTTGTTCATATATTCGGTTGTTGAATGTGAAGTGTGTTGTGAGGCATAGGTCCAGTAGTTTGAGTATGCCGTCTTTGTTGATAGGTTCAACGTCCTGTTGTCTGTTCTGTATGTCCAGCAGGTTGGCTATTGTTTCTCTGGCTACGGTTTTGTTGATAGAGGTGAACAGTGCCGTTACATCAAATGAGACCATAGTTTCTTCCTTTTCTATGTGTATATTTTGACGATGTCCGAGAATTCGTGTGTTTATTGTACAGAGTGTCTGGATCCGCTGATCAGGTATTTCAGTTTCTGCTGTAGTTCTTTAGCCAGTTTGTGTGATGGTGTCCCTGGGTAGTGATACTATTGGTCTGAGTGGGATGTCTGGTTTGTGCACTTTAGGTAGTCCATAGAATATGGGGGTGTTGTTGCTTTCAGGTTTCATTCTTTGTAGGTCAGACCTGGTTATCTGTCCGTTTTTTTGCAGGTTCTTCAGTGTGTTGTTTATCCTATTGGTGAGCTGTGGGGTGGGGTCAAACTCCCTCCTTTGGTAGGTGTTGGTATCTGCAAGTAGTTGTTGCACTTTTTGGATGTACTCTGCTCTCTGTCTAGGATGATCGTCATTCTGCCTTTGCTGGTAGTATGATTATGTTCTTATTGTTTCTTAGTGATTTTAGTGCTTCCCTCTCCTTGGTGTTGAGGTTATGTGTTTGTCTTTTCCTTGTTATCAGAGGTACGATACTTTGTCTCATGTTTGTTGTGTCTCTTCTGTCAGTCCATTGTTCCTGAGTGTGCATTCTAGTGCTGCTAGGAAGTCTGCTGTCTTGGCGTCCCTGTGGTTGTAGTCGAGTCCCTTGGCCAGTATTGTTCTTTCCGTGTCTGTGAGCTGTCTGTGGGAGAGGTTTCTAACCCAAGTGGGTGTTGTGGTGTCCTCTCTGTTGTGTGTTAGTTTGGCAATTTTTTCTTTTACTGCTGTTTTTTTTGCGGTGTGTGGTCCTGTTCTGTCCTATGGTGACGGCCTGTTCTATGGTCCGGGTCCATTCCTAAATTGGTGGCTTTTGAAATTAACGATTTTTGGCGTGCAATTTCTTGTCTGTATTTGTGAAGTCTGTTGTGAGCGTCTGTAATCATTACCTGGATCATCGTTCTGTCTGGCTGTGTCCCTGGCTTGTGGATTATTGACTGGTGGTCTGTATCTGACACATGGTGGAAGGATTCGATTCTTTCGGCATTCGTGCAGGAACCGGAGTTGTTCGTATGTGGCGCTTAGGCGGTTGGCACAGGATTCCCATTTCCTGGCTTGTCTTAGCGTCTCTCGCCTGTAGGTGTTCAAACTTTGTGAGAAGATTTGTAGCTCGGGTGCTCGTTGTGGTTCTGTTCGCTGAGCTGGGAATTTGTGTAGCAGACGTTTCGTCCCCTGTCTAGGTGACATCCTCAGTGCTTGGGAGCCTCCTGTGAAGCGCTTCTGTGATGTTTCCTCCAGCATTTATAGTGGTTTGTCTGTGCCGCTTCGGTTGTCAGTTCCAGCTGTCCGTTGCAATGGTCGGTATATTGGGTCCAGGTCAATGTACTTATTGATTGAATCTGTGGATGAGTGCCATGCCTCTAAGAATTCCCTGGCTGTTCTCTGTTTGGCTTGTCCTATGATAATAGTGTTGTACCAGTCGAACTCATGTTGCTTGTCATCTGCATGTGTGGCTAAGGATAGCTGGTCGTGTCGTTTCGTGGCTAGTTGGTGTTCATGGATGCGGATCATTAGCTGTCTTCCTGTTTGTCCTATGTAGTGTTTTGTGCAGTCCTTGCATGGGATTTTGTACACTAAATTGCTTTTGCTCATGCTGGTTATTGGGTCCTTGGTGTACTGCAGTGTGTTGTGGCCCTTTTGAACAGTATCTTGATGCAACTTCTTTTGTGTGTGTTTGGGTGGTTGCTTTTGTAATTCAGGACTTGGTCTGTGTGTGTGGCTTTCCTGTGTACCTTTGTGGTGAATTCTCCGTTTGGTGTTCTCTGTACCATCACGTCTAGGAATGGGAGTTGGTTGTCCTTTTCTTCCTCTCTAGTGAATCGGATTCCTGAGAGTGTGGCGTTGATGATCCGGTGTGTGTTCTCTATTTCTGTGTTTTTAATGATTACAAAGATGTCCTCCACATATCTGACCCAGAGTTTGGGTTGAATTAGGGTTGAATAGAATTCTCTATTCGAAATAGAGAACACACACACCGGATCATCAACGCCACACTCACAGGAATCCGATTCACTAGAGAGGAAGAAAAGGACAACCAACTCCCATTCCTAGACGTGATGGTACAGAGAACACCTAACGGAGAATTCACCACAAAGGTATACAGGAAAGCCACACACACAGACCAAGTCCTGAACTACAAAAGCAACCATCCAAACACACACAAAAGAAGTTGCATCAAGACACTGTTCAAAAGGGCCACAACACACTGCAGTACACCAAAACTAAGCCGGTGGGATTAGTAAAAGTAATAAAGGAAACCCCAACAAAATATGAAGAGCTGTAGGAGAGAGCAAAGCCCTGGCAGGGGCTGGGTATTGAGTTAGTCCCCGATCGCTATTGACCTTCACCTCTGTGGGTTAAGTTTACTCAGGAAGAACATGGGAGAAGGGAAAGAATTTACAATTTTGAGAGGTACAGGAGCTAATCAGTCTCTTATATAAGAGATGAATGTAATTGCACTCTTCCTGACATGTTACCTGAAAGTGTGGAAATTTGTGAAATAGATGGACGGAAATTTAGCGTTCCCCTGTATAAGATCAGATGGGGTGCCAAATCAAGACTGGGGAAGTAACAGTAGGTGTAATTGACAGAGTTTCATTTCCAGGACTACAGTTTGTTCTTCAGAACCACCTGGCAGGATCCAAAATGGGAGTGATGCCCCTTGTGGTGGAGAAGCTAAAGGAAAACCAGGGAACCAAGGAGTTAAAAAACAAATACCTTAGAAATTTTCCAGACTGTGCAGTAATATAAGTGACAGCAAGAAGAAAAACTAAAGAGCAAGATGAAGAGGTTAAGGTTCAATTAGCTGACACCCTGTTTGATATAATGGTACAGGAAAAACCTGAACAGGTAAAGAGTCAGGCAGAGGCGTTTTATCTTGAAAAGCTAATGGACTTACAACAGAAAGACGAGAAAATATATATAGATGCATACTATGAAAAGGAATCAGAATGTTGTCCTGAGTGTTATTACCTTAAGGATAGAATCCTAAGACAAAAATGGGGACCAAAGCAGGTTAGTGCAGAGGTGAATGGGCGGAAGCACACCAGATTATGTTTCCGGTAGCATACAGACAGATAGTATTACAAGTAGCACATGAATTTCCAGTAGTAAGTCACCAGGTATGAGCAAGACTCAGGCTAAGGTACAAAAGCACTTCTACTGACCTGGACTGCATAAGGGGATGGTTACATTTTGCCCTAGATGTCATACATGGCAAATGGTAGGTAAGTCACAGGCAGGAATAAAACCAGCAACTTTGTTGCCAATTCCTGCATTCGAAGGACCATTCACGCGGGTTAAGATTGATTATGTAGGTCCTCTTTCTAAAACTAAACATGGGAACCATAATTTGCTAACCATAATGGATGCCAAGATTATAGTGGTGCTGGAAAAGCACAGCAGGTCAGGCAGCATCCGAGAAGCAGGACAATCAACTTTTTGGGCAAAAGCCCTTCATCAGGAATGAGGCTGGCAGCCTCGGGGATGGAGAGATAAAATGGGATGGGG
>NC_057722.1:36264616-36281674 GCF_004010195.1 Chiloscyllium plagiosum | reverse complement strand
AGAAGGCAGCTGAGAGCGCAATAGTTGGATGGAGTTGGGGGTAAAGGTGATAGGTTGCAGAGGAGAGTGGAGTGGATAGGTAGGAAGGAAGATTGACAGGTGGGATAGGTCGTGAGGACAGTGCTGAGCTGGAAGGTTGCAACCTCCTCCAAAAATGCTATCACATATTCCTAATTCCTCCGCCTCTGCTGTATCTGCTCCCAGTAGGACCAGTTCCAACACAGAACACACCAGATGGCCTCCTTCTTTAAAGACTGAAATTTCCCCTCCCACATGGTTGAAGATGCGTCCAACGCATCTCATCCACGTCCTGCACCGCCACCCTCTAACCCCATCCCTTCAACCGCAACAGGGACAGAACCCCCGGTCCTCACCTTCCATCCCACCAACCTCTGCATAAATCGCATCATCTGCCATCTACAAACAGACCGCACTACCAGGGATATATATTTCCCTCCCCAACTCTATCAGCTTTCCGTAAAGACTGTTCCCTCCGTGACTACCTGCTCAGGTCCTCGCCACGTAACAACCCACCCTCCCCTCCTGGCACCTTCCCCTGCCACCACAGGAATTGCAAAACCTGCACCCACACCTCCCTCCTCACCTCCATGCAAGGCCCCAAAGGAGCCTTCCACATCCATCAAAGTTTCACCTGCACTTCCACAAATGTCATTTATGCATCCGTTGCTTCTGATGCGGTCTCCTCTACATCATGCCTTCTCGCAGAGTGCTTCATAGAACATCTCCGGAATACCCGCATCAATCAACCCCACTGCCCCATGACCGAAAATTTCAACTCCCCCTCACACTCTGCCAAGGACATACAGGTCCTGGGCCTCCTCCACTGCCATTCCCTCACCAGCCAGTGCCTGGAGGAAGAACACCTCTTCTTTTGCCTCGGGACCCTTCAACACCATGGCATCAATGTAGACTTCACCAGTTTCCGCATATCCCCTCCCTCCACCATACCTCAGTTCCAACCTTCCAGCTCAGCACCATCCTCATGACCTGTCCCACCTGTCAATCCTCCTTTCCATCTATCCTCTCCACCCTTCACTCCGGTCTATCACCTTTACCCCACCTCCATCCATCTACTGCACTCTCAGCTACCTTCTTCCCAGCCCCACCCGCCCTCCCATTTATCTCTCTACCCCTGAGGCTCCCAGCCTCATTCTTGATTAAGGGCTTTTGCCGAAACATTGATTTTCCTGCTCCTTGGATGCTGCCTGACCTGCTGTGCTTTTCCAGCACCACTCTAATCTTGACTCTAATCTACAGCATCTGCAGTACCCACTTCAAACCATAATGTATGTGTCTACCAGATTTCTGAAGGCAATTCCAGTACAGAGTATTGAGGTAAAAACGGTGGTAGAGGAATTAGTATGGGCTACCCAGAGAGATTCAGTCAGACCAAGGGTCTAATTTTACTGCTAGGCTGTTTAAGGAAGCCATGGATAGCTTAGGCATACAGCACTTTAAATCAATTGCGTAGCATCCTGAATCCCAGGGAACCTTGGAAAGGTGGCATCAGACCCTAAAGACCATGTTAAGAGGCTACTGTCAGGATTATCCAAATGATTAGGATGAAGGTATACCAGTCATCTGGTTTGTCATTAGAGATGCCCCAAACAAATCTACTCAGTTTACTCCCTTTGAGTTAATATTCGATCATGAAGTGAGAAGGCCTTTGAAATTAAAGAGAAATTGACATGACCGAAGTTGGAGATCTCACACTTAGATTATGTATCTGAGGTGAGGGAGAGATTAAATATGGTACGTGAGTTAGCTAAACAGCAGCCGAAGAGGGCACAGCATAGAATGAAGCAGGTGGCAGATTAAAAACTCTAAATTTTGGACATTTTCCCGTGGGGATGACATATGAGTACTGTTACCAGTGGTAAGAGATCTCTTCAAAGCCAGGTTTAGTGGTCCCTATCAAACTGAGAAAAGGTTGAGTCAAGTAAACTAACTGGTAAAGATACCAATTAGAAAAAAAAACTGTACCAGGTATACCGTGTGAACATGTTGAAACCTCACTATGATAGATAAAGGGAACTGGAGACACAGGTGTTAGTTACTACTTCGCAGAGTGAGGAAACAAATCCAGATGTCGTGGAGTTTGATGTACCTCAAAATACATTAAATAATGAGGAAGTTCTTGAGGAATGGTTAATTAACTATCTGTCTCAGGAGCAAAGAACCGAGTTGAAAGGTTTGTTGCAGCAGTATGAGGACATAAGCAGGAATAAGATGGGGAGGACTAATACTATTGTGCATGAGGTGGAAGTAGGGCATGCTGTTCTGATAAAACAACACCACTCCAGGCTTAATCCTCTCAAACCCTTTCAAGTTTCACAACAAGGAAGGAGACCAGAATTGCACGCAATATTCCAACAGTGGCCTAACCAATGTCCTGTACAGCCGCAACATGACCTCCCAACTCCTGTACTCAATACTCTGACCAATAAAGGAAAGCATACCAAACGCCTTCTTCACTATCCTATTCTCATAACATTGGACATGGAAAGTTGACCCCAAGGAATGGGAAGACAAAGGCCATTGAGGAATTTCCACAACCATCCTCGAAGAGGTGCTTTGACTTTTGGGACTAAGCGGATTCTACTTGAAGTTTGTTCCAAACTTCTGCAGTGTGGTAGCACTGCTGATGGATTTACTAAAGAAGAACACAAAATTTTGATGGACAGAACAATATCAGGAAGCATTTGAGAATTTAAAAACTGTATTAAGCACTGCACCAGTTTTAGCTACACCAAATGTTTTGAAACCCTTTAATTGATGCTAGCGAAATAGGAGTTGCAGCTGTACTGCTACAGGAAGATAATTATGGAGTCGAACAGCCAATTGCCTCCTTTTCAAAGAAACTGAACACTCTCCAGAGAAAATACTCTACCATCCAAAAGGAATTACTGAGTTTGGTACTGGCCTTACAACATTTTAATGTTTGTGACGAACAGTATTTCAGACACAGTTGCGTACGTGGACCACAATCCTCTTACATTCTTGGGAAGATTTAAAGACAAAACTTTGAGACTATTTCATTGGGGTCTTATGTTACAAACATTTTAATTTACAAATTGTACATATTGTGCGTCGTAAAAATGTGATAACAGATGCGTTATTGCGGATTTAAAGAAAAATGTGTCGGTAAGATTTAATGGATTTCAATGTTCTATATGTGTGCAGAATTAATATGAAAAGTATAACTTAGATTAATGACCTATCTATTTCATAGCAATGGAATTAAGAATTAGAGCAAAAATTAGAAGCCATCTTTTCATTTCTTTTTAAGGGTGGGGGGAGGTATTATGAAATTAAAGACATGTACTGTACCTTTGAGAGAGAGAATTCTGTTCTGAACTGAGAGATTATGTATATGAATAGATAGCCGTCCCAGAGTGTACTGGAAAATTGAAAATATATAACATTTGGCTGTGGAATGGATATCGGAGTTTTGGTTGCTGTTTTGACAATTCAAATTTACACAATCTGTTTAAATTATGCCCCAGGATACTAAAACAAAAGCACGTTGGATCATCTCAATTAATTTATTGTTTTGTCAACATCAAACCAATGTTAGGGGTATAAGAATGCAGACATTTTGAAAATTAGTCAGAGAAAATCTGCCACAGAGAGAGAAATTCCCGGAGAGCTAATTGCCCATCTAACATCTTGCTTTCAAATAAATTAGAAAATGCTGTATACCAAAGTTACCTTTTCATGTGAAGCATACTCACAGTAAAAGAAAGAAGGCAACCCAGAGGGATCAGCAGCCGGAAGAGTGAAGACACAGAAGAAGACAGAGATTGTGTGATTTTGAAATTAAGTTGATGTAATTTTAGCAAGTGTCTTATTGGAACAACATATTGTTGTAGAGTTGGAGCCAGATAGTAAGCAGTTAAGAGAAAGGGGGCTTAGATTTGTGAACAGCTTTTGTTTAATGTTCACTTTTAGAGTTGGAAAATAAATTGATCTTATTTTCCTTAAATAGTGGAGTTTGGGAATTCTGTCACTCCTCTTTTAACAGATTACAAGGCGAGGTGAGCTTTTCTGGGTGTTAGTTTAATTAACAGTGGGGTTTGCCTCCATGTTGTAACATGCTCTTCGGCGGGTTGTTGTGGACTTGATGGATCCAATGTAGATTCTATGATTCTACTCTGATCAGAAACTGAACTGTGCCAGGCAAATAAACATCCTGTCCACCATTCAGAAGTGTATGAAAGATCACTCTCCAATTGCCGAGGTAAGGGCAGCTTAAACAACAATAAATAGCATTCAGACCACGCATCTTGCTTGATTTGCATCCCATGCACCATATTTAAAAAAAGATTTTCTAGTACAGTGAACAGCAAACTCTGAGTCACAATCTCTGGGTTCAAGTCTCACATCGGGATCTAATGGTGCATTTACAATGTGGCCAAACAATTTGAGTATCTCTCCTGTGTAAACCAATGGCGGACATGAAGAATGGTAAAGATTTTTGGTCAGCCATTTGATAGAAAGAATGCTGGCGTCTCTACCATCTCTACCCATAACTCCAGGATAGAATATCCAAATAAAAAATTGCAGGTTGACACAAATCTCTGACTCACTGAATGAACTGTATCACACAAATGTACACTTAAAACATTTACTCCTCCACATCTACCACACAGTAGCAGTGGTGTGTGCCATATACAAGATGCAATACAGCAACTCACCAGGCCCGCTCTGACAGGACCTTCCAATCCATCTAGAAGAACAATGACAGCACATTCAGTCCCTCTCGCGGGTACACACCACCCAGTCTTGCACCTATATAACTTTTCTTCCATCATTCCTGGTCAATAACCTGGAATTGCCTGCCTAATGGTGTGTCACCCATATAGGCTACAGCAATTCAAAAAGGCAGTTTATCACCACGTTCTCAAGGGCATATCTGAAGGTCAGAAAATGGCCTTGTTTATATCTTGTGAAACAAAATAAACATATGAATAAGTGTAACAATTCCCCTCCTTTCACTGAAGCCTGACTAACATGCCACAGTTTTTCCAGGTTCCACTCAACAGCTGAAAAGGAAGTTTCCTCCCGTGGCATCCTTTTCTTCCAGACACAGTCCCAGCAGTGTTGTTGCTGTGACTCAATGCCAGCTCAATTGGGTGTGTGCTCATTCTGTAAAGAGGTAGGGGTACCAAAAGTAACAAATTAGATAATGGCCAAATAAAATGATGCTGAGAGTCCAATATACAGCAAAGGAGGTCTTAGCCCACTTTTTGGACCTTTGTTAAGCGTTTGCCATACCAACAACCTTCTGGCCAATACGCACAGCACCGAAGGCTCGAAGGGCAGAATGGCCTACTCCTGCACCTATTGTCTATTGACTCCTGAATATACCACTTGCAACCCTTCTTGTAACCAAGAAGTACCCATTAATCCTAATTAGATTCTCCCTCTCCTAACAAATTTCTATCTGTCCTTAAATTTTGTCTGATATGTGAAACTTGTACGATGAGATGGCTTTCAAATCCCTTCCAAAAACTTGTATACACCATGAAAACTCTATTCCGTTGATCTCTCCAATTATTTGCTTCTTCAAAACAAAATTCCATCCAATACATCTTTCAAACTTCTGATAAAATATTTTTTATAATATATGAACGTAAATTTAGAAGAAATAATTTAACTCAAAGTAAGTTGCTTCACAAACCTTTAGGGATGCTTCATGTTCTGCTATAAGTTTAGCATTCTCCATAGAAATAGAGCGTAGTGCGCCACTTAGTTCAGTGCATTGTGTATTTAGCTGGTCATTCAAAGCCTGGAAGAAGAAAACAACAAGATATAAAATCTTGAAACATGACAATTTATATTGTGATATCAAAATAAAACAGGAACTATTGCAATTGAATAAAAATAAAGTACTGCAGATCTGGAAATCTGAAACAAACACAGAAAATGCAGAAGAAACTCAACAGGTTTGGAAGCATCTGTGGACAGAGAAAGGGAGTTAATGTTTCAAGTTGATATGACTCTTCGTCACTCTGAAGAGGAGTTATACAAGACTTGAAATGAGAACTGTCACACATCTACTTAAAAATAATCCAAGCCAAGTGGGAATTGTATTAGACATAAAAACTAAATAACATCACTAACAAAATCACTAACCTGCACTTTTTCTGCCACTTCCTTCAACGATAAAATCTCACTCTGAAGTTTTAATTTTTCCTCTTGTTGTTTGCTTAACATCTGTCGTATTTTCTGAAGAGATAAATGTGTCTTAAAATAGCAAAGATTTGAGATTATAATCAACAACAAGTAAACATCAAAAGGTTTTTTTTAAGCGAACTCACTTTGCCTTCATCAGCCATCTGAGATATAATGGATTCTTTCGTATCTAGAAAGCAAAGCCATATAATATCAAATGGATCTCCAAAAGATTGCCAAGAACCAAAACTTGCCCATTAAGCATTTCATGCTTCTAATTACATCACAAACAAACACTGTCAAATCACAGCACCACACTAAAACTGCCTAATAAATTGCAATAGCATTTGCAAAATAGTCAAGAAAGGTAGTTTCAGATTATTAGCAATATATATTGGTGTGAAATGTATGTTTAAAAAATTTAGAGAACTTACACAAAGCCATTTGGTTAGCTCCATGATAACAATTCCACCCCTGATGTATGCAGACTTAAATTTCCAAAGTTTGAAACCTAATCCATAATCCTCATCCAGGAAGTTGCTAAAGCACAAGAGGGATCAAAAGCTGTTACCCTCACTGTCAGTCTGGCCTACGTGAGACTCTAGTTCCACACCAACATGGTTGGTTTGTTAGCACTGTAATGGTCTACTAAGTCATTCAAATTGCATTATCATCACCTCCCTTTCAATATAGATGGCTAACCTGCCAATGACACCATTCCTTGAGAAATTAAACAAATGTTTCTCCAAAGAGTTAGCATAAAATAAATTTGCATAATTTTGAATAATTACATGCATAGCAAGAGCAGAACACAATTTTATCTTGAAATGCTGCATAATGTGAACTGCACATTATTCACTGCTACGTAAAAATCATTTCATATGCACTAGCATTGAATACCCTCTGAAACACAGAAGTTAGACCCTAAAACTATTTTTGAATGTATTTTAGAAATTGTTAATAAATATGAAGATACAGGTTTTTTTGTTTCATAAGGTGAATGGCTGATTTTCTCATTTGAAGAACTGATATAACTACAATGGACCAAATTACTTCCTACTGCACTGCAACAATTCTGCGATATCATTGCCAAGCAAGGAGTTTGGAAGGTTCCACTGCAGGTAATAAAACATTTCCTTGGGGAATCCCAGCTGCCTCAGGCTTGCTTTTGGCTGATATTGAGGCAGAAGTAGTCCCTGAAAACTCTTAATGGTTAAGGTCTTCTGTCAAAAGCCCTTCTCCTTCCTCTGTGCAGTATTTCCACTCTAAGCCTCCTTAGTTTCATTTTCTGCCATCTATTGGACTCAGAAGGACTGTATATCTGTACCAATATTTATGTGAACAGATTCCAGGCTCCACCTGTAATGCAACTTCCTTACAAATTTAGCAATTCACCCGAACTCCTCCAAAATACAACACAGTTCTTTCACAAACTTTGTCAGAAGAACTGGAAATCATAAACACCTCACCTGCAAAGTTATTTGACTGACCCTTTAAATAGTGAAGTGAAGCTGAAGAAGGAGGGATTGTATGACGCCACAGTGGTTCCATTACTTCAACTTTCAGGGTTCACATATCACACCCCTTTAATGCTCTTCCCAGCATGGAACACCACTGGTGTCGCACTAGGTTCTGGCTGCTGTAATGTAGGTTCCAGCAAATTTACAAAACTAAATTTTCCAGGTTTGAACTTGCATCTCCACTCAATGAGGCTGTCTGCATCAGGGCCCAAACTCATAGCCTTTTGAGTCAGAGCTTGGCAGGCTAACAGTGAATTGGAGCTCATTCTCCGAAATAGTAGCTCTAATATTACTCCATTCAAGGGATACAAAGAATGTACATTTACATAGCAGATTCTTAAATTTTTGTTATATTGTAAAACATGTTTTAGCCAATATGGAATACTTTTAATGTGCACACACTTCAGTAATATAGACAGGCATCACAGCCAATCTTCACAATTAATTATGCCAACAATCCAAGAATCTATAAGTGCAATATTAAACGAGTTTCAATACCTGATTCCATTCTTAGCTGTTTGTTCATCTTCTCCAAATCACTTGTTTTTTGCTGCTCAAGCTGCAGTCTCTCCATAGTTTTCTCCCCATCATTTCTGAGTGTGACAATGTCCTGGTGCAGGACCTTGACCTAAGTGAAGTCATTGTGAAATTTTTTAAGCAAACCTCAATATATTTACAGCCATATTCATGGTCACCGACTTGACCTTGCCATCTCACTAAGGCTCAAAACCCCACTGCAGAATATACAGACAAAACTATCTTTGATCACTTCTTTGTATCACTCTCCACCATATTCCCCTCCCCATCTGTACCTGAGCTTTATCGGTGTACACCCCAGAAGAAAGTATCTTCAATTCACTAACATCAGTATTTGCAAAATTGCAATTGTTTTGCCTTTGGCTCCTCCAATCATATGACATTTTTTTTAAGCTAATCATTTACTTAACCACATTTCAGCTCCTTGTTTGATAACCTACGCCCCAACAAAACTCTCATATCAAGCTTTGAGAAGATTTGTAGCTCAGGTTGAGGTTTTGGATTGAGGTTTGCTCACTGAGCTGCAAGGTTTATTTCCAGACATTTCGTTACCCTACTAGGTAACATCTTCAGTGGGCCTCAGGCAAAGCAATGCTGAAAATTCCTGCTTTCTACTTATATGTTTGGGTTCTTTGGGTTGGTGATGTTATTTCCTGTGGTGAAGTCACTTCCTGTTCCTTTTCTCAGAAGGTGGTAGATGGGGTCTAACTCGATGTGTTTGTTGGTAGAGCCCTGGAACTCTATCAACAAACACATCTAGTTAGAAATCCAACCGGAATTCTATCAACAAACGCATTGAGTTAGACCCCATCTACCACCCCGGAGAAAAGGAACAGGAAGTGACTTCACCATAGGAACTGATTTCACCAACCCAAAAAAACTCCAAACATATAAATAGAAAGCAGGAATTTTCAGCATTGCTTTGCCAGAGGCCCATTGAAGATGTTACCTAGTAGGGTAATGAAACGTCTGGAAATGAACCTTCCGGCTTAGCGAGCAAACCTACATCCAAAACTCTCATATGCCAGTCATTCTCCGTAGCATGGTCCACATCATCGCTCCCTCAAGTGCAAGAGATGCAGCTTTGAATGGATAGGGTGAGAGGTAATTCAGCCATTCAACACAGGATCTGGTTGGACCATGAAGGCACATGGGCCCAGATCTCACATGCTAAAGCTACTGGAAGCTTACAAAAACCAACATAGGGCAACAAAAAAAGAAATAATAAGAAGAAAGAAGATGAAATATGAAACTAGCCAGTAATATAAAGAAGACTGTAAGAGTTTCTTTAGATGTATAAAGGGCAAAAGAGAGGCAAAAGTGGACATTGGGCTGCTGGAAAATGACGCTTGAGAGATAGCAGTGGAGAACAAGGAAATGGCTGAGAAACTAAATAATTACTTTGTGTCAGTCTTCATGGTGGAAGACACGAGTAATATCCCAAAATTCAAGATAGTGAGGGGCAGAGCAGAGTATGGTGGCCATCACGAAGCAGAAGGTGCTAGAAAAACAGAATGGCCTGAAGGTGGATAAACCACCTGGACCAGATGGACTACACCCCAGAATTTTAAGGTAGATAGCTGAAGAGATAGTAGAGGCATTAGTGGTGATCTTTCAGGAATTGCTAGAATTAGGGAAGGTCCCAGAGGACTGGAAAATCACTAACATGACACACCTGTTTAAAAGGGGAGTAAGGCAAAAGACAGAAAATTAGAGACCAATTAGCCTAACCTCAGTCATGGGATAGATCCTGGAATCCATTGTGAAGGTTGAGATTTCTGAATACTTGGAAGTGTATGATAAAATAGGGCAAAATCAGCATGGTTTCATCAAGGGGAGGTTGGGGTACCTGATAAATCTGCCAGAATTCTTTGAGGAAGTAACAAGCAGGTTAGACCAAGGAGAGCCAATGGATGTTACTTGGACTTCAAGAAGACCTTTGAGAAGGTGCCACACAGGAGGCTACTGAGTAAGATAAGGGCCAATGGTATCAGAGGCAAGGTACCACCATGGACAGATGCTTGGCTATCTGGCAGAAAACAGAGTGGCGAGAAAAGGGTCCCTCTCAGGATGGCAGCCGGTAACAAGTGGTGGTCCACAAGGCTCAATGTTGGGACCACAACTTTTCACTTTATACATTAATGATCTAGATGAAGGAACTGAGGGCGTTCTGGCTAAGTTTGCAGATGACATAAAGATAGGTAGAGGGACAGATAGCACTGAGGAGGCAAGTAGGCTGCAAAAGGACATGGACAGGTTAGGAGAGTGTCCAAAGAAATGGTGTGAGGTCATGCACTTTGGTAGGAAGAACAGTGGCATGGACTAATTTCTAAATGGGAAGAAAATTCAGAAGTCTGAAGTGCAAAGAGACATGGGAGTTCTAGACCTGGATTCTCTCAAGATAAAATTGCAGGATGAGTCAGTAGTTAGGAAGGCAAATGCAATGATGGCATTTATTTTAAGACGACTTGAATATAAAAGGGATGTATTTCTGAGGCTCTATAAGGCTCTAGTCAGACCACATTTGGAGTATTGTGCGCAGTTTTGGGCCCCATATCTCAGGAAGGACATACTGGCCCTGGATCGTGTTCAGAGGAGATTCATGAGAAACAATGTTTGTCCCCTTGTTTAAGAAGGATAGCAGGGACAATCCAGGAAATTGCAGGCCTATAATCCTCATGTCAGTGGTAGCGAAATTATTGGAGAAGATGCTCAGGGACAAGATTTCTATGCATTTAGAAGCAAATGGACCTATTAGCAATAAACAGCATGGTTTTGTGCGGGAGAGATTATGCCTCACTAACTTGGTCGAGTTTTTCGAGGAGGTGCCGAAGATGATTGATAAGGGAAAAGCAGTTGATGTTGTCTACATGGACTTCACTAAAATCTTTGACTAGGTTTCTCATAGCAGACTGGGTACAAAAGGTGAAGCCACATGGTATTAGGGGTGAGCTGGCAAGATGAATACTGAACTGGCTTAATCATAGGGGACAGAGGGCATCGGTGGAAGGATGCTTTTCAAAATGGAGAGTTGTTACTAGTATTGTTCCACAAGGATCAGTGCTGGGATCTCTGCTGTTTGTGGTCTACATAAATAATTTGGAGGAAAACATAGCTGATCTAATTGATAAGTTTGCAGACGATACAAAGATTGGTGGAGTTGTGGATAGTGAGGAGGATTGTCAGATGATCTAGCACGATATGGATCAGTTGGAGGCACGAGCAGAAAAATGAAAGATGGAGCTTAATCAGGATAAATGTGAGGTGATGCATTTTGGAAGATCAAGTACAGGTGAAAATTATACGCGAATGGTAGAACCCTTAGGGATATTGATATGCAGAAGGATCTGAATGTGCAGTTCCACAGATCACTGAATGTGCAGGTAGATAAGGTAGTTAAAAAAAGCCCTGTGGCATGCTTGCCATCATTGGAAGAGGCATTGCGTATAAACATAGGTAAGCTATGCTGCAGCTTTATAGAGCTTTAGTTAGGCCACAAGTGGAATATTGCATACAGTTCTGGTCACCACACTACCAGGAGATGTGGATGCTTTGGAGAGGGTACAGAAAATGTTTACAAGGATGCTGCCTGGTATTGGGATTTTAACTTCGAAGAAAGATTGAATAGTTTCGCAGGTTGGCGCAACATTGAGGGCCGATGTTCTATGCATGCTGTATATTCCATGTTTTACATTCTATTTTAGACTGAGTTTATTTTCCCTGGAATGCAAGCAGTTGAGGGGAGACCTGTTAGAACTTTATAAAATTGCTTATAAATTTGATCACGATGGAGGGGTCAAATACTAGGGGACACAGGTTCAAGGTGTACGGAGTTTAAAAGAAATGTGCGAAACAAGGTTTTCACACACAGCGGTGAGTGCCTGGAACTGCTGCCAGGGGAGATGCTAGAAGCAGACACAATAGCAGCATTCAAGAAGCACCTAAACAGATAAATGAATAGGAAGAGAATAAAAGGGATACGGATCCTGTAAGTGAAGACAGTTTTAGTACGGAAGAGCAAAATGTGTCGGCACAGAATTGGAGGGCTGATGGGCCTGTTCCTGTGCTGTCTTGTTTTTTGCTCGATGACAAAGGGACAAACAAATCATGAGGGGCATAAATAGGATGAATGTGTTTTTTCCCAGGGATGGAGAATTGAAAACTAGAGGGCATAGGTTTAAGGGGAGAGGGGAAAGATTTAAGAAGGACCTGAGGGGCAACTTCTTCACACAGAGAGTAGTGAATATATGGAATGGGCTGCCAGAGAAAGTGGTTAAGGCAGGTACAATAGCAATACTTTTTTAAAAAATTGGATAGGTACATGGATGGGAAGGGTTTAGTGAGATATGGACCAAATGCAGACAATTGGAACTAGCTGAGAGGGCACCATGGTCAACATGGACCAGTTTAGGCCAAAGGGCCTGTTTTCATGCTGTATTTCTCTATTGCAATGACTCTATAACTAAAAATGGAAGTGAAGTACTGATTGGACAAAGAAATAGCATAAGAGTTTCGTGTCAATGTTATGGCTAAATCAAGGCAATATCAAGTTTAGGAACAAGACTACAACTAATTTGGAACTGTGGAAGAGCAAGAAGGAGTTCAACATTTAATTCCAGTGAAGGCGAGAAGAGAGTGCTAAATAACAAAAAAGAAATTCACTTAATGGCATACCCGCTAATTTAAATAAATTATTTAAAACCTCAAAAAGGTTAAGTGATTGGTGTCAGGAATTAGTGTAAAAGGAATACAAAAGTAAAAGTCACAAAAACGCAATGAACAAAGTTTATCATCAGATCATGGCAGTATTAAATTTGTCGCAAAGTAAGCACCTGTGTTCTTTCGACCTCCACTGCATTTTCCATATCCTGAATACGCTTCAGCAAATGAGTATGGGATTCTTCCAGAGCTTTGCGGAGGCTCTCTTCCTGGACCAATTCCTTTTGCATCTGAAAACCAGTTCATACGTAATGTCAGTTGACAATATGGATTAAGTGGTAAAATGCATTTTTCGATCTCCCTCCCAAGGTCTACAAATTTTGGGAAGCAGGTGTTTAGAAATTACAGATTATAGGCTTTAATTAATTCCTTCCACTACACCCCGTTCCCTGTGCTTTATTTTCTCCAAATTCTGCATACTGTTTAGCATATAACTTATCCCTTAAGCTCTCTTCTGACAAACTCAACCTTCCAATTGTATGCCAGGCTCCTTTTTCATTGTGATCTTGCTCATGTCTTACAGTGTACCTAACATCTTCTCAAGACCTGCATTTTCCCCAGTGTCTTTTCTTGTGGTTCATTTCTTCACTGCCTTGTCATTCATTATCCATCTTGTCCCTAATCACTGTTCAAATCTGCTTTGTTGTATTTCCCAATCAAATTGCTTTCAGCTTTGAGTCAAGTTATCCATTTTATGTTTTTCACATCCTGAGAACTCGTCAAGTTAGATTGAGCGTGAGCTCCACAGTTTGACCGTAACAATGGGAAAAACGAAGTCTGATCCCCTTGTACATATGATCATTCTTTATTACAGCTTTCCAGCTTGACTTGCACATGAAGTACCAAATTAATCACTGATCAGGACAGCTTCAGACTATATTCTAAAAATGCTCCGATCTAAAAATGATTGGGGCTCCAGATGAAACCACTGGTGGATGTCAAAAACATACCAGCAATACAGCCTCCATTTTCAGCTCAAGTTCAAAAACTGCCCTCTTTGTCTTTATTCTTGTAGAAATTGGAGGCTGTCATCTCGCACAGTGTTGAGATTGAAACAAAATACAGAATTGACATACTTTCTCTATTTGTGCTATTCCCCGTTAGACATCATTATAAATGAGTCATATAAATACAATACTTGGTGGATAACTGCAGCGCAGAGCTAATTCTAGCCATCAAGAATGTCTTGACATAATGAGATTGTTGTGTTATTAAGACTTGTGCAAAGAACTGCAAATTCTTTCATTTCTGATTTGAAACCTTTAATAGAGATTTGTGCACTAACCTCTTGCAATCTTCGACTAATTCTGCCTTTTTTGACTCGTAATTCTTCTGCTGCCACTGCCACATCTGTCTAGAATGAAGAAAACAAATAGAACAATGATTCACCATAAACTTGGACACCATTTCATTACCTTATCATAGGCACACATACAAACCATCATATCAAGGATTTGCATAACTTTTCACCAAATCTGTAACACTAATTTGTTGTATATCGCAGTTGTGTACCTTACTTGCTGTGGCCATCTCAAGAGCAGTACTCAACCTTTCTATTTCTTCCTGAGCAGCCTCCTTTTCTTCACTAACTTCACTCAGCTGCTGTCGGAAGTGCATTATCTCCCACTGCATTTTCTTTAGCTCTTGAACATGTTCTGCCTCCATTGCAGCTAGTCGATTGACTGCAACAAGATGGAAGAGACAGTAGTCTGCTTTGTGATAAGTACCTTTGTGCTCTTTTCAAAATTATGCATTAAAGTTTCAAAGTTATATATTTTCCGATATGGAGTTACAAGAGTCTACAGTATATGATTTGTAATCAATGCAAGGAATATCTTACAACATATGAATGTGGTCATTTCAACTGATTATCAGACTAGGAAGTTCAGCCTTCTGATGCTGAAAACAACTAACTGAATGACTGTCAGAAATTTGAATCTTTACTTTATTGGTGAACATACATAGCTGCAGAAATTACATCTTTTTCAGTAATTACTCTGTAATATCAATAATTAATTTAATAAAATCCAAACCAAATGATACTAAGTAGTGTAGTTTAAACATTTATGTAATATATTTAAAGGTGGTAAAATGTCACAAAGATATTTCACAGAGCTATAACAGAAAACAAAAGATGCTCAGCTAAGAGGAGGGCATCATCAGAAAGGGTGACCTAAACCTTGATCAAAAAAGTGGGTTTCAGGAGGATGAGGGAGAGGGAGAAAAAAAAGAGGTAGAGTACATTAGGGAGAATTCCAGAAAGGTAAGACCATAGCCGTCAATACAGGCACAAAAGAATGATGGAGAGGCAGGAACAGATAGGATGGAAGTGAACATTTAGTAAGTTTGCAGATGACAACAAAATTGACAGTATTATCAATGGTTTTACCTGTTGTTTATCTGTGACTGACTTTTAGACAACCAATTCGACAGCACAAAGGCAGTGTAGAAATCAAGAGGTTAATAGGGAGAAATTAGAATATCTGCATGAGCTAACCTAGCTTCCAAGGATATGAGATGAAACCACAGAAATATTGTTGGAATTCTCAAGAGGTAACATTGTGGAAATAGGAGATTGACTGTGACCAAATAGATAAGAGTAGAACCCAGGGAAGGTTAGCCTCCTGATAGCAAAGGGAAAGCGTTAGATTAGGATGGTGTGATCGCCAGTATCAAGGCTGCAGAGAAATGAAGGAGGATGGTTAGAATATAATTAAGGTAAATGGATTGCATTGAAACTATTTCTCATCTATATTATAATTGTAGTGCTCATATACTCTTAGTAATTTAACTTCATAAATATTATGAAAATCCAAGGAGGAATTGCAATTAATTACAGAAATATGCATTTTTCAATTACCTGAATTCTCTGAGTTCAGTTCTTTTGCTGTCTGTACTCGAAATACATTCAACTTCATTGTTTGTATAATACTTTCTAACCGGCAGACACGACTCACTAGAGATTCATAGTTTTTCCAGAGTACATCATTTTCAGTTCCAAATGCTTTTCTGACATGGAAGGGACTTACAGGCCTGTGACTGTTAAATTCACCAATCTTGGATGCCTCTGTGTCCTCAACACCAAATCCAAGGTCATCTAACTGTTGAATTAATGCCTCTGTCTGCTCCTCAGCTGCAATGATCCGATGTTGCAGCACAGTAAATGATTCAGGTGCTGTAGCACCAACATGTATAGGTGGTATTGGTAAACGTGACATGTTTCCAGTATCAGTTGTCATCTGTACAAATGAAACATAGAATTAGAATTATCCTGTCAGCCTATAAGCATTACAATTGAAAAGAACATTGTTTCAAAATGTCTACATTATAAGCATAAATCTCTTGGTTAAACCATTAAACTAATGTTCTATTTTTCCATTAAGGATTAAAAAAACTCCATTATTATTAAATAAAGAGTTGTGGAGTTCTCTACACTTTTTCAGTCAACTATCCCTACCTCTGGTAGACAATCAGGAGCCTGGAAGAACAGGCTCCAGGCAGCCAGGCAGCATCAGGAGGTGGAGAAGTTAACGATTCGGGTGTAAACCTTCGTCAGAACTGGAGAAGGGTTACACTTGAAACACTGACTTCTCCACCTTCTGATGCTGTCTGGCTTCCAGCCTCCTGCTTGGATTCTAGCATCTGCAGTTTTTTTTTATCCAAAACATTGTTATAATACCCAAAACAGTATTGCTCCTCAGTGAGTCCAACTGCCTCTCCAGCCAATTCAAACAGTCTGATATGGCACAGATCTAAACACACAGGGTGGCATGGTGATACAGTAATTATCACTGCTGCCTCACAGCGCCAGGGACTAGGGTTCGATTTCATCCTTGGGTGACTGTGTGAAGTTTTCACTTTCTCCGTGTCTGCGTGGGTTTCCTCCAAGTGCTCTATTTTCCTCCCATAGTCCAAAGCTGTGCAGAATAGGTGGAGTAAAAACAATGACTGCAGATGCTGGAAACCAGATTCTGGATCAGTGGTGCTGGCAGAGCACAGCAATTCAGGCAGCATCCGAGGACAGGCAAAATCGACGTTTCGGGCAAAAGCCCTTCATCAGGAATAAAGGCAGAGAGTCTGAAGC
>NC_057722.1:36260683-36260972 GCF_004010195.1 Chiloscyllium plagiosum | reverse complement strand
AACCAAATCGCCCTGTGGCTCAACATTTCAACTCCCCCTCCCACTCTGCCCAGGGTATGGAGGTGCTGGGCCTCCTCCACCGCCGCTCCCTCACCACCAGACGCCTGGAGGAAGAACGCCTCATCTTCCGCCTCGGAACACTTCAACCCCAGGGCATCAATGTGGATTTCAACAGTTTCCTCATTTCCCCTTCCCCCACCTCATCCTAGTTTCTAACCTCCAGCAACACGATCCCCTGACTTGTCCGGACTTGTCCGACCTGCCTATCTCCTTTTCCACCTATCCACTC
>NC_057722.1:36258622-36260657 GCF_004010195.1 Chiloscyllium plagiosum | reverse complement strand
TATGCCACTCTCTCCCCACCCCCCCCCTCCTCTAGCTTATCTCTCCATGCTTCAGGCTCTCTGCCTTTATTCCTGATGAAGGGCTTTTGCCCGAAACGTCGATTTTGCCTGTCCTCGGATGCTGCCTGAATTGCTGTGCTCTTCCAGCACCACTGATCCAGAATAGGTGGAGTGCCAATGCTAAATTGCTCACAATGTCCAGGGATGAGTGGATTAGCCATGGGAAATACACAGTTACAGGAATGGGGTGGTCTGGATGCTCTTCCAGGTGGTGGTGGTGGTGGCTTCCATGCGCTAATGGGCCGAATGACCTGCTTCCATACTGTAGGGATTCTATGACACCTCCAAACACATAATTAAGTGTGAATTATAACGAACTGCACAGCAGAAGCCGTATTCAGACTAATTTCAAAACACAATATCGCTGTGTTCTATCTTTACAATGTGAAAATTTGGATATGTTACAAAATTACAATACTCTTCCATTCAATTGTAGCCTTAAAATTCTTCGTTTTTCTGCGGCAGTGAAAAAAAAATACCGAGCGACACTAACATCTGATAAGAAAAATCTGGACAGTAACAGAGCAGGTAATTGACCCATTCGGTTGTATTTCACCTTCCGCCCACTTACTCACTTGTAATTTCCGGCACACAACGATCACAGCAAAAGGATTATCGTTACGTGAATCAAAGCTCCAATTCTGCCCATAAATACTACATATTAAAATAAACACAAAGGGGGGAACTAGCTCCCATTATTAGTTACACTTCACTGAAACCCTTGTAAGCAGCAGTGTAATGCGCACTCAAACCAAAGCCCCTAGCATCCACAGTATTATTGGAGCACCGTCGCTGAAAACGGGAAACGTTTACCTACACGCTCGGCATGTATTTTAAATCCGTCGCACTGAAGAACAGAAAAGCAAAATCCGAGATGGTAGAGCAGGGAACGCAGACCGTGAGATGACGGATGACATCCAATAGCAAAGGCCTCATTTCATTTACACTCAGCTCACCGCTGATCAACCTTATTCTGGAAAAGGTTCGTAAACAGAGCAGATTTCAAAACAGTTTCGACAATGGTGGGATGCGGCAGTCTTCGATCCGCGTTTTAGAAATTAAAAATGGTGAACAGTCATTTGGGGGGAGAAAAAAAATCGTTAAAAGACAACGGATTTGTGTACATCCCCTTGTCCAAACTGCCCAGTCTATCAGAGCGAAGATCACAGCGACGGCGAGAAGGCACAGCTAGGCCCAGCCTCTGGTTACCCTGGAAACCCCCAACGAAACTCCAACCGAAAGACCGCCACTGGAGGCAGCTGAACCGGGTCTGTTCCTGCTGCAAGGCTGTCTGCTGAAACTCCACTATTGTTACCGTCCAGACTCCCACTCCAGCCCTCAGAAACACGTGAGGGCAATGACAGGGATGTGCCATCATTTGTGGAAGTGCTGAAGGTCTTAGAAAATATTATGGTGGATAAATTTCTAGGAATTGATCAAGTGTATTCTAGGACTTGTGGGAAGTTCCCGAGGAAATTGCAGAGCAATTGCTGGAATATTTGTATCATTTATATCTACTGGTGAGGTGCCCAGTGACTGGAGAGTGGTTAATGTTGAACTTTTGTTTAAGAAGGTACGTAAGGAGAAGTCTGGTAACTACAGATCAGTGAGTGAGTCTGACTTAGATGGTGGGTAAGCTGTTAGAAGTGTTAGAAACGAAAATCGCTTCTAAATAATCGCTCTAGACAAATTCAGGAAAACAAAGTTTTATTAACAAGTCAAGTCTGCAGAGTCGGGCACCCTTAAAGAAAAGGCGCGCTGAGGCTTACAAAGTCTCCCATTATATACAGCACAAGTCCCTCCTCTCCTTGGCTCCAACAAGCCATGAGGTTCACATTCTTAAAAACATCATTATTTTTATCACAAAGTCTGCAACAAATGTCTTCAGAGTCTCTAAAGTTGTTGTTTTTCTCACCCTGTAGTCTTATCAAAACAGATGTCTCAAGTCGTACTCCCATCCTGGAGTCTTATCAGC
>NC_057722.1:36199310-36251807 GCF_004010195.1 Chiloscyllium plagiosum | reverse complement strand
GAAACGTAAATCGCTTCTCAATAATCGCTCTAGACAAATTCAGGAAAACGAAGTTTTATTAACAAGTCAAGTCTGCAGAGTCGGGCATCCTTAAAGAAAAGGCGCCCTGTGGTCTTACAAAGTCTCCCATTATATACAGTACAAGTCCCTCCTCTCCTTGGCTCTAACAAGCCATGAGGTTCACATTCTTAAAAACATCATTATTTTTATCACAAAGTCTGCAACAAAAGGCTCCAGAGTCTCCAAAGTTTGTTGTTTTTCTCACCCTGTAGTCTTATCAGTCAAAGGCTTTAATCTGAAACAGGTGTCTCAAGTCGTTGTCTGTGCTCGCAGTCTTATCAGTCAAGGACTCATCCTTGACTGTGTTAATGGCTTCATCAATCAAGAGCCTGCTTGTTTTTACTATCGCTCACAAATTGTCAGCATTCTGCACAATTTAAACTATTCTACTTTTGAGTATATAAAATGTTCTAGAAAAGAAACAAAAGTTTTGTCTTTTATTATAGACCAGTCCGTGGTCCAGGCACATCTTAAAGTTTAAACCGAAATTACCTCTCACAGAAGTGATTCTGAAAGTTAGGATTTAAATGAATTTGGAGAGGTATGGATTGATTAGGGATAGGCAGAAGTGGGTACTGCAGATGCTGAAAACCAGAGTCCAGATTAGAGCGGTGCTGGAAAAGCACAGCAGGTGAGGTAGCATCGGAGGAGCAGGAAAATCGATGTTTCGGGCAACATTTCTGATGAAGGGTTTTTGCTCGAAATGTCGATTTTCCTGCTCCTCAGATGCTGCCTGGCCTGCTGTGCTTTTCCAGCACCACTCTAATCTGGACTTTGATCAAGGATAGTCAGCATGGTTTTGTGCAAGGGAAACCATGTCTCACAAACTTAATTGAGTTCTTTGAGGAAGTAACCAAGAAGATTGATGAGGGCAAAGCAGTACACATTGTTTACTTGAACTTTAGATTAGATTAGATTAGATTACTTACAGTGTGGAAACAGGCCCTTCGGGCCAACAAGTCCACACTGACCCGCCGAAGCGAAACCCACCCATACCCCGACATTTACCCCTTACCTAACACTACTGGCAATTTAGCATGGCCAATTCACCTGACCTGCACATCTTTGGACTGTGGGAGGAAACCGGAGCACCCGGAGGAAACCCACGCAGACACGGGGAGAATATGCAAACTCCACACAGTCAGTCGCCTGAGTCGGGAATTGAACCCGGGTCTCATGGCGCTGTGAGGCAGCAGTGCTAACCACTGTGCCACCGTGCCGCCCACTACTTGAACTTTAGGAAAACCTTTGGCAAGGTTCTGCATGGTAGACAATTAGTAAAGTTCAGTGTGGTGCTGGAAAAGCACAGCAGGTCAGGCAGCATCAGAGGAGCAGGAGAATTGACATTTCGGACAAGTGCCCTTCATCAGGAATGGTAAAGGACTCTTCCCAAAACGTGAGATCTCCTGCTCCTCGGATGCTGCCTGACCTGTTGTGCTTTTCCAGCACCACGCTCTCGACTCTGATCTCCAGCATCTGCAGTCCTCACTTTCTCCTAATTAGTAAAGTTGGATCACTTGGGATTCAGCGTGAGCTTGCCAATTGGATACAAAATTGGCTTTACAGTAGGAGACAGACAATGATAGTGGAGTGTTGTTTTCTGGACTGGAGGGCTGTGACCACAGTTATCAGTGCTGCGCCCTCTTGTTATTTATATAAATGACTTGTATGAGAATATAGACGGCACGGATAATAAATTTGCAGATCTCACCAAGATTAGTGGTATAATGGACAGTGAAGGAAGTTATCTAAAATTACAAAGTGAGCTTGATCAATTGATGAAGAAATAATGCCCAAAACATTGATTCTCCTGCTCCTCGGATGCTGTCTGACTTGATATGCTTTTCCAGCACCACAATCTCAATAATTGAGTCAATGACTGCGGAGTGGCAGATGGAGTTTAATTTAGATAAATGCAAGGTATTGCAATTTAGTAAAATAAACAAGAACAGGACTTATACGATTAAAAGTAGGACCTTGAGCAGTGTTGTACAACAGAGAGATCTAGGAGTTCAAATATGTACAATCAGTTCTGCTTTAACGCGGTAGTTCCATTCTCGTGCAATCCCATGTTATAAGAAAATTGCATCGTTGCAGTACCATTTAAACTAATGGGGGGTCAGAATCTCATTATAACCAATACATGCTTTAAAAGTTCACACTATTGAAATAGTGTCCCCAATTTGTCAATTGCAATACAGCGAATTTGGATTAACGAAACTCGCATTACAGCAGAATGACCTGTAAGTCTTTGAATTTTGCATCACATATAGATAGAGTGGTTAAGAAAGCAATTAGCATACTTGCCTTCATTGCTCAGACCTTTGGGTATAAGAGTTGGGACGGCGTGTTGAGGTTGTACAGGACATTGGTGAGGCCTTTTCTGAAGTATTATGTCCAATTCTGGTCTCCCTGTTATAAGAAGGATATTATTAAACTGGAGAGAGTTCAGAAGATATTTGCCAGGATGTTGCCAGGAATGAAGAATTTGAGTTATGGGGAGAGGTTGGATAGGCTGGGACTATTTTCACTGGAGCATAGGAGGTTGAGGGGGTGACCTTTTCAAGGTTTATAAAATCATGAGGGTATAGATAAGGTGAATGGCAGGTGTCTTTTCCCAAGAGTGGGGTTTTCAAGACTAAGGGCATATTTGTAAGATGAGAGGAGAAAGATTTTAAAAATACATGAGGGGCAATTTTTTACACTTAGAGTGGTTTGTGTGTGGAATGAACTTTCAGAGGATGCTGGTACATTTAGAACGTTTAAACAATATTTATTTAAGTACATGAATAGGAAATGTTTGGAGGGATATGGGCCAAACGCAGGTAGGTGAGACTAGTTTGTTTTGGAATTATGATCGGTATGGACTGGTTGGACCTAAGGGTGTGTTTCCGTGCTGTATGACTCTAAATATAATCAAATAAGGCAAATTAAAACATTAACATAAATGAAATGCCACAAAGGCAACTAGTAGGAGAGGAGAGGGCAGAGATCTTGAACTACTCTTGCCTTCAGAGATGGACCCATCTTTTGGCATTCTCCAGTTTTGTGACTGTGGACAACATTGTTGTGAATCATTTGCAATTGACACTTCTTCAAAAGGGGTCTCAAAATTATTGTCGATTTCTTCAGAGTAAAGTAATCAAATAGATCTAGCAAAGGAATCTTAATGAATCCTACATCAACACCATTTGCCTTTAGGGTATTTTCACCACATCTTTCAATCTTCTATGAAATTAAGAGAGGAAGGAGCACTTCTTGCCCGAGATTGGGTTTGCCCCGATAAGAAATCAAATCCCAAGAAGACACCAAAAAATAGAAATAAAAACAAATTTAAAAAGAATCTGGAAACCCTCAGCATATCAGGCAGCAATAGTTAAGGAAAAGTTAATGTTCAGTTTAACAATCTTTCATCAGAATTGATCATTGTTGCAGATGTAACAGTGTTAAGCAAATCTGAAGATGTAGAAGTGGGAAGAACCAAAGGAGTCAGGAATCGGGTGGAAATGGGAGGTGATTAAATGACAAAATGAATAACAGTGTAAGATCAAAATCAAAAGGAAGTGGGAATTATATGGGCATACAACTGTCTGAGCATCTACTCATGATGTACGTTGTTGTCAATATACTCTTAAGTACAGTCAGTTCTGCTCTATCACAGTAGTTCTGTTCTCATGCAATCCTACATTATAGGGAAATTGCATTATAGCAGCACCATGTAAACTAACGGGGCTGGAATCACGTTATAACCAATACACACTGTAAAAGCTCGCACTGACATATTGGAGACATTGAATTCAACAATTTCACAGCAATATTTAGTCCAGGAGTTTATTAAAAAAAATTCCAACCGCCAGTTATCTCAAAGCATTTAGTGAAGTATAGTCACTGTTTCAAAAACTTGGCAACTAATTTACACACATTAAAACCTCCTACAAAAAAAAGTGATAAATGACCAGATAATTTTATATAATCGCAGAATCCTTAGGTGGGAAAGAAACCATTCAGTCCATCAATGGTTAGAAACGTGGGACTGGGATACCATAGCAATTACAGAAACATGGCTCAGGGATGGGCAGGACTGGCAGCTTAATGTTCCAGGATACAATTGCTACAGGAAGGATAGAAAAGGAAGCAAGAGAGGAGGGGGAGTGGCATTTTTGATAAGGTATAGCATTACAGCTGTGCTGAGGGAGAATCCGGAAATACATCCAGGGAAGTTATTTGGGTGGAACTGAGAAATAAGAAAGGGATGATCACCATTATTGGGATTGTATTATTGACCCCCTAATAGTCAGAGGGAAATTGAGAAACAAACTTGTAAGGAGATCTCAGCTATCTGTAAGAATAATAGGGTAGTTATGGTAGGGGATTTTAACTTTCCAAATATTGACTGCTATAGTGTTAAAGGTTTAGATGGAGAGGAATTTCTTAAGTGCGTGCAAGATAATTTTCTGATTCAGTATGTGGATATACCTAGAGAGAAGGTGCAGAACTTGACCTACTCTTGGGAAATTAGGCAGGGTAGGTGACTGAGTGGGGGAGCATTTTGGGACCAGCAACCATAATTCTATTCGTTTTAAAATAGTGATGGAAAAGGATAGACCAGATCTAAAAGTTGAAGTTCTACATTGGAGAAAGGCCAATTTTGACGGTATTAGGCAAGAACCTTCGAAAGCTGATTGGAGGCAGATGTTCGCAGGTAAAGGGACGGCTGGAAAATGGGAAGCCTTTAGAAATTAGATAACAAGAATCCAAAGAAAGTATATTCCTGTCAGGGTGAAAGGGAAGGCTGGTAGGTATAGGGAAAGCTGGATGACTAAAGAAATTGAGGGTTTGGTTAGGAAAAAGAAGGAAGCATAATCAGGTATAGACAGGATAGATCGAGTGAATCCTTAGAAGAGTATAAAGGAAGTAGAAGTAGACTTAAGAGGGAAATCAGGAGGGCAAAACTGGGGCATGAGATAGCTTTGGCAAATAGAATTAAGGAGAATCCAAGGGGTTTTTACAAATATATTAACGACAAAAGAGTAACTAGGGAGAGAATAGGGCCCCTCAAAGATCAGCAAGGCGGCCTTTGTGTGGAGCCACAGAAAATGGGGGAGATACTAAATGAATATTTTGCATCAGTATTTACTGTGGAAAAGGATATGGAAGATATAGACTGTTGGGAAATAGATGGTTACATCTTGCAAAATGTCCAGATTACAGAGGAGGAAGTGCTGGATGTCTTGAAACGGTTAAAGGTGGATAAATCCCCAGGACCTGATCAGATGTACCCGAGAACTCTGATCTAGTTCAGAAGCTAGAGAAGCTAGAGAAGTGATTACTGGGCCTCTTGCTGAGATATTTGTATCATCAATAGTCACAGGTGAGATGCCAGAAGACTGGAGGTTGCTAAACAAGATTCCACTGTTTAAGAAGGGTGGTAAAAACAAGCCAGGGAACTATAGACCGGTGAGCCTGACCTCAGTGGTGGGCACGTTGTTGGAAGGACTCTTGAGGGACTAGATGTACATGTATTTGGAAAGGCAAGGACTGATTTCGGGATAGTCACCATGGATTTGTGCATGAGAAATCATGTCTCACAAACTTGATTGAGTTTTTTGAAGAAGTAACAAAGAAGATTGATGAGGGCAGAGCCGTAGATGTGATCTATATGGACTTCAGTAAGGCGTTCGACAAGGTTCCCCATGGGAGACTGATTAGCAAGGTTAGAACTCATGGAATACAGGGAGTACCAGCCATTTGGATACAGAACTGGCTCAAAGGTAGAAGACAGAGGGTGGTGGTGGAGGGTTGTTTTTCAGACTGGAGGCTTGTGACCAGTGGATTGCCACAAGGGTCAGTGCTGGGTCCTCTACTTTTTGTCATTTACATAAATGATTTGGATGCGAGCATAAGAGGTATAGTTAGTAAGTTTGCAGATGACACCAAATTTGGAGGTGTAGTGGACAGCGAAGAGGGTTACCTCAGATTACAACAGAATCTAGATCAGATGGGCCAATGGGCTGAGAAGTGGCAGATGGAGTTTAATTCAGATAAATGCGAGGTGCTGCATTTTGGGAAAGCAAATCTTATCAGGACTTATACACTTAATGGTAAGGTCCTAGGGAGTGTTGCTGAACAAAGAGACCTTGGAGTGCAGGTTCATAGCTCCTTGAAAGTGGAGTCGCAGGTAGATAGGATAGTGAAGAAGGTGTCTGGTATGCTTTCCTTTATTGGTCAGAGTATTGAGTACAGGAGTTGGGAGGTCATGTTGCGGCTGTACAGGACATTGGTTAGGCCACTGTTGGAATATTGCGTGCAATTATGGTCTCCTTCCTACCAGAAAGATGTTCTGAAACTTGAAAGGGTTCAGAAAAGATTTACAAGGATGTTGCCAGAGTTGGAGGATTTGAGCTATAGGGAGAGGCTGAACAGGCTTGGGCTGTTTTCCCTGGAGGGTCGGAGGCTGAGGGGTGACCTTATAGAGATTTACAAAATTATGAGGGGCATTATAGGATAAATGGACAAAGTCTTTTCCCTGGGGTCGGGGAGTCCAGAACTAGACGGCATAGGTTTAGGGTGAGAGGGGAAAGATGTAAAGAGACCTAAAAAGCAACTTTTTTTACGCATAGGGTTGTACGTGTATGGAATGAGTTGCCACAGGATGTGGTGGAGACTGGCACAATTGCAACATTTAAGAGGCATTTGGATGGGTATATGAATAGGAAGGGTTTGGAGGGATATGAGCCGGGTGCTGGCAGGTGGGACTAGATTGGGTTAGGATATCTAGTCGGCATGGACAGATTGGACCGAAGAGTCTGTTTCCATGCTGTACATCTCTATGACTCTAAGTCTGCATCAAGTAGCTTTGACTGTCCGAAAGAGCATCCCATCCAGACCCACGCCCTGACCCTATCCCTATAACCCCACATTAACCACAGCAAATTCACCTAGCCTACATATGTCTGAACATCATGGGGCAATTTGCCATGGCCAATCTACCTAATCTGCACATCGTTTGACTGTAAGAGCACCTGCAGAAACCCATGCAGACACAAGGAGAACATGAAAAATCTAAGTTAAAAGTCACACAACACCAGGTTATAGTCCAACAGGTTTATTTGAAAGTACTAGCTTTCGGAGCACTGCTCCTTCATCAGGTGGTTGAGGAGTATAAGATCCTGAGACAGAATTTATAGCAAAAGTTTACAGCATACAGCAACTGAAATAATATATTGAAAAAAGACCTGGAATGTTTGTTAAGTCTGTCATCTTTTAGCATGACCATGTTGGTTTCCGTTCTTTGATATGTCAATCCCAGAACTTTTTTAAAAGTAACATTCTCAAGTGCATGTCAGCTCAGATAATGCATTGAAGGTGTGAGGTTAAAGTCTGTGTCCCAATGTTCAGATTTGGAGACGCCGGTGTTGGACGTGTACAAAGTTAGAAATCACACAACACCAGGTTATAATCCAACAGGTTCATTTGGAAGCACTTGCTTTTGAAGCTCTGCTCCTTCATCAGGTGATTGTGGAGAGTAAGATTGTAAGACACAAAATTTATAGCAAAAGTTTCCAGTGTGATGTAACTGAAACTATATATTGAAAAAGACCTGAATTGTTTGTTAAATCTCTCATCTTTTAGAATGATCATATTGGTATCAGATCTTTCTTATGTAAATCCCAAAACTTTTTTTTAAAAGTTACATTCTCAAATGCACTTTAACAATTGGTATCTCGTTGGCCCAGATAAGGTATTGAAGGTGTTAACTCCCTGTGAGGCTGTCTGTGCCACAATGGTCAGACTGATTCTAATCTAAAAAACAGATTTTCAGAATCTTACATGAATTTTGTTAGTTTTTGAGCAAAGTAAAATGTAATTCTGCAAGTACAAATTCATCCCACAAACTTATATGTGTGCGGGTGGTTGGGGGGGAGTTATGAGTGTCTGTGAGGGTGTAAAGCAGTTTACGTCTGTGAGAGAGAGTGTGTGTGTTCGTGTGTGTGTGTATAGTGCAATGGGGTCACCTGTAGTGTGACATGAACCCAAGGTCCCAGTTGAGGCCATCCCCATGCGTACCCTGGTCACCCAAAGCTCCAAGGTCGAATGTCCTGGACCGCTGAAGTGTTCTCTGACTGGGAGGAAACACTCCTGTCTGTTGATTGTTCTGCGGTGTCCACGCATCCATTGCCATGGATTCTGTTTGTCTCTCCGATGTACCATGCCTCAGGGCATCCTTGCCTCAGCATATGAGATAGACAACATTGACTGATTCGCATGAGTACCTGCCACGTACATGGTGGGAGGTGTCCCCACACGTAATGGTGGTGTCCCTGTTGACACTTTGACACATCTTGCAGCATCCGTGACCAGGTTGTATGGTATTGTCCTGAAAGCTAGGCAGTTTGCTACAAACAATGATCTGTTTGAGGTTTGGTGGCTGTTTAAAGGTGAGAAGTGGAGGTGTGGGGAAGGTCTTGGCGAGATGCTCATCCTCATTAATAATGTGTTGCAGGCTGCGAAGAACATGGCGTAGTTATTCGGCTCCTGGGAGATACTGGACAATGTCCTCATAAGAACAGGGTACGATGTGCAACTCATCAACTGCCAGTTCCGACATGCCACAGCGAGGAACCGTGTTGCAGCACGTGTCTGTCTCCTGAGGAGGTCATTACGGTTCCTCACTGTGGCATGTTGGAACTGGCGGTTGATGAGTTGCACATCGTAGCCTGTTCTTATGATGACACCCCTGAGTACTTCCAAGTGTGTGTGTGTGTGAGAGAGAGAGAGAGAGTGTGTTCAGCTGTTAGGATAATACAATACAACCTTGTCACGGTAGATGCTGCAAGATGTATCAGAGTGTCAATATGGATACCGTCATTATGTGTGGGGACACCTGCCACCGTGTACATGGCATGTACTCATGTGACTCAGCCAACGTTGTCTATCTCATATGCTGCAGGCAAGGATGCCCTGAGGCATAGTACATTGGTGAGACCAGAGTCTACGGCAATGGATGAGTGGACACTGCAGAACAATCAACAGACAGGAGTGTTCTCTCCCGGTCAGAGAACATTTCAGCAGTCCGGGACATTCGACCTCGGATTTTCGGGTGACCGGAATTCGGGACAGGCAACAATGAAAAGTGGCCGAGCAAAGGCTGATAGCTAAGTTCAGTACCCATGGAGATGGCATCAACCGGGACCTTGGGTTCATGTCACACTACAGGTGACCCCACTGCACTATACACACACAAACACACGAACACACACACACATACACGCACTCAGACCCTCTCTCATACACTCACACATACACTCCCACACAGACCCTCTCACAGACTTAAACTGCTTTACACACTCATGCACATACACACACTCTCTCACAGACACTCATAACCCCCCCAACACACACACGCACATGTACACATACACATATAAGTGCATAAATTCATGTAAGATTCTGAAAATCCGTTTTTTAGATTAGAATCAGTCTGACCATTGTGGCACAGACAGCCTCACAGGGAGTTAACAATACCTTATCTGGGCCAATGTGATACCAATTGTTAAAGTGCATTTGAGAATGTAACTTTTTAAAAAAAGTTTTGCGATTTACATATGAAAGAACTGATACCAATATGATCATTCTAAAAGATGAGAGACTTAACAAACAATTCAGGTCTTTTTCAATATATAATTTCAGTTACATCACACTGGAAACTTTTGCTATAAATTTTGTGTCTTACAACCTTACTCTCCACAATCACCTAATGAAGGAGCAGCGCTCCGAAAGCTAGTGCTTCCAGATGAACCTGTTGGATTATAACCTGGTGTTGTGTGATTTCTAGCCAATGTTCAGACTGATTCTATTTCTAAAAAAGGGATTTACAGAATCTTATATGGAGTCATGCAGTTTTTGAGCAAAATAAAATGTAATTTTTCAAGTATAAATTCACCCCACAACACGCGTGTGCATATGGGTGTGTGCGTGGGGGTTTATGAGTGTCTATGAGAGAGAGAGAGTTTGTGTGTGTTTGTAAAAGGGTGTAAGTCTGTGAGTGGATACGTGTGTGGGTGTGAGTGCATGAGAGAGAGCTTGAGTATGAAAGAGGGTCTGCATGCGTGTATGGGTCTGTAGGAGTGAGTGAGTGTGTGTGTATGCACGTGCACGCTTGTTTGCATGTGTGAGAGAGTGTGTAGTGCAGTGGGTCACCTGTAGTGTGACATGAACCCAAAGTCCCAGTTGAGGCTATTCCATGTGTCCCGATCTTGACTATTAACCTCTGCTTGGCCACTTTGCGTTGTTGCCTGTCCCGAAATATGCCTTGGAGAATGGTCACCCAAAGGTCCAAGGCCAAATGTCCTCGACCACTGAAGTGTTCTCCAACTGGGAGGGATCACTCCTGGCTGGTGATTGTTGTGCGGTGTCCATTCATCCGTTGCCGTAGCCTCTGCTTGGTCTCATCAATGTACCATGCCTCAGGGCGTCCTTGCCTGCAATGTGTGAGATAGATAGTGTTGGCCGAGTCACATGAGTACCTGGCGTCTGTGAAAAATCTACAAAGACAGTCGTTCAAGACTAGAATCAAGCCTGGGTCCCTGGCACTGTGAGGCAGAAGTTTTAATCACTGTGCCATCATGCTGCCCTGTATTGAGGGACACATGTTGGTTAGGTCTCCAGGGCAACCCACCTGGACAGGTCAATAGACAACAGGTGCAGGGGTAGGCCATTCAAACCTTCGAGCCAGCATCACCATTCATTATGATCATGGCTGATCATCAACACCCAGTATCCTGTTCCTGCCTTATCCCCATAAACCTTGATTCCACTATCTTGAAGAGCTCTATCCATCTCTTTCTTGAAAGTATCCAGAGACTTGTCCTCCACTGCCTTCTGGGGCAGAGCATTCCACTCTCTGGGTGAAGAAGTTTATCCTCAACTCTGTTCTACATGGCCTACCCCTTATTTTTAAACTGTGTCCTCTGGTTCTGGACTCACCTATCAACAGAAACATGCTTCCTGCCTCCAGATATCCAATCCTTTAATAATCTTATATGTCTCAATCAGATCCCTTCTCATCCTTCTAAACTCAAGCGTATACAACCCCAGCCGCTCCAATCTTTCAACATATGATAGTACTGCCATTCTGGGAATTGACCCCGTGAACCAACGCTGCACTCCCTCAATAGCCAGAATATCCTTCCTCAAATTTGTAGACCAAAACTGCACATAATATTCCAGGTGCAGTCTCACCAGGGCACTGTACAGCTACAGAAGGACCTCTCTGCTCCTATACTCAGTTCTTCTTATTATGAAGGCCAGCATGCCATTAGCTTTCTTCACTGCCTGCTGTACCTGCATGCTTGCTTTCATTGACTGATGTACAAGAACACTTAGATCTCGTTGTACTTCTCCTTTATCCAACTTGACTCCAATTAGATAGTAATCTGCCTTCCTGTTCTTGCCACCAAAGTGGATAACCACACACTTATCTACATTAAACTGCATTTGCCATGCATCCATCCACTCACCTAACCTGTTCCAAGTCACCCTGTATTCTCATAGCATCCTCCTCACATTTCACCCTGCCACCCAGCTTTGTGTCATCAGCAAATTTGCTAATATTACTTTTAATACCTTCATCTATATCATTAATGTATATTGTAAACAGTTGTGGTCCCAGCACCGAACGTTGTGGTACCCCACTGGTCACCCCCTGCCATTCCGAAAGGGACCCGTTTGTCACTACACTTTGCTTCTGGTCAGCCAGCCAATTTTCAGTCCAAGTCAGTATTTGCCGCCAGTACCATATGCCCTTATTTTGCTCACTAATCTCTATGTGGGACTTTATCAAAGGCTTTCTGAAAGTCCAGGTACACTACATCCACTGGCTCTCCCTTGTCCAACTTCATAGTTACATCCTCAAATAATTCCAAATCATTAGTCAAGCATGATTTTCTCTTTGTAAATCCATGGTGACTCTGACCAATCCTGTTACTGCTATCCAAATAAGTCATAATTTCATCTTTTATAATTGACTCCAGCATCTTTCTCACCACTGACATCAGGCTAACCGGTCTATAATTCCCTTTTTTCTCTCTCCCTCCCTTCTTGAAAAGTGGGACAACATTAGCCACCCTCCAATCCACAGGAACTGACCCTGAATCTATAGAACATTGGAAAATGATTACCAATGCATCCACAATTTCTACAGCCACCTCCATAAGTACCCTGGGATGCAGACCGGGGACTTATCAGCCTTCAGAACTAACAGTCTATCCAATACCATTTCCTGCCTAATATAAATTCCCTTCAGTTCATCCATTACCCTCGGTCCTTCAGCCACTATTACATTTAGGAGATTGCTTGTGTCTTCCCCAGTGAAGACAGATCCAAAGTACCTATTCAACTCTTCTGCCATTTCCTTGTTCCCCATAATAAATACTGCTATTTCTGTCTTCAAGGGCCCAATTTTAGTCTTACCCATTTTTTTTTTCTTTTCTTTTACTATCCTCCTTTATATTTTTGGCCAGTTTGCCTTCGTTACTCTTTTTTACTCCGCGTACAGGTATTGTCTTTTTAGTTATCCTCTGTTGCTCTTTAAAAGTTTTCCAGTCCTCCGGCTTTCCACTCATCTTTGCTATGTTATACTTCTCTTTTATCTTTATACAGTCCTTAACTTCCCTTGTCAGCCTTGGCCGCCCCTGCCTCTCCTTAGGATCTTCCTTCCCCTTTGGAATGAACTGATCCTGCACCTTCTGCATTATATCCAGAAACACCTGTCATTGTTGTTCCACTGCCATCCCTGCTAGGGTATTGTGCCATTGAAGTTTGGCCAGCTCCTCCCTCATAGCTCCATAGTTCCCTTTGTTCAACTGCAATCCGATTCTCCCTTCTCCCTCTCAAATTGCAGATTAAAACTTATCATATTCTGGTCACTACCTCCTAATGGCTCCTTTACTTCGAGGTCCATGATCAAATCCGGTTTGTTGCACAACACCAGATCCAGAATTGCCTCCTCCCTAGTAGGCTCCAGTACAAGCCGTTCTAAGAATCCATCTCGGAGGCACTCCACAAATTCCCTTTCTCGGGGCCCAGTACCATCCTGATTCTCCCATTCTACCTGGATGTTGAAACCCCCCCATAACAACTGTAGTAATACCTTTGCGCAGGGCAGTTTCAACTCCTTATTCAACTTCCACCCCCTTATTCAACTTCCACCCTAAATTCAGACTACAGTTTGGGGGCCTGTAGATAACTCCCACTAGGGTCTTTCTACCCGTAGAATTTCTCAGCTCTATCCATACTGACTCTACATCTCCTGATTCTATGTGCCCCCTCACAAGGGACTGACTATCATTCCTCACCAACAGGGCCACCCTACCCCCTTTGCCCGTCAGTTTGTCCTTTCGATAGTACTCATAGCCCTGAATATTCATTTGCCGGGCCCAGTCCACTTGAAGCCAGGTCTCAGTTATCCCTACAACATCGTATCTGCCAATTTCTAATTGAGCCTCAAGTTCATCCACCTTATTTCTTATGCTTTGTGCATTCAAATATAATATTTTTAATTTGTTACACCTCTCAACCTTCCTATCAATCCCTATTTCACTTGACCATACTGTATGATCCCTTCTTGAGTTTTCTGCTCCACTGAATCTGTTGTCTTTCTTAACTTCTCTTATTCTCACTTTTGCTTTAACTTGCTTCTTAAATTTCCAGATTGTCCCCCCCCCCCACTACTTAGTTTAAACACACCTGTGTCGCAGTGGCAAATCTGCCTGCCCGAAAGCTGGTCTCCCACCTATTAAGGTGCAACCTGTCTCTCTTGCATAATTTTTCCTTACTGCAAAACATACCCCAGTGATCCAAGAATTTAAATCCTTGCCTCCTGCACCAGTTCCTCAGCCAACATTCAAATCCATTATCTCCCTGTTCCTGCCCTCTCTAGCTCGAGGGACTGGAAGCAAACCAGAGATACCACCCTGGAAGTCCTGCTTTTCAGCCTTCTTCCGAGTTCTCTGAAGTCCCGCTGTAGAATGTCCCTCCTATTCTTCCTGACGTCATTTGTGCCAACATGCAACACCACTTCTGGCTCTTCACCTTCACCCTTGAGGATTCCCTGTACTCTGTCAGTAACATCCTGGATCCTGGCACCAGGAAGGCAACACACCATCCTCAAATCCTGCCTGTTGCCGCAGAAACCCCTTTTGAATCCCCCTCACTATGGAGTCCCCTATTACCACGGCTCTGCATGATGTCTGAGTCCTCGCTCTGCCTGCACGCCAATTTTTGATTGGCAGACCTGTCCATCTCTTGGACTGGCAGTGTCATCTGTCTCGACAGTTTCCAACAGAGTCAACCTGGTCATGAGAGGTACTTCCCCCGGGGTCTCTTGTACTTGGATCATCTCTTGCTTCCTCATTGTCATCTCCCTTCTCTCTTCTGGTATCCTCAGTGAAATGACCTCAGACTCAAACTGTTGACCGGCCTTTGGCGTCTTCTGTAAATTGGCTTGGAGAAGATTCAGAGTGAGGTAAATAAAGATGTCATATGACCATCTTGGCCCTCAGTCAGCAGTCAACATCTTATCTATACATTGGCCTTCTTCAGGAAGAGGTTGGCAACTCTTACAGAGTCACAGAGTTGTACAGCACGGAAATAGACCATTCAGTCCAACTCATCCATGCTGACCAATATCTTAAATTAATCTAGTCCCATTTGCCAGGATTGGGCCCATAATCCTCTAAACCCTTCGTATTCATATATCCATCCAGATGCCTTTTAAAAGTTGTAATTGTACCATCCCTCGCCACTTCCTCGTGCAACTCACTCCATATGCTCACCATCCTCTGCGTGAAAAAGCTGCATCATTATTATATACAGTGTAAGCTTCTCTCACACTGATGGATAGGCACTTGCAAGTGGATTTTGTCTCACAATCTGATGAGAGGACAGTCCATGTGCTTAGGTCCCTTTAAATCTTGCCCTTCTCATTTTAAACCTATGCCGTCTAGTTTTGGACTCTGCCATGTTGGGGAAAAGACCTTGGCTACTCACCTTATCCATGCCCCTCATGATTTTATAAACCTGTATAAGGTCACCCCTCAGCCTCCCTTATTCCAGAGAAAATAGCTCCAGTGTATTCAGCCTCTCCCTATAGCTCAAACCCTTCAACTCTGGCAACATCCTTCTAAATCTTTTCTGAACCCTTTCAAGTTTCACATCATCCTATAGCAGGGAGACCAGAATTACACACCATGTTCCAAAAGTGGACTACCAATGTCCTGTACAGCTGCCACATGAACTCCCAACTTCTATGCTCAATGCACTGACCAATAAAGGCAAAAATACCAAGTGACTTCTTCACTATCCTGTCGACTTCCACTTCCAAGGAACTATGAACTCTTCTAGAGAGCTGGATCCAGCAGGACAATCAGTGGATGCTGGAAATGTGCCCATTGCCTTGTCCGTATGTCCACAGAGCAATGATAACAGGTGAGGAGAAACCAAGTTCCTCCTGCATTCTCAGGTTACCAGAGAGGTATAACTGTGCCTTACAAAGGAGGAGAAACTGCCTTCTGCTTCTGCTGGTTTCTGTTAGGGTTATGGACAGGGGCTCCTCAGTCTGTCTGCAGTGACACAGGAATCTCAAGTTATCACAACAGCAGAAAATGCTCCTGCATCTGTACAGGAGCTCCTTAACATGACTGGACACTGCAGCCTTAGACAACCAGAGAATAGTGTCTACGATGGTCCCAAGCTATGGAGGCAGCAAGGTCAGCAGCAGTGGTACCCTTAACAATTTCTCCTTCGAATCCTCCCACTTCCTCTAGACCAAAGGGGTAACCAGGAGCACCCGTATGGGCCCCAGGTATGCCTATCTCTTTGTCGGCTACGTAGAACAGTCCATCTTCCGTAGTTACACCGGCACCGCAGTGTACGGCACAGCGGGCGGCACAGTGGTTAGCACTGCTGCCTCACAGCGCCAGAGACCCGGGTTCAATTCCCGCCTCAGGCAATTGACTGTGTGGAGTTTGCACATTCTCCCCGTGTCTGTGTGGGTTTCGTCCGGGTGCTCCGGTTTCCTCCCACAATCCAAAATGTGCAGGCTAGGCGAATTGGCCATGCTAAATTGCCCATAGTGTTAGGTGAAGGGGTAAGTGTAGGGGAATGGGTCTGGGTGGGTTGCGCTTCGGCGGGTCGGTGTGAACTTGTTGGGCCAAAGGGCCTGTTTCCACACTGTAAGTAATCTAATCTAATCTAATCACACCCCACCTCTTGCTCCGCTACATTGATAACTGCATCGGCGCCACCTCGTGTTCCCGTGAGGAGGTTGAGCAGTTCATCAACTTCACCAACACATTCCACCCTGACCTTAAATTCACCTGGACCATCTCTGACACCTCCCTCCCCTTCCTGGAGCTCGACATCTCCATTAATGACAACCGACTTGACACTGACATTTTTTACAAACCCACCGACTCCCACAGCTACCTGGATTATACCTCTTCCCACCCTACCTCCTGCAAAAATACCATCCCATATTCCCAATTCCTCCGCCTCCGCCATATCTGCTCCCAGGAGGAGCAGTTCCACCACAGAACACACCAGATGGCCTTCTTCTTCAGAGATCGCAATTTCCCTTCCCACATGGTTGAAGATCCCCTCCAACGCATCTCATCCACATCCCGCACCTCCGCCCTCAAACCCCAACCCTCCAACTGTAACAAGGACAGACACCCCCTGGTCCTCACCTTCCACCCTACCAACCTTCGCATAAACCGCATCATCCGGCGACATTTCCACCACCTCCAAACGGACCCCACCACCAGAGATATATTTCCCTACCCACCCCTTTCCGCTTTCCGCAAAGACCATCCCCTCCGTGACTACCGGGTCAGGTCCACGCTCGCCAACAACCCACCCTCCCTTCCTGGCACCTTCCCCTGCCACTGCAGGAATTGCAAAACCTGCGCCCACACTCCTCCCTCACCTTCATCCAAGGCCCTAAAGGAGCCTTCCACATCCATCAAAGTTTCACCTGCACATCCACCAATGTCATTTATTGTATTTGTTGCTCCCGATGCTGTCTCCTCTACGTTGGGGAGACTGGACGCCTCCTCACAGAGCGCTTTAGGGAACATCTCTGGGACACCCACACCAATCAACTCCACCGCCTCGTGGCCCGACATTTCAACACCCCCTCCCATTCTGCCGAGGACATGCAGGTCCTTGGCCTCCTCCACCACCACTCCCTCACTATCCGACACCTTGGGGAAGAATGCCTCATCTTCCGCCTCGGAACCCTTCAACCCCAGGGCATCAATGTGGACCACCAGTTTCCTCATTTCCCCTCCCCCCACCTTACCCCAGTTCCAAACTTCCAGCTCAGCACCATCCTCATGACCTGTCCTACCTGCCAATCTTCCTTCTCACCTGTCCGCTCCACTCTCCTCTCTGACCTATCACCTCCATCCCTACCCCCATTCACCTATTGTACTCTTTGCTACCTTCTCCCCAGCCCAACCCTCCATTTATCTCTCCACCCTGGAGGCTCCCTGCCTCCATTTCTGATGAAGGGCTTTTGCCCGAAACATCGATTTTCCTGCTCCTCAGATGTTGCCTGACGTGCTGTGCTTTTCCTGCACCGCTCTAATCTGGACTCTGGTTTCTAGCATCTGCAGTCCTCACTTTTGCCTGCTTCTCAAGCCTCCAGTGCAACTATTTCTTGGTGAGCTCCAAGCATTCTCCTCCAATTGTGCAGTGCATGGTTGTGTAAAGCACGGCAAAACAGCACCATTGGAGAGACTCTTGGTGGATCATGTTGAACTGTATGTTTGCTGTACTTTCATAGGTAGCCATTGTCTGCAGATATCCATCCTTGAAGTACATATTAGAGTAACTTGTGGCACCTGCGAATGCTGGAGAATATAAGTGTGATGGCTGCATACAGGGTACCATTGACAAACCTTCAGGATCTCCAACCTGGGTTACAGATGAGTTGTGTGGTGAGGGAATGAAAATCCTTTTGATGAACAAGGGCTATAATCTGGCCTTAATCATCACGTGTGCAGACCTTGCACCTTGGAGAGCCCAGCAATGGTGTGAAAATCTCTAGCTCTCAAGGGTTGACCATCCACATTACGGCCATCATTTAAATACTGGTTGGCTGTCATGGAAAGGGCATCTCTTTCTACATTAATGTACTGAGATGTGCTTGATTGGTAAGTGCTTGGAATGTAGAAATTCAGGACCAGAATGGCCTTGAGGATTCCTGGAATTAGATTACAACTACCAGAGCTCACCAGCTTTTACACTATGGCATAGAGATCAATCATGGTCTGTTCAGAAAGATACAATCTTTGGTAGCACTGCTGCTGTAACATCTGCAGGGAGCTCATTCTGTATCTATATACTCTGACCACAGGTATCCATGCTGGCTCCTGCTTCTTGTCTCATCTGCAGCCTTCAGCTGTACCTTGTTCACAAGGTCACGAATACAGGAGAGGTGGAGGAGGTTGCTGTTGCCCTGATCCATGAACCTGCATTTCCCATCCTCTCTCAGTTCTCATCCTGGCTGAAGGATCTCCCTTCAGAATGAGTGAGGCCCATTGCATCATAATATTGCCAATCTGATTGAGACACTCTGCCAGTGGCTGTTGCACTATCTCAAGTGCCTTTTTCGTGAGCACTCCTCCCAGGAGTATAGATTCAAGGAGACATAGAGTCTAAATCAATCAATGACTGGTTGAATCCTTTCAATTAACAAATGAGAAAAGCCTCAATCTATGGCTTCCAAATGCAGCAAAGCTGCTGGGTTTTTATGCGCTGATTCCCGTTAAATCTGGGGGGACCCATACAAACATGATTTATTGTCTCGTGAACAAACTTAAATGCCTGATAGTTCCTGATTTTGAAAACGTGTGTGGTGTCCCTATGCAACTTCCCATCCATTTCCTCGCAATTTTTCAACCCATACTCCTACTTCCAATGGCATCTGTTTCTGAGGCATAAAAGCTTCACCACCATTTCATCCGGAAGGTGTATTTAGGACCTTAGATGGATGGAAGGGAAGATATAAAGTTGTAGGTGTTGTACCTCTTGTACTTGCTTGGGAAGATTCCATGTGAAACAGATTTATTGCAAGTAACTAAAAGGGATGAATCTTTCAGAATCCTGAAAAAGCATGAGAAAATATATTAAGACCATAAGACATAGGAGTGGAAGTAAGGCCATTTGGCCCATCGAGTCCACTCCGCCATTCAATCATGGCTGATGGGCATTTCAACTCCACTTACCCGCATTCTCCCTGTAGCCCTTAATTCCTTGTGACATCAAGAATTTATCAATCTCTGCCTTGAAGAACATTTAGGGTCCCGGCCTCCATTGCACTCTGCGTCAATGAATTCCACAGGCCCACCACTCTCTGGCTGAAGAAATGTCTCTGCATTTCTGTTCTGAATTTACCCCCTCTAATTCTAAGGCTATGTCCACGGGTCCTAGTCTCCTCGCCTAACGGAAACAATTTCCTAGCGTCCACCCTTTCTAAGCCATGTATTATCTTGTAAGTTTCTATTAGATCTCCCCTTAATCTTCTAAACTCCAATGAATACAATCCCAGGATCCTCAGCTGTTCCTCATATGTTAGACCTACCATTCCAGGGATCATCCGTGTGAATCTCCGCTGGACACGCTCCAGTGCCAGTATGTCCTTCCTGAGGTGTGGGGACCAGAACTGGACACAGTACTCCAAATGGGGCCTAACCAGAGCTTTATAAAGTCTCAGAGCTTTATATTTGTTGCAATAATGTGGTTTTGACAACAGAAACCTCTGGAAATCAACAAATGTTCTGGTTTCTAAAGCTGTAGTGTTGACTACATGCCTTTACTGCAACGAAACCTGGACTGCCTAGTAATTCCAGATAAATATCCTTGAAACTCTTCATCCATGGTGTCGAAAAGAAATCCTGGAGATCAAATGGGTGGACTGCCTGACCAATGTGATTATATTCCATGCAGCTGTATTTATCTGCATTGAGGCCCTGCTCCTGAAGAACCAATTTCAGTAGAAAATTCTCCCAGTTCTCTGTTGACCAACATTCAAAGAACAGTCAAAGGAAAAGATATAAGAATACACCCAAGTTTAACCTTCTAAAAGAAGAAATTCCTCCTCATCTTTGTCTGTTGATCTGAAATTATGCCCTTTGGTCCTAGGCTCTCTCACAATGGGGAAACAAACTTTATGCACTTACCCTGTCAAGTCATTGAAGAATCTTGCATAATTCTTGTATATTATCTGTTGTGCTGCATTCTGTATATAAACAAACTCTCAGGAGCAAAATTTGGACGTAATTTCACATTTCACCACCTGGCTTATGTGTAGTTGGGAAGATTTTGAATAAGGGGAGAAAATAATAGAAAAGGTAGAAAGAAATCATTTCATTGATCAGGAAGATTATGACAATAAAAGTAACAGGGCAGCTACTGTTGCGGATCTTGGGGAAAGAGGTAGAATTGGGCTGTGCTTATTTGAAAAGTTATGAGGCAAGAAGACACAAAAGAAACAAAAACAGAAATTGCTGGAGAACTCGGAACTCTGATGAAGAGTCACTGACTCAAAACATTAACTCTGCTTTCTCCCCTAAGATGCTGTCGAAAAGTGATGAAGAGCTTATATTCGAAACGTCGACTGTCCTCCTCCTCAGATGCTGCTTGACCGGCTGTGCTTTTCCAGTGCCACACTTTGCAACTCTGATCTCCGGCATCTGCAGTCCTCACTTTCTCCCCTAAGATGCTGCCAACCCTGCTGAGTTTTTCCAGCAATTTCTGTTTTCGTTTCAGATTTCCAGCATCTGCAGTTCTTTGTTTTATTTTAGATTTGAAGCAGTTTCTCCAGGAGCAACAATGGCCTGAAAAACAATGGCTTGGAATTGACTGGTGATCTTATTGTCCATGGAATTGGCCTCCAAAACAAAAACGAAACAACAACAGCACATTCCTGGCCACAGATTTAATGACCTTGCTAAGATCATACCTGAAAGAAAGACGCTCCTCATATTCAAATAACATAGTTTAGAGAGAATGAGTGGAATAGAAACATTGAGGTAACCATTGTCACGCTAACAATTTCTAATGAAAAAATCTGAAGAGGGTAACAGATCAGAGAAAGAGAGAGAGAAACGGATGTAGAACAGAATACAGTAGCGCCTCGACATATGAACGACCCCGTTCATGAACAAATCGGTTTACAAACAAGATTGTATGTAAAATTTTGCTTCAACGTACGTACGAAATTCAAGGTACGAACGAAGGTACGAACGCAAAAAGCCAGTGGTTTCATTGTCATTGTTCTGCTTTGTTACGCGCACTTTGAATATCCGAACAATGGGAAAATTGATTCAGTTCACAAACTTTTCAGTTCGCGGACCGGGTCCCGGAACGGATTACGTTTGTAAGTTTGAGGCGCTACTGTATTTGAAGATTGGTGAATTTGTTGGACCAAAGAATTGAGTTGGCTGATGAAAGCAATGGAAGAGGAGCTCAGTTGAGGTCAAAGTTTAGTGAAATGAGCGGAAAGGATGAAACTGAGGCTTTAGCTAAGAAGTGATCGTTTGACGAAGGAGTTTAAAGGATTAGTGAAATGGGTTTAAGCGATCTTGGCTGAGAAATAATCCTTCAGTTTAGAACAGAAAATATCGAATATGATAATGAAAACACAATTGGGATTAGAGGAAACTAGAAGCGTATTGTTACCCTGAATTGTTGTAATTTATTATGCTTGACACCTGGAAGGACAAGAAAAACATCTTTATTCAAGTGGAGAATTGTAAAAACTGGGCCAGGCCAGTTTTAAAACAGGGCAAGTTGGCACCATTGAGGGATAAGTCATGAGTTCATGTGTCATTGAGCATGGAGCTCAGGGTTCAGTAAGACCAGCGTTTCAAGGAACACTGAATATTTTGGAGATATTTGTAATCATAGATATATATAGAACATGTGAAATTTTCATTGAAGTCAGCATTGTATGTATTGGAACTAGAAACATTTATGCAAGTGAAATTGAGTTTTGATAAATTCCAAATCAAACACAAGCAGGAAAACAAAGTAATAAAATTTAACAAGGAAAAGACAAATGGAAATGCCTTTGGGGATACGAACAGAAATACTTTGACATGCGTATTTCTTGAAGAGAAATAGCATTGATTTGACCATTAACTTAAAAGCAAAGAAGTACAATTGCTGAAAATTTGAAATTAAAATGTAAGGTACTTCCTCAGTTACCACGGTGACCACACAGCACTTCTAAAACAAGGTTAAGAAGTGACAAAGTATCTCTGCATTGTGAGTGCTACTGTTAAGATAATTCCTCTTGAGACCAGAAGAGATCAAAGGTTTCTTGAAAATCCAACAAAATGTTTTTCTTATTTGAGGTTTTAGGTAAACAATAAGTTTAACTGGTTAATTTTATCTTGCTCAGAGATAAAGATAGTAAAACCATTAGAACCTTTGCTTTAAAGCAAAATTGAAACCAGAGAGGTTCCAGAAAGGATCATGATCCCATGTGACTATATGAGCAAGTGTCTTAAGGAATTAAGGATATCTTTTGTTGGGATTTTGCACACGTCAAACTGAAAATTGCTTTGGAATGGATTTGTTTCTGTTTGGTCTGTCATTGTTATTCATAAGCACCCGTGTGCTCAGAGAAATATGGGCAATATATAAAATTCCCCATATTCTGATCAAACAATACTTTTTACAACAAAGAAGAGTTTTTTCTTTCTAATTTTCCATGTCAGCTGCACTTCAGCTATATGTCTGCTCTTTAGCTGAATTGTAGAAAATTCCTCCTGGAAGCTTGTTACATATAAGTCACCAAGTTGAAGCTTCCAAGTTGAATTTAGCAAAGATTCACATAATTAGTAGATGGATATAATTTCACAGGCTGGATATAAACTAAATCAAAAGTGAAAGTGTGACTTGCAGTGAAGCAACCCAGGTTAATATTTAGAATTGTAAAACACCTATACTGTTAACTTTGTCTCTCTCTCTCCATCTGTAACCTTCCTAAATTTCAGATGAAAATTCTGCACTCAACAGGTGCTCCCTTTCTTGAGGAGCAGGTGTACTGACTTGTAACTGATTCCACCAGGGAGAAATTTGAGAGGAGTATTATCATGTCAGCTATCATTTTACATGATGATTGAAAGCCATGGTTTCTTTTGGTGTTCTCTGCCTGTCTGGATTTATTGTACAAATTGTAGCTTTTAATTTATGTATACAAATATGATGCTGAACTCCCTCCTTTTCCTTTGTGTTCTTTAACAGAGTCCAGCCATATCAGCAAAGAACAATAATTAATTCCATTACACTTCAAAGAACTTAATACTTAATTATTTGAGTCATTGAAATGCACAGCTTCTTTTTGAACAAAAGAGCAGAAAGACATGAAGTAATTATGGAAGACACACTGAAAATACTTTTCATGTTGTAATATTCTTTTAAAAATTGCTGTTAAAACCTACATATTTTTGTTGTAATGAAAACAAAAGCTAATAAAAGGAAATCCCAATATACATAAATATATTTAGTTGGTCCCACGAGTGAGGAAATAATAGCTTATTATATACAGATGCATTAACAAATTCAATTTGATTAATTTACAAGCAAGATTACCATTCAGCCTATTTGCTAGCATAATGCACTAATTATGTCAGAAAAAGTCAACATGTATTTAAAGTGTTATTAAATATTAAATAAATAATAACAATGGGCAAAATTAATTAACATAATGGCACTATTGCCTTCCCTAACTTTGTAGTCTCCTTCAATCTCACAAACCTCTGAAATGTCTGCATTCCTTTAATTTTGCCCTTTTGTGCAGCCCTGAAATTTAATTAATGCACCATTGACGGCCTTACCTTAGGGTACTGAGACCCTAAACTCTGCATTTCATTCCATAAAGCTCTCAGTTTCCTTTTCTTCTCTTGTGGTGCTTCTTAAAACCTACCTCTTTGACCAAACCTTTGATCATCTTCTCCCGTAATCTCTTCTGTGGCTGGTCATCTAATTCTGCTTTAAATGCTGAGAAGTGCCTTGAAATGTTTAATTACATCAACGATGTTGTATAAATCTAAGTTATCATTGTTACTGGGTTATAACAACTGGTTATCGACGATGCCCTCCACCGCATCTCCTCCACTTCCTGCACCTCCGCCCTTGAGCCCCGCCCCTCCAATCGCCACCAGGACAGAACCCCACTGGTCCTCACCTACCACCCCACCAACCTCCATATACATCGTATCATCCGTCGTCATTTCCGCCAACTCCAAATGGACCCCACCACCAAGGATATATTTCCCTCCCCTCCCCTATCAGCATTCTGAAAAGACCACTCCCTCCCTGACTCCCTCATCAGGTCACACCCCCCACCAACCCAACCTCCACTCCTGGCACCTTCCCCTGCAACCGCAAGAAGTGCAAAACCTGCGCCCACACCTCCCCCCTTACTTCCCTCCAAGGGACAAGGGATCCTTCCATGTCCGCCACAAATTCACCTGCACCTCCACACACATCATTCATTGCATTGGCTGCACCCGATGTGGCCTCTTCTATATTGGGGTGACAGGCCACCTATTTGCGGAATGTTTCAGAGAACACCTCTGGGACACCCGGACCAACCAACCCAACCACCCCGTGGCTCAACACTTCAACTCCCCCTCCCACTCCACCAAGGACATGCAGGTCCTTGGACTCCTCCATCGCCAGACCAGAGCAACACGATGGCTGGAGGACGAGCGCCTCATCTTCCGCCTAGGAACCCTCCAACCACAAGCGATGAACTCAGATTTCTCCAGTTTCCTCATTTCCCCACCCCCCACCTTGTCTCAGTCCCAACCCTCGAACTCAGCACCACCTTCCTAACCTGCAATCTTCTTCCTGACCTCTCCGCCCCCACACCACTCCGGCCTATCACCCTCACCTTGACCTCCTTCCACCTATCACATTTCCAATGCCCCTCCCCCAAGTCCCTCCTCCCTACCCTTTATCTTAGCCTGCTGGACACACTTTCCTCATTCCTGAAGAAGGCTCATGCCCGAAACGTCGATTCTCCTGTTCCTTGGGTGCTGCCTGACCTGCTGTGCTTTTCCAGCAACACATTTTCAGCTCTGATCTCCAGCATCTGCCTTTCTCCTCCTATAACAACTGGTTAGCCCACTGAATTGCATGAAGGGTCATTTGTGGTGTATTTCAGACAACCTTATTTAACTACGCAATATCTACACTCCCCAAAGAGATGGCAGCCGGAAGACAATGTAACAAAATGCTCAGATCTTGCAGTGTACTACACCGTTATTCATACATTAGCTTTGTCAACAAAAGTCGGCAACCGTAGAGAAAATGGCTAAGCTGAACTTGACTATGTCAACAGACACCCATAGAACTGTTCTTCCAGCACAGATAATTGATTATGATGAGGAAGAGCTACTGTAAGTTGAAAGGGTATGTAATTAAGTAATATTAAGTGTTAAAGGTAGTATTATAATTTTAAAATGCTATCAGTAATATTTCTCACCATCATACAGTCAGAATTTCCATATTGCCTAATATCTCATACTAAAATGTAATCTGGAAGGACAGTTAACAATAGTAAGCCCCTTAGATAACATATGGAGTTTAATAGCAAAGTGTGAGCTGATGACTTTTGGCAGACAGGACAGAGTACCACAAATGAGCAAAGAATTATATTATTCTTTTATTGATTTAAGGAATCACAGTGATGCATATCTTTTAATATTTAAATCTAAATACAGTTTTTTAACAGAAGCAACTTTTGAAAATTTACGAATGATACCAGACACTTTTTCCTAATAAGGACAGAATAAAAGATACATTGGCCATTTAGCATTTAACAAATGATTTATAGTTTGCATAATTTATGTACTGGCTGCAACCGCTCTCCCCATCAGATGTTTTTTTGTATTTTGATCTGGTTTTATCAAAATAATGTAGCATTTAGGAACAAAATTACAGGCAGCCAGACCAAAGCTGGAAGACAAAATTGCAAATATTTCAACAGCTACTGTATATTTTCCAGGTGAGCTAATGTAAGCTGGAATGAAAGTTACCCAAACTGCAGAAAAAGTTAACATACTAAAGGTGATGAACTTGGCTTCATTAAAGTTGTCTGGCAGTTTCCGTGCTAGAAATGCTAGTATGATTGAAGTACCTGCCAGCAAGCCAATATATCCCAACATACACCAGAATGCGGTTGCAGAGCCAACATCACATTCAAGTATTATTTTTGCACTTTGATACTTTGTATTCTTTACTGGAACTGGAGGTGAGATGGCAAGCCATAAAATGCATATTATAATTTGAAGAAAAGTACATGCAAAAACACTGGCTCTTTGCTGTAGAGGCCCAAAGTATTTCATCATGTTATTGTTGGGAAGTGTAGCACTAAATGCCATTAACACAACAATTGTTTTTCCAAGAATGCAGGAAACACACAAGGCAAAACTAATTCCAAACACGGTGTGTCGTAATATACAGGACCAGGTGGTTGGTTGGCCAATGAAAGTCAGTGAACACAGAAAGCACAAAACTAATGAAATTAACAAAAGAAAACTCAACTCTACATTATTAGCTCTTACAACAGGAGTATTTCGATAATGGATAAAAATAACTAACATTACAATGGTTATGCCAGTTCCAAACAATGCAATGGTTGTTAAAATAATGCCCAGTATGTCTTCAAATGATAGAAATTCTATTTCCTTCAGTACACACTGATCGTGTTCTTGATTTGGCCAATAATCTATGGGACACGTGAAACAGTGTACGGAATCTACAAAATTAAAACAGGAATTTTTTTTTGATTCAGAAAATTATAACTCAACCATATAAATGATACACTCATTGAAGCTCACAATTCTACCTTTATATTTCTACTTTTAGTACCATTAGTTTAATTTAGTGTTTCATATGGGTCTGTAAGTATATTCTGGCAACATTTTCTTTTCCAATTCTCTCTTTTTGTCCTATACAAAAAATGCCTTAGTTGTTTGTTTAATAGTTACGGGGCAGGATCATAAGACACAGAATTCATAATAAAAGATCAAAGTGTCATACAACTGATAGAATCTCTACAGGTGGAAATAGGCCATTTGGCCCAACAAGTCGACACCAACCCTCCAAAGAGTATACCACTCAGACTCATTCCCCTACGTTATTACTCTACAATCCCCTGACTAATGCACCTAACATACACATCCCTGAACAATATGGGCAATTTAGCATGACCAATTCACCTAACTACACATCTTTGGACTGCGGGAGGAAGTCTGAGCAGAGATGCAATGTATTGAACAAAGCTGGTTTGCTGTTAAGTCTTTAATCATTTAGAATGGGGATGCAGGTTTCGATTGATTAATATGTAAATTCCAGAATTTCTTTCAGTTCACAATCCCAAGACAATAATGTTTTCAAATAAACCTGTTGAACTGTAACCTGGTGTTGTGTGATTTTTTTACTTTGTCCACCCAAGTCTAACACCAGCACCTCCACATCTTAGTTGTTTGAGGCCATTTTCCCACAATAAGTTTGGCAAATCAGAAATGTAGAAGACTGAGACCACAATTTTACTTGTTGTCCACTGGAGTTTATAATGTGACCAAGCAGGTTGATAACCAACTTGGCAATCTTTCCAACATAATGATAGCAGGCAGCAAGACTGGCAAAGACTGCCTACTCAGCCATGTTTGATGTGGAATTTTTCCCTTAAGCTATAGCCACTATTCTCGTTTTGTAACAAATGAGATACCTGTGTTCTCTTGCATGTTATGACTAATTAGATTAATTAGATGGATTAATTGAGATGTGGTTCGATGCAGATTCACTCTTCCAACTGGGGACATTATACTTTAGATTAAAGGTGAAATATTAAAGTTGGATTAAGCATTTTTGAGGAGAAAGTGAGGACTGCAGATGCTGGAGATCAGAGCTGAAAATGTGTTGCTGGAAAAGCGCAGCAGGTCAGGCAGCATCCAAAGAACAGGAGAATCGATGTTTCGGGCATAATTCCTGAAGAAGGGCTTATGCCCGAAACGTCGATTCTCCTGTTCCTTGGATGCTGCCTGACCTGCTGCGCTTTTCCAGCAACACATTTTCAGCTCTTAAGCACTTTTGACCAATGGTAAAAATAATAGATGTTATTTCATTTAAATTTATGATTCTTCTTACAGAAACAGATATGCAAATGATACTAGCTAAACATAATAACTTGCATTTATACAGTGCCTTTAATATATTACATTTTTTAAGATGCTACACGGAATTATTATCAAACATGTTGTCAGTAATGGAGGGTTTGAGATATAAAAATAGACTGGAAAGACTGGGAAGTTGTTTCATTGTAGCATGGAAGATTGAGGAGCGACGTTATTGAGGTTTATAAAATCACAAGGGGCATAGATAAAGTGAATGACAAGTGTTTTTTCCCTGGAGTTCAAAACTAGAGGACATTTTTAAAGGTAAGAGGAGAAAGATTAAAAAAGGACATGAGGGGCAATGTTTTTTACACTGAAAGTGATTCGTGTGTGAAATGAACTGTCAGAGAAAGAGGTGGATGCAAGTACAGTTACAACGTTTAAAATACATTTGGATAGGTTTGTGAATAGGAAAAGTTTGGAGAGATATGGGCCAAGAGCAGGCAGGTAGGACTAGTTTAGTTTGGGAACATGGTCGGCCAGGACTGGTTGGACTGAAGGGTCTGTTTCCATGCTGTTTGACTCTATCAGGAGATACAAGTCCAGATCATGATTTCTTGGTGAAAGAAGTATTTTGTCAGGAGACAGAGGTCGAAAGGTCAAGAGATTTAGGCTGATGACAAGAATGCGTATATTTACTGAGTAAAATAGAGATTGCTCAAGAGACCAGAATTGGAAGCATGTAGTGATTTTGAAGGATTGTTTCTTCCTCACTAATTTGCAAACTATTGTTAAAAATATGAAAAGTAGAGATTATCTGCTATGGTTTGTCTTGTTTAACTCATTGATAAACTCTACTTCTTGTTTTTCTAGCTTCATATTATCATCTCCGTCTGTGTCTTCTGATACTACTATGAATTCTATGACTCCTGCTTTGTTCAATTCAACAAAGTTTTATGGGTCACTAAAATATTCACTTTTTTTCATATTATTTTCATGTCTTTTCAAGCTATAATGGTGGCAACAATAGTTCTAGACTGATTCAACAAAGAGGCAATACCGCCACTGTATTGTTCTGTGTAGGACAACTTCTGTAACTTCATATTTCCTCTCCAATGTGCATTGCATGTTTTCTTAATGATATCAATATAATATTTTCACTTGTTTTTGGAATGCAGATAAAGATCGCCTTTATTGCTAGTTGCCTTGAGAATTAATTGACTTGCTAGCCAGAAAAGAAGGTTTTAAGAATAAATCTCAAGATAGGGTGCAAGCCACATGCAGACATAGGGAGTTAGTGAACCTGTTGAATTTTTGTAACAAGTCTGTAGCTTTTAGGGACGTTGTTTATGGTGCTCCCAAACAAATGGCCATGTTTATGAAGTTCAATCTCACAACCGTGGTCTTTGGGTTGCCAGTCTGTTGTTCAATCAAAAACTATTAGAAACCTTTTCCAAAGAAAGAAACATTTCTTGAAGATTTCCATCTTACACTTGTCAGGACAATTTTCAAGAATAAACAAATGGAAAACAATATAATGTGAGAGAGGAGAGTGCTGACTAGTTGGCAATTTGACATGATTGGTAGATGAAATTCAATGGAGAATGCACCACTTAATGATGAACAAGAACCTATGTATTAATATATATTGCTTCCAGTATATGCAAGTGCATTATACTGTGAGACTGACAATCAAGTTTGTTTATGGGCAAAATTCTTTGCAGGCGACATACATTAATACACGTGGCCGTGTTCTTTGTAGACAGATAGAACATGTACTCACACGGTGATAGTTTCAATACATTAAAATATGTGATAGCCATTACCTTGTTCATTTCTCACTTCAATGTTTTGACCAGGCTCAACCTGCCTTGTTTAAAATTAAACACAGCTTGGCAGTCACTGTTAATGAATGTATTTGCCAATCAGAGTCCACTTCCTAAACCAATCATTACTCTCTTCTCATACTGTAAAAATGCTGTTTTTGCTTTACTTTTGTATTTCTTGCAAATGTCCTGATGAGCACAAGATGATATGCTTTGACAGAATTTGACAGGAAGATTGTAGGAGCTGAATAGTATTTAAATAGAGAATGGTGCAGAAAGCTACAGACCAGAGGGATTTTGCAGTCCTCATGCATAAATCACATAAAGCTAGCAACCAGGTTCAGTCGGTAATTGGAAAGACAAATGGAATGTTGGTCTTTATTTCAAAGGGAATGGAGTATAAAAGTTGGAGGTTTTGCTAAAACAATGCAAGGCATTAGTTACACCACAGTTGGAATACAATGAACAGTTTTGGACTCCTTAACTAAGGAAGGATATAGTGGCATTGGAGGTAGTCTAGAGAAGTTTTACTAATTTCATACTGGGTAAGGAGGGATTTTCATATGAAGAAAGGTTGAGTTGGTTGGGCCTACATTCATTAAGAGACCTTATTGAAATGTACAGGTTTCTAAGGGACTTCACAAGGTAGATGTAGAGAGCTTGTGGGAGGGTCTAGGACCAGAGGGCATAATCTCAAAATAAGAGGTAACACATTTAAGACCGAGATAAGGAGAAACTTGTTCTTTCAGTGGAATCTGTGGAATTCTTTACCATAAAGGGTTGTCAAAGCTGGGTCATTTAAAATATTCCAGGCTAAGACAGATAGAATTTTAATCAGTAAGGGAATCAAAGGTCATGGTGGAGCAAACTCAATGGACTAAATGGCCTATTTTTTATAATCCTATGGTCTAAAATGTGTCTTTTCGCAGCAAATCTCAAATTCTGTATGATTGAATGATTTCTAGACCTTTTAAATCAAGTTTTTCGTTTCTAAAAATTACTATTTAGAAAGAGTTTGGTATTTTTGTTGAACTTAGCATAACCAAAGACTTAGTGAAGATAAAAATGTTCTTAATAACTCTGACTAAGCTTGCCTCCAAATAAATTATGTATTAAAGTTCTTTATATGGCCCAAACTACATATAAATAGTAAAATGTTAATGATCAGGCCAGAATTAGGTGGGTTTTTAATGAAAAATATATGTCATGACATTTTCTCAAAATGAATTTATATCTGAAATAACTTGCAAGAACTTGAATAAAACTCTAAGATCATAATACATTTTTTACACACCTGTCTGATTGCTGATTTCCCCCTCAGCACATTGTAAACAGTCAAAACAACACATTGGTTGTCCTTTTCGTGCTGCTTTCCTTGTACCAGGAGGGCAATTTTCACTGCATATAGATCTTGGAATCTACCAGGGCACAAACACAAAGGAAAAAGGCAATTTAGTTGTTTAGTTATAATTGTAATCATTATTAAAGCAACAGTTGATATACTGAGAGGCAAATCATTCGACAATTTTCAAATTCACTGGTGGGGCCTGGGTGTTGCTGGTTGGGCCAGCATTTATCGCTTTCCTAGTTGGCCTTGAGAAGGTGGTGGTGAACTGCCTTCTTGAACTGCTGCAGTCCACGTGCTGAAGGCAGCCCAACCAGAAGGACTATAAGATATAGGAGCATTTAGGCCATTTGCCCCATCAAGTCTGCTCCGCCATTTGATCATGGCTGATATGTTTCTCAATTCCTTCCCCCATAATCTTTGTTTAATCCCCTTACTAATCAAGAACTTATCTATCTCTGTCTTAAATACACTAAATGACTTTACCTCGGCAGCATTCTGTGGCAGTGAGTTCCACAGATTCACTACCCTCTAGCTGAACAAATTCTTCCTCATCTCAGTTCTGAAAGGCTGTGCCTTCACTTTGAGGTTGTGCTCTCAGGACCTGGTCTCTCCTACTATTGGAAACATCTGCACATCCATTCTATTCACACCTCTCAGTGTTCTGTAAATTTCATCAGATCCTCCCTCATCCTTCTAAACTCCAATGAGTTGAAACCCAGAATCCTGAACTGCTCCTCACACCACAAGCCCTTCATCTCAAGATCATTCTTGTAAACTTCCTCTGGAACCCCTCCAATGCCAACAAATCATTTTTTAGATACAAGGTCCAAAACTGGGAACAATATTTCAAATGTGGTCTGACCAGAGCCTTACATAGCTCAGCATACATCTCTGCTCTTATACTCAAGTCCTTTCGAGATGAATGCTAACATTTTGTTTGTTTTCTAACTGCCAACTGAACCTGCATATTAACCTCAAGAGAATCTTAAGCTTTGATCCAAAGTCCCTTTGTGCTTCAGATTTCTGAATACTTTCTCTATTTAGAAAATAGTCTATGCCTCTATTTTCCTACCAAAGTGCATAATCTCACATTGTATTCCATCTGCTACTTCTTTGCCAAACTCCTAACCTGTTCAAGTCCTTCTGCAGCCTACCCACCTTCCCAACACAACCTGTTATTTCACCTACCTATGTCTATCTACCAACTTAGCAACAATGCCCTCAGATTGCTTATGTGATTCCAACACTGACCCCTGCAAAACTCCTACTAGGCACTAGCTGTTACCTTGAAAAATACCCCTTTATCCCCAACTTCCACCAGCAAGTAGCGAGACTCTTAAGCAGCATTTTGATGACGACGGCCAACGAATAGGACACCCCTGGGACTTCCCATCTGAAAATATGCTTTTAGTCCCACCAGCAAGACTTCTACTTTCTTCACAAAATACAACTCTATATGCCAGCATATTGGATTCTAAAACTTTGTTCAGACCTTTCATGGCTCCACATTTTTGTGGGGCATTAAGTTTTGATATTGTTCCAGCAAGCATTATGAAATGGTTCTGCAATTCAGTACTGATTTGGATTTTGAATCTGAAATCTGATATTTCATTTTGTGTTGTATTGTATCCCGTAATTTTCCACTTCTGTTCTGGTATATGTGGGATAAGTAGCAGTGAAAATGATAAATTTAACTGTAACTAAATTAGCATTAAAGCATGAAACCAGATGGATCCAACATACCAGGCTTCTATGGATTACCAAAAATATACAAACTTGGTGCCCTCCTCAGACCCATAGTTTCCTTATCTGGTATACCAACTTACAGACTAGCCAAAGAACTCTACCAAAAACTAAAATACCTAATTGAAGATTCACGTCATTCCATTCACTCCACCCAAGAATTCCAGAACACCATCAAAGACACCAAGATAGAAGAGGACGAAATAATGGTCTCCTTTGACGTTACAGACCTTTTCACATCAATTAACATCGACCTGGCCAAAGAAACCCTGGCATCACTACTAGGAAAACCAGGACCACAAACGCCAGACGGCACCAACTTCATCAGCAAAGACAACGTCCTCAAACTAGTGGACCTGTGCCTCACCACCCACTTCACATTCAATAACAAAACCTACAAACAAGTCAACAGAACTCCTAAGGGTTCACCATTATCAGGGTTCATAGCAGAAGGAGTAATGCAGAGGCTTGAACAAACTGCCCTCCCATCTATCCAACCCAAACTTTGGGTCCACTACATAATGACACCTTTGTCATCACAAAAGAGAACAAATTAGAGGAAACATACAACACCATCAACAATATCCTGACAGGCATAACATTTATAAAAGAGGAGGAGAATGACAACAGACTCCCATTCCTAGAAGTGACAGTTGAACGTACAGTTAACGGAGAGCTTCAAACCAGCTTCTACAGAAATACAACAAACACCAACCAAATACTTAACTTCAGAAGCAATCATCCCAACACCTACAAATAGAGCTGCATCAAGACATTATTTCAGTGAGCTCCATTACACTGCAGCAACCAAGAACTACAAATAGCAGAAGAAAAATATCTATATCATGTTTTCAAGAAAAATCGGTACAATCCGCCAATTCCTCAGAAACAAACTCAAACTAGCAGATATAACGCAACCAAAAACTATAGCTACATTACCTTACATCAAAGACATATCAGAAATGACTTCCAGACTATTCAGACCCTTTGGCATCATGGTAGCCCACAAACCTACCAACACACTTCAACAACAACTAATGAACCTAAAGGATCCATTAGATACTACCAGCAAAACTATTGTCATTTACAAGATACCAGGCAAGGACTGTAAAAAAACATGACATTGAACAAACTAGCAAGGAACTTGCCACCAGGATGCATAAACACCAACTGGCCACCAAAAGACATGACCCACTATCACTAATGTCTATACACATAGACAAAAAAGATCACCACTTTGACTTGGACAACACACACATCCTAGGACAGGTGAAACAAAGACATGCACAAGAATTCTTAGAGGCATGGCTTTCTAACCAGAACTCCATCAATAAACACATCGATTTCGATCCCATCTACCTTTCCTTGAAAAAAAAACAAAAATGACACACCCACCTTAAGAAACCAAGACCTATAAAAAGAGAGGCGGAACATACCACCAGTATGTTTTACTGGAGACTCTCACTGATGATGTTACCTAGTATGGTGACGAAACATCTGAAAACAAGCCTTCAAGCTCAGCGAGCTAACTTACACACTTATCATCAACCTGAGCTACAAATCTTCTCAAAAATCACGAAATGATGTTTTGTTTGAATTGACACTGTAATATGCTATGAGATGCATTTGTCTTCAGTTTCTAATAGAGCCTTTTTTCTTATCATGACATGATGTGGAGCTGCGAGTGTTGGACTGGGGTGGACAAAATCAGAAGTCACACCACACTAGGTTATAGTCCAGTAGCTTTACTTAAAATCACAACTTTCAGAGTGCTGCTCCTTCGTCAGGTGAAGGACTTATCGTAACTGTTAAAGATGCTGTCCAGTTATTTATTTAAGTATTTTGAATCTTGTTGTGGACATTTTTCTTCAGGAACACTCTCAATTTAATTTAACATTGGTAAGTAAATTGTTAGAATTATAATTTTTCAAGTTACTATTACCATATTGTTTGCAAAGCATAAGTATAGATTGTTTGGATTCATTATTTGGAATGAGTTGAGAGCAAGTTCAGACTCTTTGGGAATCAACAACAGCTCTGACAAATTCTTGATTCATTTGTCACATTAAGTATTCATGCACCTCCTCCTAGCTTCATGGCTATTTAATCTATAAATGGTCCTATCTGTGTTATTTCAGAAAAACCTCTTCTCTTATAAGCTTTTTCCTAAATCTCTGATTTTCAAAATGTTTTCTCTTGCACAGAATGTTATGAGCATTTGTTCGAAGTTTTAGAAAATGGCTTTCCTGTATCTAGCTTATTCCATCATAGTATGAAATACTGATTATGAAATACTGAACTCATTATGGGAAACTGTATAAGGGAAGAAACCTTAATTTCATTTTATCAGGGAAGCAAGCGCAACATTTTACAGAGTTAAATATATTTACCTTTGTTGACCCATCACAAAAAATAATACTGTCTTCATCAATTAAAAGCTCTTGCCCAGAGGTTGCCGATGCATCAAAAAGGCCAACAGTAACAATTTTTACAGAGCCATCTGCATCCATTTGCCAATTCATAATATCATATGATGCAATGGGATCACCATTTTCGTCAAAGTGTACTTTTTCACCGAAATCATTTGTAAAGTTAACTTCTTTTAGATAATGGAGAAGCTGTATATGCAGAGTGAAAATGGTAATATAATTAGTCTAACCTGTAAAAGGTCAGTTATAAACAATTGCCATATAAAACTTGAAAATTCATAGTAAACATAGAAATGCCTTACTTGCCATGGCTCAAAGTGTGAAATGTTTGCGCAAGTTTTGTTCAGAAATGGTCCTTTGTCAGGTTCGCAGGTTTCCAAATTATGAAGTGCATGAGCTATTGCATACACTGCTTTGTAGACATTATACGAAACTCTCAACTGTGACACATCACTATATACACTATCTATTTCCTCTATGTCTTCTTGTCCTGTACATATTGATTTTGAAATTGTAGCTGCACTGTGTCTAGTAGAGTTATCTGATAAATTAAATGTACATCCAAACATCCTTTCCCAGAATCTATTTACCAGAGAATTATGAGGGGTTAAAGATGGACGCACCTTTAGAAGAAATTCTTTGAACTGTGGAATTTCTGCTTTACGGAAAGCAAAACCTATTGTTCCACCAAAGGATCTAAAGTTTGTTTTTGTTGCTAGCAGTGCTGCAGTACTCCAAGTTTCACTTGCTATCCACTGCATACTAGTAATATTCTGACGCACCACTTCATTGGCTAAATAAATAATATCTCCTACACCAGCAAACAATGCAATAACCTTGGCTGTGGATCTTTTGATGGTGTCTACAATCTGAAGTATCTTACGTCTGGATGGAATTTTTGGAATTACTTCAGTAAAAGCAAGACATACACCATAATTTTGAATCTGTTCATTAAATAACTGAACTAAATATTGTCCGTAATCATCTTGAGTTGCAATAGACCCAACCCAAGTCCATCCAAAATGCTTCACAAGTTGGGCCATAGCTTTGGCTTGAAAGCTATCACTAGGTATTGTCCTGAAAAAGGTGGGAAACTCCAGTTTGTTGCTAAGACATGAGCATGAAGAAGAGTAGCTGACCTGAAAAATATAAGACATTTGTGAAGATTGAATGAAAGGATAAAAGCCAAAATTGTTTTTTCTGCCTTGTCAAGAACATTGTAAATCTTGTGTTGAAACAAAATCTTAATTGTACTCAAACAGAAGACCGTTTTTCAAAATTATTATGCAAATTATGATTCTTTGTCACCAAAAGTAATTTAAAAATATTACTAATGCACATTTTATCAATTTTATTTTATGTTTTGTAATTTGATGGAAATATTTAAGATCTGTTTATACTATTTCAGTTTTGTAAATGAAAGAGGACTTCTACATTTAGTTTTTTTTTCATTTGCAATGTCATTACTTGTGATGAATGATTTTTAAAATTATTAGCCATGATTCAATCTTAACAGAATAAAACACATAGAATATAATGCATAGAATATAACAACAAATGTGCAAATTAATATTGCAGTCATTAACATTTATATATCTGGAAATATGTAGTAGAAAAAAAAAGACTTTACTCTGTTCCATATAGAGGGAACATTGATTTTCCTTTGGAAACAAACTCATTTTCATCAATTTTTCATTGGAAAGTATTTTAAATGCTTGTAATCTTACCATTGGAATTCTGAATTGTCCTGCAATTCTTCCCGTAATAATGGATTGCGTTGATCGAGCATCACCAACAATTGCAGCAATGGGAGATGATCCTGTGCATTTATAGTTCTTGGACATATTATCTATTCCATTAAGAAGTGTGACTGCTGCTCTGACAGCCTGTGGTACTTTACGGCAATTATCATAAATGCTGTAGCCTAACCGTATATTTGGAAGTAGTGTTTGATCTTTGTTTATTTGTTCAATGGTGAAGATCATCATTTGTAACCATCGAAATGTTCTGAAATTAAAACTGTTGGAGAAAAGGTTATTTAAATTTATTACACTTAATTCATAAAGTGAATCAGAATATGGCCTTGCATTTAGTCTCCCATACGAAATAAACATGCATCTTACCAGAAAGCCATCATTCTTGCATTAGTAATAAACCAGTTAACTTCTAAGTTACAAATTGTTGTATTTCAGGGTTTCTTATTGTTGATTGTCTCAAGCAAGTATTTTTGTATATCAGTTCTTAATTGAGTAAAGGGAACTTTGCAAGGAAATTATGTGTCCATTTTGCTATGAAAGAAGCCAATTATTAGAGAAGACAATTAGTTACTATTTGTTAATCGAGGGATGCATTGATAGCAACCAAAGAGAAGTGCCTATATGTTAGATCTTCTAATTCTCAACTTTTCTTTGTTCTCAAAGGATGAATTATCTATTTTGTCTATTTAAAGGGATTTGAAGTAAATAGCAGCTTATGAATTTAAACCAATTGGACAAGAACTAAGTAACTTTTGCCATCGAATGATTGTTTTAGGAAAATCATACACTCTTAATAACGATTTGTTGCGCACAATACTTTACTAACAAGAGATTGTTTTTAAAATAACTCCCTTCCATTGAAGTCTGTTTCACGTGACCTTTAAGAAATGAATTAAAAAACAATCCAAGCAGTTGCTTTCTCTGAAACACATTCCTCTTTTATCTTATCTCCTTATAGCAATTATCAGTCAGTTCTAAAGGCATGTATTAAAGCTGTGCCTTTTTTCTATGTCACCACCATATAATGTGCTTAATATGTGTAACTTACTGTGAGAAATTACTTACATTTTATTTCTTCATCAAAATATTCAATTTCATCCATGCACTTTATTGTAGAAATTTGTGTAACCAGCATAAACATTAGAATATGTCAATTATATGTGAATGACTCTTACTCTAAATTTTAACGGCGAAGTTGCAAATATGTATTAATTAGTGTTCATATATATGTTGAATAATTGAATATAAAAGTCAATGGTTAGGATAAAATCTGCTTTGTATTTAGTGAAAATCTGTCTATCTTTGGCAAACAAAACATTTCTATCAACTATTTGACTATTTTGAACATTTTAAATATTTGACATGATCCTTTGAATCATTAGTGAAGAATATACAAACTCACCCTTCACATTGTAACATTTCAGGTTTTGTTTTGTAGGCAAGTTCAGGTAAAGTTACCGTGAAGTGGATAGGAAACAATCCACCAATAATGATATCTCCATTCTGATGGATTCCATACAGATTAAACTTCTCAAGTAGCTTACATGATAGATCAGTAACTTCACATGCAAACACAGGCAATGAGTAAATCAGAACAAAATACACTTTGAAATTCATTGTTGCCTTAATCACTGGATAAAAGCAGACTGATTTATTTCAATATAAGTTGTCCTTATATACAGCTGGCACATTTGGCAGAACTCATCATTTTACAAGAAGTTCAAACTAAAATATCCCCAAAAGAGTACTTTAAGCCACACTGGGAAAACACGACGTAATAGCAATGAAAGTAAATCATGCTGCATGCACAATGTTGCTATAGCATAGCAACTGGAAAAATTGTTCATTCAGAACTAATCTATAGGTGAAGGAATGTGAATAGTGAGAGATTCAGAGGTAAACCAGGTTTTCTTAGTAATGTATTTTAACAGCTTGTATTGAAATGGTGTGGATAAAGTACACAGGATTTCGGGCCCATATGTATCCTGGAAACTGGACTTTTTTTAAAATGTCAGATAATAGGATAGTTCTAATATATAAACACATTCAATTTCTAAACTTTTAATTTCTGGATCATCAATTCCTTAAAAGTATTTATATGCTTAATTTAGTAAATTGTTCAAAACAAGCTCACAAATCACAACAGAATTTACACAATTACTTTATCCTGCTGGCAGCAAAGAATGTACTGGCTCTTCTCCTAAACCAAATGGGCATTCGGTTAGAATTGGATTCTAATAGATATGTAATAAATCAAAATAAATATATAACCAATCATAGTTAGACTAATCCATTTTCAAAAACTTAATTCACGTAAGTGCAATGCCTTCAAATATCCTGTTCTCCAATAGTATTTCCATTGAAAGACCATTGTTCACTTGCAACAACAGGGTATTCAAATTTTGCAGGTGCCATGCTGATGACCATCACTGGTTCCACAATATCTTCAGGACTCCTTGACTGTTTCCACTTCTCTGGTCTGTATACAAAGGGCAATTGTTGCAGCTGATTGCTGAGATTAACAAACTCATAATTATGAATTAAACTAGCGAGTTTTTGATCAGAATAGCTAAACTGAGCATTTCATTTGCCTACAAAATCTTAAGAAATCTTTTCCCATTGTCCACTGTCTTCTATAGTTTTGAGAGGTTTAACTCATTGGTGTACTTTACTTGCTCTAAGCAACTCCTCTATAGACAGTTCTAATTTATTCTTTGTGTTTTCCAAATATTACAGGGATAGTAATAATATTTAAAAAACTGAATCCTAGATGCCTGCAATAAAACAAAATGCTGCAAACACACAGCATTTGAAAGTGAATAATTTGTAGGATCCTTTTTCATAACACAAAATTAAAACCTCCTGCTATTTGTTTTAGTGTTCCAGAGATTGATTTTTGCACTGTCAATAATTTTGTTGTTGATTTAATGCTAATGAGACTACAGCAACCAATTCAAGCTCATTTTTGCAGTGTTTACACAAATGTAACTTCTACTGATTGGGATTACTAGCATGACAAAAGCTTTGTGAATGGACTGTGACACCAGTTGAGCCCACGTTTAGGTGGAGATTGGCAAGTATGTAACTTTCAAATCCTTTAACTTCAAATCTAAGCGACTAATAAAGTCCAATTGGAATAAGTTTAACAGAATTTAGGAGCAAACACAATTTACACAGAACAGAGCTGTCAAGAAGAAAAGAATAAAGATGTGGAGAAGTGAGATAAAGCCTTGTATCCTAAGAAAGAATACACAGCTCTGGATTAAAAAAAAACTTTGAAGCTCTGAGCAGTAATATCCCCTCAATTATGTGCCCTCCCCTTTGGTGAGTTTGATGTCATATAATCAGGCAGAATGCAATGTTGGGGACCTATACCTGCTTGTCTCCATCCTGTTAAGTCAATTGCTGGTAGGCCAATGGATGACAAATAATGCCCCTTTAATAGCCTCAACCCACCACTACTGGTATTAATCTACTACTGGGCAGAGGACACATCATGTAGGGAACATGTTAAGCAGACAGAGGTATAGTTGTCTACAGATTTTCAAGTGAGTGGAAGTGGAGGGGGCATGGGGGAGTTAGTTGTTGAGATCCTACATTCACAGCCAGTGATTGAGGGATTCAGTATTGAGAAATGTTGCTGCTGCCTTGCTACTCCTTTATCAATCATAACACTTCCTCACTGCCCAATGACACCTTCCCATGCAATTACAGAAGGTGCAACATTTGCCCATTCACCTTCCCACTCCTCATTGTCCAATGTCCGAAAAACACCCTCCAGATGAGTCATGATTTCCTGGATTGGGAAGGGGTTGCTGCATTATTATACATGGAGCAGAGGATTGGGTGGTCTCTTCACACAAAGTCTGTAATTGTTATATGGGAGCAGAAGCAATGTTCTCAATTTGCACAATGAAACGGAGATGCACCAGATACTGTACAAAGAGAAATATTTGAATGGTCCCTCTATGAATTTGGAGACTGACATGCCCATGTTCCTTGAGAGTGACAGGAAGCAATCTTGCAAGTAAACCAATGCACCCTGAAGCTCAGTATGCACGCCCATAAATCTCTCCTTGATGCCCCTGAATCCCTCTGGTGAGCTGGCAAATGAATTATCCTTTGCTCCTGCTTAGTTGCAGTTCTCTTGAGGTCTCTTGTATTCTTTGTGGCTGAGCAAGCAGTAGGCAATTCTTTGGCATCTGAGCGCAGAAATTCAGAGAAAGTTGAAATCAGTAAAAAAGAGTTCTATGGTCATGCCATTTGTAGCTCACCCACCATGTCAGACAGCAGGAGGAGGACTCGCTGATACAGGAACGTAACATCATTCTTAGTACTCAGCAAAGTGATGTCATAGGCTTAATTGAATAATAACAACATCATCAGAGAGCTCCTTCATACAGCTCAAGGTATACAGGTATTCTTATCTCCTGTTCTACTCCATTCTATTGTGTACCAACACACCGTATTCTACAAGTCAGGGAAAAGAATGAGAGTGAATGTGTTGCACTATGTTGGAATGATATGCCCATCATAGCTGAATAACTGTAAGTATGTGGAGGCAATGAGAGGTGGGCAGCATTGGAATGCAAAACGATAAGATATATCTGAAAGTGAGGCCTGAGCCCTGAGTAACAGGGAATGTTTCTGGTTAAGTTATCAGGGTGTAGTGCATTGAGCAATGAGAAAAACTGATGAAAAACAGGATGAGAGGTGTCATGTGAAAATACATATAATGAGCTTGACTATTTAAGTGAAAATCATTAAAACTGTAAAGGTTTCAGGTGAAAGATTTAAAAGGGACCTAAGGGACAACTTTTTTACGCAAAGGGTGTTACATGTATGGAATGAACTGCTGGAGGAAGTGGTGAAGGCTGGTACAATTACAACATCTGTATAAGCATATGAATAGGAAGGGTTCAGAGGGATATGGGCCAAATGCTAGCTGATGGACTAGTTTAATTTAGAATATCTGATCGGCCTGGATAGTTGGACCGATAGGTTTTTTCCATACTGTAGAGCTCTGTGACTCTGCTGCCAGGTCCTTGGGTCCCCTTATGGTGTCTAACCATCCTGGCTACTTATCACAGTCTCTCTTGTGAGTTGGCCTTGCATGCTTCCTGTGCCTTCTGTTCAGCTTCACCATTAAGTCTTCCATCACTGCATCTATTATTCTAGAGCATCCCAAATTGATTTCCCAATTTTCTTGTTTTGTGCAGTAATCTCTTGTCATTCAATATAGCTTTTTCTTTAAGAGCAACAGATTGTCTATAAGAACAGAAGGCTGGCTGCACCACATGTTATTTGCACTGTTCTACTTGGTCCCCTGCTGAATATACGGGTAGCTAGCAGCACCAGATATGCTTTGCTCAATATTTCAATCATGGAAATGAGGTTTCAACATCATATTTATGTGCTGTACACCTCCTGCAGCACTAGTAAGTGCGGGAATTTGAAGGGCTCTGCTTCACTTAGTTTAATGTTTAGAGAATAAGGAAAAGTTAGAAGGATTAAAATCTGCTCTGGCTGCTGTCTCTAACAATAACCCTCCTGATCACCATTGAGCCCTCAGCCCCCAACTACCCTTCTCCCCTAACCCCATGGACACTCAACATTCCTATGCAGTGACAAGGTTGCACTGTGCTTAGCACTGCTGCCCTCCAGTGCCAAGGATCCAAGTTTAATTCCAGCCTTGGGCAACTATCTATGTGGAGGTTGCATGTTTTCCCTATGGTCTGCATGGGTTTCTGCCAGGTGCTCAGATATCCCCCCACAGTCCAAAATGTGCAATTAGGTGGATTGGCCATGCTAAATTAACCCATAGTATCCATCGACGTACAGGCTAGGTGGGTTAAACATAGTAAATGTGAGATTACAGGGATAGAGTGGGAGTGTAGATCTGGGTGGGGTGCTTTTTACCGTATCAATAACCTCACTCCCTCTTCCCCATCCCCAGCCCACATCACCAATGAACCCCAGATACTTAATCAACATGTTCATACCCCCAAACCCCCACAATCCCAACATCTCACTGCCACCCAGTCCAACCCCAATGGACCTGGCTTCTTCTAATGACTCCCACCCCTCTACACCAATATCCCCCTGCCATATTGAGATTTCCTAACCCCCACCCTTGATATAAACTGGCCTCCCTTGGCCCATACCTACCCCCTCACATTGACTCCAATCCCAGATCAGACTTGTCTGAACCCCAGCCCCTCCCCACAAAGACAGAACCTACACACACAGCATTAGGTTTTAAAATGCTCTCATCCAACTCACTATCTACAGCAATATTACTTGAGTATTTTTCTTTAAATAAGTGATGCTGATTGTTTCAATTTCCCTTGTGATATAAAATTAATTATTTGGCATTCAAGCATCTGTGTTCCCTATTTTAATTTACAACACTAACTGGAAACTTAATCCCCAGAAGAGGAGAATATTGTGTGCATAACTTAGAGTTACTATGTATGCAATAGATAAATATCCGAGGTCTATCAGGGATAGACCCTGTTAGACAAGAACACCTGGGTCCTCTTCTCCTTTGAGTTAACAAGAGACTTTCACTCTGCCTGTCATGAGGTCACGTGTCATCAATGTAATGAAAAATGTATTTGCTGTTGTGTGTCTGCTATCTATTAGAGAATTGTCTATACTGTCAACCTGACACCTGATTATTAATTGATACACATCATTGTATGCTTTTAAGTCTGGCTCCACTTCACTTAATATTTAGTCGTAATTGAAATAAGCATTTTAGAGCAACTTCAAGAATATCAGTATTTAATCGAGTGGGCAGTGTTCTCCTCTGTCAGCCACACAACAAATTAAAGCTCCATGTCAGCTTTTTAGGAAGACTCACCAATTAAATGCTCCCAAAACACTTAACCAGGCAGTAGCGGGCTGTTGCAAATATCTACTTCATTTGTTTTAGTTTATTTTTAGTCTCAGGAATTCAAATTTAATTGTATAAAATGGGATAGAAGTCCATCACCCTTAAAAGATGGGTAATCCTACTTTAAAAGGTTAGCAGCTAGAAAAGTAGGATCAGAAACAGCAGGTGGACTTGCTGAGCTGGTGACATGGTCTACATTGCTTACAGCAGAGAGAGTCTGGAAAGATAGTTTTCAAATTAAAGCTAAATTTGCTAACTACTTTCAGTGATCTCTGGCAGAATGTAAAGGTTATGCTCAGAGGTGGTGAGGTTATCTTGGATGTGTATGGGTCTTAAGAAAGTTCTTCTTTGGTTTCAATGTATCTGAATGTATGTTTGCTTGGAGAAGTTCAGTTGCAGTTTGGAGCTGGGAGGGTGTTGAAGCAAAAGAAGTAGCACTAAGTAGCAAAAGAAGTAGCACTAAGTAGCAAAGGTTGCTGTTAGAAACTTAAGGCAGTTTCAGGCTTGGTGTCCCAAAGGAAGTGTTGGCTCAATGCTGTGGACAACCATTTAGGCAAAATGTAGCCCTGAGAATCATCAATAATTTAGTGCAGCAGGGAGTGGGATTAAGAAGTTCAAAAGCAATATTTGCTTGATCCAGCTTATTGGATATTAGGGAAATTCGGTCGCAGCTATTTGAATCTAGCTGTTCATAAAAGCAGAAATTACGCTTATTGACAGACACTTGACAATCTCAAGAGGCTGAGGGCAGTTGGTCTCAGGAGATGAGATTGAACTATCAAAATGATACAGATAGATTTAAAAACTATTAGGGCACTCCAAGACGAGATCTCTGAAAGTGCAGGTTAGAATTCCTTACAAAGGACACAAAGATTTATTGAAATCTGATGACTCACAATGTTACTAATGTCTGGGTGGGACCTGGCTTGACTGTATCAGCTATTTAAAATGCAGGTTGTGATGTCCTTAACCACAGTTTTTACCTTCACTCATAATTATCACATATTAATGCTGAATGTTAGACTTTGTTATATATACAATATATATCCTTTAGAATGATAGGGCAGGACTTCTGGTTCTACCTCAAGTTTTTGGAAGGTTGGGCTCCCAATTCAATGGGAGACAAAAAAAATTCTTGAAGGTGTGGTTGTGATGTAAGGTTGTAACTTATTTATATTTTAATATAATTAATTTTAAAATTTGGGTTTTGTACAAATGGCATGAGAGTGTTAGTCTGTGTGAATGATATATGTGATTGTATTAATAATTAACTTATCAATGTTTCTGGAATCATAATTTCTTTTATCCTGGTATGAAAGAGGGGGTCCCTGGTGTAAATAGTGAGAATTTGTTTACATTGGGAGAATACTACAACTGGGCAAAATAAACACCGAAGAGCATGAGCTTGCTTTCAGTTAGAAGGATTAGGTCTTTTTTTTATTTTTTGTTTAAGGGGAAATCCCATTGTTTGGAAAGCTTTCGGTTTCAGTTCACAGAGGTGCTGATGGGACTGTAGTTGTGAGCAAGTAAAAAGTACATTAAGGGGGGAACCAGGGTCTTCTGCATGGTCAATCAGCTTGCTTCAGGTCTACTGAACGCATTGCTAGGGACATGGGACATGGGACATGACAAGGGAGGCTGTAACCTAATAGGAGAAAGCGAGGACGGCAGATGCTGAAGATCAGAGTCGAGAGTGTGTGGTGCTGGAGAAGCATTGCAAGTCATATAGCATCAGAGGAACAGGAGAATCAACATTTCGGAAAAGAGCTCCTGCCCGAATCCTCGGTTCTCCTGCTCCACGGATGCTGCACAGCCTGCTCTGCTTTACCAGCACCAGATATTCTGGAAGCTGTAACCTAATGTCTGACATAACATTTTTTTCTTCATCTCAGTCCTGAACGGTTCACCATGCATCCTGAGACTCTGGTTCCTGACATTCTGGTTCTAGACTCCCTAACAAAGGAAATTGTTCATCCTGCATCTAATCTATCCAGCACTGTAGAATTTTGTATGTTTTAATCAGGTTCCTTCTCATATTTCTAAACTTCTAATGAATACAGGCCCAGTCGAATCAATCTGTCCTCTTAGGACAGTCCTGCCTTATCTTTATAAAGTTGCCTTGATCGTAAGTATGTCCTTACGTCAGCAGGGAAACCAAAGCTGCATGCAATACTCCAGGTGTGGTTTGCAGTATCCGCAGTAAGGCATCGTGCTTCTAAACTCTAAACCTCTTGCATTGAAGACCAATATACCATTTGTTTTCCAAACTGTTTGTGTGTTTTCCCTTCTACTTTCAATGAATGATACAAGGACACCCACATCTCTTTATACATGCACATTCCCCACTATATCACTGTTAAAATAATACTCTTTCTTTCTGGTTTTCACACAAAAGTGTATAATTTCACATTTAGCAACATCTTCATGTATTTAAATTACAACATTGCCTGTTGACCACTCTGATAAAGTTAGTACTAATGTAACAAACAAAAGAAAATCTTATTCAAGAACAGGATAGTTCAAAAACAATACAATCTTGGTATAATGGTAAGGCACTCTAACAATGCATCCCATTTTAGATTGTATTAATCTCTTCACAACTGAAATTCCTTGGAGTTTTGTAATTAAGCCTGATATTCCTATTATCTAACAATTGCACTTTAAAACCCAAATACCCTGATAAATGTTTAAGAATTATTTAATAACTCTGCAGTGAATTAGTGGTAATGTCACTGGATTAGTAACCCAGAGGCCCAGACTAATAAGTTTTGGGACTACAGGTTCAAATTCCACCACACAGCTGGTAGAATTTGAATTTCATTAATAAATTCAATATTAAAAATTAATTTCAGCAATTATGAACATTGTACCATTGGTGATATCACAATAATAGCAAGTTTTGAGAAGATTTATAGCTCAGGTTGAGGTTTTGGATGTAGATTGGCTTGCTGAGCTGCAAAGTTCATTTCCAGATGTTTCATTACCCGACTAGATAACATCTTCAGTGAGCCTCAGGTGAAGCAATGCTAAGAATTCTTGCTTTCTATTTATATATTTGGGTTTCTTATAAATAGAAATAACATATAAATAGAAAGCAGGAATTTTCAGCATTGCTTCGCCTGAGGCCCACTGAAGATGTAGGGTAACGAAACATCTGGAAATGAACCTTGCAGCTCAGCGAGCAAACCTACATCCATCACAATAATGATAAAATATGAAGGATTGATTTTTAAATTCCATCATCTGATTTATTACCTGGGACTTCTATGGACAAAATTGGATTTAAAAAGGAAAGAACACTGACTTAAAATGGTCCCAATAATCAACTGACCAAACAAGTTACTTCTTAAAACCAAGATAGGTAAAACAAAATTGTCTTAACTGAAATTAATGTTTTTATTAATAGTCATCAAAACTAATCAGATATGAAGAAATCGTCATGTTTTGATTTATGCCTGAATTATACATTTCAAAAATTGGAGATTAAACAACTCCTCAATTAACAAGCTTGGAAACAAAGAGTTCAGACATTGGAATTCACAAACTTCTTGTATTACAAAGAAATGTTTTCATGGCAGAGCAAAAGAAATGGATTTATGACTGGTAAGAACTGGACAAATCTCAATCGCTCTTTCTCTTTCTCAAACCTCACATCTCAAAAGTCATCCTCAGGACTTGTACTTTGGGTGCGGGACTTCAATATCTGCAGCAGGTGGTGAGGAAAACCAACAAGAGAGAAAAAAATTGACTTCATCCTCTCTAATCTGAATGCTGCAGCTGCATCTGTCCATGACAGTATCAGTGAGGGTGACCACCTCAAATCCCTTGCATAGCCAAAGTCCCATCTTTTCATTCAAATATCAAACATTGTGTTGTGTGACATTATCATCGTACTAAATAGGACGGATTTCAAACAGAACTAGGAGCTCAACACTACACATCCATGAGGCACTGTAGGCATTAGAAGCAGCAGAACTGACCAGCATATACCCCATTCTACCAAGCCAGAGGATGTCAGGAGCAGCATCAAGCGTATCTAAAAATGGGGTACCAAACAGGGCTACTTAACTGCAAAGCAAGTTCTGCAGTCCTGCCACATCCAATCATGATTGGTTGTGGACAATTAAACAACTCACTGGAGGAGGCAACTCCACAAACATTTCTACCCTTAGTTATTGAGGAGCCCAGCAAATCAGTGCCAAGGATATGGCTGAAACATTTGTAATAATCTTCAGCCAGAAGTGCTGAGTGGATGATTTATCCTGGCCTCCTCCAGAAGTCAGTAGCATCACCAATGCCAGTCCCCTGAAAGCAAAAGTGCAGAATGGAAAGATTCAAGTGACGTAAAGTGTGTGAGTTGGAAAGCAAATGTGCATGGTTACATCATCTGAAACCTGCACTTCATGTCCAACAGCAGGGTGAGGACTAGATTAGTTTTGAGAAAGACCAAACTGACCATCATTCTGAATATTCTTAGTGACACTAAATACAACATCCTCTATTATAGCCAACTCTGATGCACAGCAGTCTCCTCCAGTGGACTTAGGTGATGTACAAGTACTTGGCTGCTCTGGTTCTGTTTTGCTTTCTCCTGTTGGAGGGTGCCCTGTACAGGAAATGATAGGGAACAATATCAATGACTATATTGCCATGTGTTTATGTGATGCTCCTGTTATGGCTGGAGATGAGTATGTGGTTAGTAGCACTGGCTAGTTATGGAAGGTTACAGTGGAGCATTTGAATGTTTGGCACAAGTCCTGATTGTTAAGGATTGCGGATGATTATGTAATAGGGATCTGGTGCAGTAATAAGGGTGCAGGAGATTGTTAGATAGGAAATGCCAATGTAAAGATGTATTCAATGGTCTTGACCAATTCTATGAGGTCATTATGGCACTCTGCGAGGTCCTTGGTCCAGGTTCTGAAATTTATCTCCCTGGCATGAATTCCCATTCTTCAGGGATTGCCTTGAGGGCCTCCTGTTGAAACACTGAATCTCTCCCCCTCTCTTCATGTACTAATACCTCCAGCACTAACATCAGAGGGACAGTGATCTCTCTCTTTTTTGCTCCATTTTCTATTCTTTTGCTTCTCATTAATTCTTTCACAATCTATAGCAACTTCAGTACAGCTCCAAACTACTTGGGCAGGCTGCCTTCAAATGTTCAGACCAGGAGAAATATGTGCTAGCAACATACCCTTTCCAGGTGTCCAATCAGTCAGCAGCAAGTTTTACGCTTGGCTGTATGCTGAAATCATTTTGTGGAGAAGAGTAACATATAGTTTGTGTGCTCCTTACATCAACTGAACTAGTTTTATGATAATTGTGCATTGTGACTCCTGCAAACAGGCCGAAATACATTTCCCTCAGACTGTAAAAACAATAATAAATAATGTCCCATGTTAAAGTCTGAACCATTTTGAACCTCATTTTCTATAGAGAGCAAGAGGGCAAGTGTTTCCAAAAATATTTGGTAAATACAACAGATATTATCTTGTTATTTGTAAAGTTGAACCAGATTACTTCATTTCCCATGCGGTATAAACTCAATCATCTAATGCCTACACACCTGTGATTCATTAGATTGCATGACATCTTGAAATTATTCTCTCAAAGGATAAAGTATTGATACTTCTGAGAGAAACATCAAAAATTATCCATTTAGAATAATACATCTGGGTTCCCTTTCCTTCCTCAGGTAAATAACAGCCTGTCAATCCTATTTGCAAACCACATAAGAATGTACAAAACTTTACATAGGCTGCATTACATGTACAACGAAAACAAATAATGTTTTAAAATTGATATAGTTTGAACTTGAAACATTTTTATATTATAGAGTATGGATTGTTCTGTGATTCTGATAGAAAAAAAATAAATTAATAGTTCAGGGCAGTTCCAAATTATTCAAGCAGTAAGAATAGAAGGATATATATTTTCATAAATGTGGCCACCTTCACTGATAGTAATACACTGCTCTCACATTAAAACATTAAACCAAATCTCTAAATATTTATCACATCAATAGAACCAGAACAAGATATACATTGAGACTTTGTGTAGTTTGTATTTATTAAGAAAGATATTAGTTCCTAAAAGCATGGTGGCAGTGGTTCACAAAGGTGGCTCACTATCACCTTTTGAAAGACAGTAAATACTAGCCTTGCCAACAATACCATAATAAAAAGAAAAATAAATATTACTTGCACTCAAATTACCCCATCCATATCACGATTGTGATATCTGAATAGAAAAGAATTCAATTGCGATGGCCAGTTTCCGAAGTTTTGTAATACATTAATTTTGTGCCAATTAGGTTGCAGACCAGCTACTAACTGACAAGAATTATCACCCATTGTTGTCTTCACGGTTCCTGAAAGGAAACTCAGCAATGCAGCAGAGCTGGTCTGCAGGAACAGATGTACTAATGACAGCAAGCAGACAGTCAATGTCCTCCAGTGTACTTTCTTTGATAACATAATTTTAATACATCGAATCTGCTTCCAAAGATGATACTGAACTCTCTCTACAACTTTGGCAATAACACCCATGTCCCTGTGATGTCAGAATGTTTTGTCAGGTCTGAAAAAAGGGTCATTGGACCCAAAACATTTCTCTCCTCAAATGCTGCTAGACCTGCTGAGTATTTCCACCAATTTCTGTTTTTGTTTCTAATTACCAGCATTCTCAACATACTCTATCAGTTTGACATGATATCCTCTTCATAAATTGGAGTCTGTCCAATCAGACAATTCATTTCTAAATATTCAGTGATCATGTCCTTTATAACAGGTTCTAGTAATTTCCCTACTATTGATGTCAGGCTAACAGGTAGATTCCTGTTTTCTTTCTTACTCCTTTTCCCCACTAAAAGTGGGGTTACACTTGTAACCTTTCTATCCAATGCACCATTGCAGAATTAATAGATTTTTGAAAGATGAACTAATGTATCCACTTTGTCTGTAGACATCACTCTCAGCTCCTAGGGTGAAGGTTCCTGGGCTTGAGAGATTTGTCTATTTTAAAAGTCCCATTACTTTTTCTAATACTACTTTTTCACTCCTACAAATATCTTATAGTCCCACACTCTTGGAAGTTTAGAGTTTCGATTTAAACTCAAACCCCTATCTATTTGCTTGTTTAAGACTTTAATTATTCAGGTAACAGAGACAGTCTGGTGAAATAACTCAGGAAACTTTATTTAAGCTTAACTGTCTCTCACCAACATCTCTAATGAGCTGTAATTATCTAGATTGAGTTTGTTTTTCTTGTAGATAGTAATGAGGAGAAAGTGAGGTCTGCAGATGCTGGAGATCAGAGATGGAAATGTGTTGCTCGAAAAGCGCCTAGATTGAGTTGTTTTTCTTGTAGATAGTAATGAGGAGAAAGTGAGGTCTGCAGATGCTGGAGATCAGAGATGGAAATGTGTTGCTCGAAAAGCGCAGCAGGTCAGGCAGCATCTAGGGAACAGGAGAATCGACGTTTCGGGCATTAGCCCTTCTTCAGGAATGAGGAAAGTTGGTCCAGCAGGCTAAGATAAAAGATAGGGAGGAGGGACTTGGGGGAGGGGCGTCGGAAATGTGATAGGTGGAAAGAGGACAAGGTGAGGGTGATAGGTCAGACTGGGGTGGGGGCGGAGAGGTCGGGAAGAAGATTGCAGGTTAGGAAGGCGGTGCTGAATTTGATGGATTTGACTGAGACAGGCTGGGGAGAGGGGAAATGAGGAAACTGGTGAAACCCGAGTTCATCCCTTGTGGTTGGAGAGTTCCTAGCCGGAAGATGAGGCGTTCTTCCTCCAACCATCGTTTCGCTGTGATATGGGCATGGGCCGTTTATAACCCCTTTGTTTTCCAAATGGAACAAGGAGTTCATTCTACAGAATAGGTTCAATATAACAGAGCAAAAAGTAGTTACCTCTCACAGTTTTGCATTGGAGAGTTTCCAGTTGTGCATCTGGTGTAGCACTGCTGTATAAGTGGCATTGATTAGAGATTAGATTACTTACAGTGTGGAAACAGGCCTTTCGGCCCAACCAGTCCACACCAACCCACCGAAGTGCAACCCACCCATTCCCATACATTTACCCCTTTACCTATCACTACAGGCAATTTAGCATGGCCAATTCACCTGAATTGCACATCTTTGGACCGTGGGAGGAAACCGGAGCACCCGGAGGAAACCCACGCAGACACGGGGAGAATGTGCAAACTCCACACAGTCAGTCGCCTGAGTCGGGA
>NC_057722.1:36165489-36197588 GCF_004010195.1 Chiloscyllium plagiosum | reverse complement strand
TGGGGTGGGGGCGGAGAGGTTGGGAAGAAGATTGCAGGTTAGGAAGGCGGTGCTGAATTTGAATTCAGCACCGCCTTCCTAACCTGCAATCTTCTTCCCGACCTCTCCTCCCCCACCCCAGTCTGACCTATCACCCTCACCTTGACCTCTTTCCACCTATCACATTTCCGACGCCCCTCCCCCAAGTCCCTCCTCCCTATCTTTTATCTTAGCCTGCTGGACCAACTTTCCTCATTCCTGAAGAAGGGCTAATGCCCGAAACGTCGATTCTCCTGTTCCCTAGATGCTGCCTGACCTGCTGCGCTTTTCCAGCAACACATTTCCATTGTAGATAGTAATACCTAGGCAACTTTTCATATTGTTAAGTAGTGTTGTCACTATAATGGAACAGACTGTTTGAGGGTGCAGCTATTTTGGAAGCATAAGTCTTCAGTATCATTATGCTGTCAGGGCCCATAGCCTTTGTTTTATATGAACAATTTGTTAGGCCGCTTTTGGAATACTGCGAGCAATTCTGGTCTGCCTGCTATAGGAAAGATGTTGTGAAAGTTGAAAGAGCTAGGAAAAGATTTACAAGGATATTGCCAGGGTTTGAGCTATAGGGAGAGGCTGAATAGGCTGGGGCTATTTCCCTGGAGTGTCAGAAGCTAAGGGGGGGACTTATAGAGATTTGTAAAATCATGAGGGGCATGAATATGGTAAATAAACAAGGTCTTTTCCCCAGGGCAGGGGAGTCCAAAACTAGAGGGCAAGTTGAGAGGGCAAAGATTGAAAAGGGACCTAAAGGGCAACATTTTTATGCAGAGGATGGTGCATTTATGGAATGAGCTGCCCGAGCAAGTATTGGATGCTGGTACAATTACAACATTTAAAAGGCACCTGGATGACTTTATGAATAGGAAGGGTTCAGAGGAATATGGGCCAAATGCTGGCAAATGGGACTAGATTTATTTAGGATATCTGATTGGCATGGATGAGTTGGACTAAAGGTTCTGTTTCAGTGCAATACATCTCTATCACTAAATGTTGTAACTGTATCTGCACCTTCCACTTCCTCTTGCAATTCACATCACATATGGACAATCTGTGTGAAAAGGTTGTCCCTCAGGTCCCTTTTAAATCTTTCACCTCTCACCTTCAAAATATGCTCCCTAGTTTTGAACTCACCCACCCTAAGGAAAATGCCTTTGCTATTTACCTTATCCATGCCCCTCATGACTTAATAAACCTCATAAGGTAATTCGTCAACCTCCTTTGCTCCAGTGAAAAAGGTCCAGCCTATCCAGCCTCTGCTTATAACTTAATCCTGTTATCCCTGCAATAACCTGGTGAATCTTTTCTGAACCCTCTCCAAGTTAACAATATCCTTCCTATAGCAGGGTGACACAATACTCCAAAAATTGCCTCACCAACGTCCTGTACAACCTCAACATGACAAAGAACATAGAACATTGCAGAGCAGTACAGGCCCTTCAGCCCTCGATGTTGTGGCAATCTGTGAAACCAATCTGAAGCCCATTGGAGAGCATTTTGGAAACAGTGGTCACAACTCCTTAAGTTTTAAGATAGCTATGAATAAGAATAAGCCAGGGTCTTGCAGGAAGGTACTAAATTGGGGAAGGGCAAATTGGTAGGGACTAGGGAGTATTAGGTCGGGACTAGGGAGTATTAATTGGGAGGAGCTGCTATCAGCCAAGTGCACATTTGACAAATAGGATTGTTTGACGACCGACTGTTTGTAATATATATGTTAACGACTTGAATGAAAATGTAGGTGGATGGGATAGTAAGTTTGCAGACACAAAGATCAGTGGAGTTGTGAATAGTGTTGAAGGTTGTCAAAGGATACAGCAGAATATAAATCGGTTGCAGATATGGGCAGAGAAATGGTAGATGGAAATTAATCTGGGTAAGTATATGGTGCTGCACTCTGGGAGATCAAGTGTTTGGGAAAACTACACAGTTAATGGCAGGACCATAGACAGCATTGATGTACAGAGGGATCTTGGGATTCAAGTCCATAGCTTCTTGAAAATGACCACACAAGTAGTTAGGGTGGGAAAGAAGGCATATGGCATGCTTGCCTTTATTGGTCGTGGAACTGAGTATAAGAGTCACAATGTCATGTTGCAGCTTTATAAGCCTTTGGTTAGACCACACTTGGGAGTGTTGAATTCAAATTGTTGTTGCCATTTTACAGGACGGATAAGGAGGTTTGGGAGAGGTTGCAGAAGAGGTTTACCAGGATGCTGCCTGGTTTAGTGGGTATGAACTATAAGGAGAGGCTAGAAAAATTCAGGTTGTTTTTTCTGGAGCAGTGGAAGCCGAGTGGAGACTTAATAGAAGTCTATAAAATTATGAGATGTGCAGAGAGGGTTAATGGTCAGAATCTTTTTCCCAGAGTTGAAATGTCTAATATTAGGGGCCAGGCATTTAAGGTGGGGGGAGTTCAAAGGATATGTTAGAGGCACGTTTTTTACAGAGTGGTAGGAGTTTGGAACATGCTGCCAGATGTGATAAAGGCTGTTAAGGGATTTTAGGTGTGCATATGAATATGCAAAGAAGAAAGGATATGAACCAAGGGCAGGCAGAAGGGATTAGTTTAATTTGGCATGATGTTTGGCAGGACATTGTGGGCCAAAGGGCCTGTTCCTGTGCTGTTATGTTTGATGACAGTTCAGTCGTAGGAGCAATGTTCATGGTTATCTGAAATTATCAACCCTTTAATTTTGCTTTCTGACCTTTAGGAAAATGCCATTTCTATTTGGCATTTTCCCAAGAGGTCATATTTGAAGTGCAAGAGGAATTATCAGCTTAGATTACATTTTACCCTACATGCCAGAGCTATAAGATTTTCCACTTTTTTGATCAATGTGTAAAGTGTTATTACTTTTAAAATAACAATTAAAAATACATGATCTTCTTGCTTTTATATATCATGAAAGTAATGTTCATGATTTTGTGGTTTCAGTTTGTTCTCAGATTTGCCGGAAACGTCATCCAATCAGATGAGAGACTACACATAACATTCCTTCTGCTGCTTCTTAGACAATCAAGCTTCTGGGTCAGAAAGCTATAGTTGGGTTCTTTGTTCCTTCACTAGTAAGAACCTGTCAATCTATTTATCACCAGTTTGCTTGATTGAGAGGCCTGTATCAATAAACAGAATTTGCTTCAGATGAGCAATTTACATGATTTTAAGAAGTACACATGATAACTCAAATTTTTCCAAACAATAATTTAATCAGCAGGTCACCTTCAACATTAACTCCTTTGATCAATAATTGGCCAAGGCTGAAACCCACTTCTCCCACACCTTTCTTTGTGGGTTGGAAGATGCTGTAAGGAACCGTGATTAATTTCTTTGATGCCTCTTGTAGATAGTGCACATTTCTGTGACTGAGTATTGGTGGTGGGGTGGGGGAGTGAATGTTTGTGCATGTAATACCAGTCAAGTGGATTGCTGATGAAGGGTTTTTGCCAGAAACGTGGATTTTCCTGCTCCTCGGATGCTGCCTGACCTGCTGTGTTTTTCCAGCACCACACTCTCAACTCTAATCTCCAGCATTTGCAGCCCTCACTTTTGTCTTGTCCTAGATGATGTCAAGTTTCTTAGGTATTGTTGGAGCTGCACTCATCCAGACCAGTGGGGAGTATTTCATCACACTCCTGACTTGTGTCTTGTAGACAGTAGACAGGCTTTTTGTTCTTTGCATTACTCCATTACTCACAAGTTGTAAATGACTGATTTATCCTTATTCTTTTGTTGCCTGTCCAATAACCAATCCTCTGCCTATTGTAATATATTAGCACAAACCTCACAACCTCTTGATTTTTACATGCTAACCTATCAAATGATCTTTGGAAATATAGAAACATAGAAAATAGGAGCAGGAGGAGACCCTTTGAGCCTGCTCCACCATTCATCACAATCATGGCTGGTCATCCAATTCAATAGCCTAATCCTGCTTTCTCCCCATAACTTTTGATTTCATTCGCCCCAAGTGCTATATCCAGCCGCCTCTTGAATACATTCAGTGTTTTGGTATCAACTACTTCTTGTGGTAATGAATTCCACAGGCTCACCACTCTTTTGGTGAAGAAATATCTCCTCACCTCTGTCCTAAATAGTCTACCCTGAATCCTCAGACTGTGACCCCTGGCTCCGGACACACCCACCACTGGGAACAGCCTCCCTTCATCTATCCTGTCTAGTCCTGTTAGAATTTCATAAGTCTCTGTGAGACCCCCACTCATTCATCTGATCTCAAGCAAAAACAGTCCTAATCTAGTCAATCCCTTCTCACATGTCAATCCCGCCATCCTGTGAATCAGTTTGGTAAACCTTCACTGCACTTCCTCAAGAGCAAGAGCATCCTTACTGAGAAAAGGAGACCAAAACTGCACACAATATTCTAGGTGTGGCCTCACCAAGGACCTGCATTACTTATACACACTACACATAGCATTTTTAGGAAAATGTAATTTTGGAAATTTTCTAATTTTGATTGTCAAAATTGTTATATTATATTGATGACAAAAAATGCATTTGTATAAACATGGAAAATATTGATAAAGAATACAGATGTAGGAAAATATAGAAAATCAAAGGTATGCTTCCAAAAACCTCTACAACTAAATTACACCCAAAATTCTGGAGCTAATTGTAATTGCAGTAAATGATCCTGTATGGTTGGAAATATGAAGAAAGTTTAGTCAATGTAATATCATGTATAGCTCATGATCTCAATTTCCTATTATTTTACACTGGCTTTTGTTTTACATCCCAGTTACGTGTCTTGGGGCACAAATACACAGGGCATTTCTTCCTATAATTCTATTTCTTGGTATCACTGGACCAAACATGTGCTTCAAAATATGGATGAAGTTAAAGCATCAAATGAAATAGATGTTTTTATTTCATAAAACAAAGTAACTTTCACAAATCTGAACAAACTTACAAAAGCAAAGCCTAGAAATGTGAGAAAAACCATGGGTACAAAAATGGATGCTTTTCCCTTGAATATCTTAGCACATCGCAACTAAACTTTGATGTAATTTGTATGTATATCCATAACAATTGAAATATTTCATTTACAGATTCTAACAAAGAATTTTATGCATTCACTATTCTTTGTGAATAAAAAGTCCAAATCAAAGATATACTTTTAAGAAGATGACAACTCTTATATTTATAAACAGATAAAGAAATATACAACAAAACATATTCCAAAATAATATTTCAATGGGAGAGTTATTTTTAAAAATTGCAAATGCTTATTTTTAAAAGCTAAATCACAGTCGGAGTAAGAAGTAAATTTCTGGCTCACTGATGGAGCTAGGCTCAGTTTGCAAGATTGAGTTGTCAGTGTAAAAGTTGTCAAGGTATCTATGATGTAGTGTGCTACAAGATCCTTCAGGAATACCCCGCCTTTCCAATCCTTCCTCTTTAAATTGGTTCATGTATCCTGCAATGTAAGAGCCTGTGGAATGCCTGTTAACTATATGGTGTTGTACTGGGGGTTTATTTCTTAAAACTACACCACGAGAAAATCTATGCTTGTTGGCTTCCTGAATTTGCTTTGCTCTGTTAGCAACATAACGGACTCTGCTCTGGCTTCTGGATGAGAGTTTCCTTAATAGTCCCCTTTGGTAACCTGATTCTGGCCTTACACTGGAAACTACAGTTTCTTGATTTTCCTCCTGTTCCAAAGTTACAAGTTTGCGTAACTGCTCTGTTAACGCATCCGCAGGCTGTGACACATTATTATGGGAAGACATTATTTGATGATCTTTTGATGGTGGAACAAAAATACTTTTGCTGATGAATTTGTATTTGCTTTCAAAGGTGCAGCTTATATCCTCAGAAGTCAAATCTCCAAGACTTTTGGATTTACATGCACTTGGTTGATATGCTGCACTGAAAGGATGGATGTTTGTTGACGTTCTACATGGAGTAGAATTATTTATGTTTGAAGCATTCAATGCCTTTTCATCTGTAGTCGAAGCTGCTAAGTGCTCCAAAATCAAACAATTGCTTACATTTTCCTCATTCAGGAAACCCGATTGATAGAAATTACAATTTGATGGACGATCTTCTGGGCCCATGTCTTCACTACAGGTTTTTGTATCTGTCACTGTCGACTCAAATTCTTCCATTTCTATTAAACTACTCCCAACAGAATCTATTTGTAGAGACATATTAAGAATTTTATCATCAGCTGCTATATATGTGCTAGTTGTATGATCACATGTACCATAAGCTCCCACTGGGCTCTGGGTTGCATCATAGATGCTGGAGACACTTGAATTTACAAAGATATTTGAATGGATACCCAGAGTATCTATAGGCTTATCTAGTGTTACGTCCAAAGTTCTGTCAAATGTATTTTTACTTGTAGTGTTATGCAAGGAAACTGGTGAGAGGATATCCTCATGAATTATGGTGTAAGTAGAATGGTCTGATGTTTCAGGGCTGGAGAAAATTGTAGTATCTGCAGTTATATCCAAACATGGTTTCTTGGTTCTAACGTTCCTACATAGTGGATCTGCAGCTGCATTCACCTCTAAGCCATGAGTATTTGACAGTCCTGACATCATGCTTAAAGCGTGATTGTTAGCTCCCTGAAAATTTGAAACCATGGTCAGGTTTGTTCTGTCAACTGTTGTTTCAAACTGTGAAATGAGTGCTGAAATAGAACTACCGACTCCACTTTCATTGGATAAGGACATTGCATCAATCAAATGAGAGACTGTGCTACCAGGAGTCAGATTTAATGATTGTGAAGCATCAAAATCATTAATAGGAACTGGTGAACCAATAGAAGACATTGTGATATAAAGCTCCTCATTGTTAAAATCCAATTTTTCAACATTTTCTTCACCTTCTAAGAACTTTGTATTACATTGTGCAGCAGAATCACTTTGCAGATTTGATTCCTGTTGTTGCTCAGTGATGTTTTGTTCTTGTATCAGATTCTCTTTGGTCAGCTGACACACAATCTGATTATTTTCAAATTGGAACCATTCATTTTTGTGTAATTGTCCTTTATAACATGCCCCATTGATTTCAACAGACTTTGTACTGCATTGCTCTTTGAAGGGAAGCATTTCAAAGGAACTATGCTCAGATGTTTGAACGTTAGATGAAAGATATTCAGTGTTTCCAGTCAATACTTTAGAAATATTCCCGATTAAGTCTTGTGACTGAGATCCATAAAATTCATTGGCACTAGTGAATGGAATACAGTGTGATGAAATAAATGATGATTCCACATGATTATCTTCATAATATTTTGTACTTGAACTTGTTTTTGTTTCTGCAAAACAAATAATCAGACAGTGAGTTTTATAAGGAAGTTCATATTTCCCTTTGACCTCATATTAATATAAGTTTTATATGATTAAAGACCTACTCCAGTTAGTGGCAATAAGTTAAGCTAGAATATGACCTCTAAAGAGCAGGTGGAATAACTATTGGTCAATAGTGGAATTCTCATCTCTGAAACAGAAGGGGTCAACTTTAAAACTCAGTTTAGTCATTGCTGGTGAATGAAGGCTGCACAACAGCACTGGTTTTGAAATCTGGTCCGGCTTCCAGTAGGGACCAGGGGTACTTACATCTAATGATTGCAGATAATGGCTGCAACACTCCTCCTCCTTCCCACATCAGGACCTTTACCCTCAGTTCATGATAAATGTTTACATCTATATCCTCCAGTACAAAATGAACCGCTCTAAATAATTTCAATAGAGATGGTGTGGTGGCATCTGAAAAAAAACCCTCCCTTTGAACAATAAGTTTGTGTTCCTTGTACAGGGCTTGATGACTATGGAAGATGTATTCATAACAAATACAAAAAGTTGGTTCTCAATCTGTAAATCCTTCCTATACTCTGCCAGAAGAAGAGTCAGAAAATCTCCTGGTCAGCCATGCTTGATTCTGAATAGCAAACCTCAAGTGATAGCCCCTGATGACAGACTAGTGACCTGTTGCAGGAAAAACTAGTCATGGAAACAGACAGTACATTGAGTGATTTTGCTAATCCCAAGGCTTGGCAAAGATTGCCTAATTTGTGTAGGTAATATGATTTTGACCTTGGACTAAAAATATTCATCTCAAGATTTAGAACTTAGTCTTAGAATATTGATTTCAAATTTGTAAAATGTAAATTGCAACTCTTCGTTGCAATTCAGATATTTTTGTTGACTGGTCCTTTTATTGAATATCTGTGTATTTAAAAATTACATCAAAAAACAATTTTTTGTGATCCGGATTTCAAACGAATATTTTTAAAGACTTGGAGAGAAGGAAAAGAAAAGTTATGGTGAGGTCCTTCACTGAACTTTTGTAAATGTTTCAGTTTAAATTTAATTACATTTCAAATCTGAAAAAGCAGTGAAGACATTTATAAAATGCAATCTTTATTCTCTTCAGTGAAGCACCATTCTCAAAGTTCAGATTTACCTGTAGAGGTTTCCTAGTCAGTTTTGAACTATAAAGAAAAAGGAACAGTAAAGACAGAACAAAAATAGAAACAACTTTGTTAAAACAATTTACAAATCAGATCTACATTACAGAATTTCAAATGAAAGTAACTGACAGCAAGAGTTAAAGAGAAAAGCACAATTAAACAATGAATTTAAGATACAGGAAATATTTCATAAATAACATATACTTTTAGTCAGAAGTCATATGAATATTTTTCATGAATTTACTTATTTTTAATTTAAATTTGTCTTCCTAAAAGAGAGAAAAATTACCACCGATTTTTTTTAAATAATGGTGAACTTTATAGGCTATATCATGAAGTGTTTTAATAGGATTCTGTGGCAGTAATTCTCTATATGGAGATTCTTTACAAGTTCTTTTGCAGAACATTCAGGTGAATCGATTTCCTGCAGGAAGGGAAAGCAGAAAAAACACAAACATACAGCAGAGATAATAGAGTTCAGACAATACATCACCAGATAATATTTAGCCAAATAATACATTGAGTTGTGGCAAGATGATGATACAACAAATGAATTTGAAAACAAGTTATTTATTACTTGACTTGACATATAGACAAGTTTATTTATAGGCGGCTACAAGTTGTACTGTGGTTACAAGAGTAGATTAGGCAATAACTCACATCCTGGCTCCTCAAAGCTTATCAACCACCTACAAGTACAAATCAGATGTGTGATGGAATAATTTTCACTTGCCTGGGTGGTTGCTGCTCCTACAACATTTAGGTACCTTGATGTCATTCAGGACAAAGCAACCTGTGTATTTGGCACCATATCCACAAGCATCCACCTCCTCCTCCACGATTGATGCTCAGTAGCAGCAGTGCATACTATCTACAAGATTAACTGCAAAAATTCACCAAAGCTCCTCAGACACACCCACCAAACCCACAGCCACTTCCATCAAGAAGGTCAAGGCAGCAGATACATGGGAACAGCATCACCTGCAAGTTCCCCTCCAAGTCATTCACCATAATTAGAAATATGTCAACCTTTTGTTTAGTGTTGCTGGGTTAAAATCCAGGGACTCCCTTCCTAATGGCATCATGGTGTATCTACACCAAATAGACTACAATAGTTCAAGAAGACAGCTCACTGCCATCTTCTCAAAGGCAACTAGGATGGGCAATAAATCTTGGCCCAGGCAGTGGCACCCTCGGTAGCCACCACAGACATTAGTTTGGCCTTCTTGAGAATGGACCCATGGAATATGACTGGCCTGGATGGAGTCTCTGGCCATGAATTCAGATCGTGCGCGGACCAGTTGACGGGAGTATTAACTGACACTTTAACTTTGATGCAGCAATAGTGAAAGAATGGTAATATATTTCCAGGCCAGAATGATGTGTTATTCGAAGGGCCATTTACATATTTGCAGGTTTCCATATATCTGTTTTTCTTGTTCTTGTAGGTGGTAAAGGTCATGGTTTGGAAGGTTTTGTCAGAGGAGCTTTGGTGAGTTACTGCAGTTCATTCTGTAGATGCTGCACACTGCTGCCACTGTGCTCGGTGAAGGAAGTGAATGGTAAAGATGGTGAATGGGTGCCAATGAAATGGACTGCTCCGCCCTCAATGGTGTCAAGCACCTTGAGCATGTTTGGAGCTGTGACCCATCCAGGCAAGTAGAGAATGTTCCATCAAATTCCTGATGTGTGCTCTAGATGCTGGGTAGCACTTCGGAATCAAGAGATGATGTTTGAATGACAATTCCCACTCTCTGCCTGCTCTTGTAAAAAAACTGCTCCAGTTCAGTTTGCGGTCAATAGCATTTAAAAGGATGTTGACAGTGTGGGATTCAACAATGGTAATGCCATTGAATGTCGTGACTTGATGGCTAGGTTTCAAATGGTCTTTGCCTAGCACTAATGTAGCGCAAATGTCATTTGCCACTTAGCAACCCTGGATGTTGTCTACATCTTAGTGGTCATGGACCGCTTCAGTACCTGAGGGTCACCAATGGTGCTGAACAGCATGCAATCATTAGAGATCATTCCCATTTCTTACCTTATCGGAAATAGATATCTGAAGTTTGACTTGTCCCCTATTTCAGCTTCATCCCTCTCTCTTAAATCTCTAATCATGCAGGAAGCTTTAAACTTTGGTTGCTCCTCCCTTTTCCCTTTTGCAAAAGCAGTGCACCGAAACTGCTCTTTAGGAGTGCAAGTTTATAGTTCCTTGAACATGGAGTTGTAGGTAGATAGAATAATAAAGAAGGCGTATTCTTGCCTTTATTGATCAGTGTGTTAAGTATAGGAGTTGGGAGGGCAGTTGCGACTGTACAGGACTTTGGTTAGGCCACTTTTAGAAAACTGCATGCAATCCTGGTCTTCCTGCTATAGGAAGGATGTTGTAAAACATGGAAGGGTTCAGAAAAGATTTACAAGAATGTTGCCAGGGTTGGAAGTTGAGCTATAGGGAGAGGCTGAATAGGCTAGGGCAATTTTCCCCGAAGCGTCGGAGACTGAAAGGTGACCTTATAGTAAAATAAGGTCGGCACGGTGGCACAGTGGTTAGCACTGCTGCCTCACAGCGCCAGAGACCCGGGTTCAATTCCCGCCTCAGGCGACTGACTGTGTGGAGTTTGCACGTTCTCCCCGTGTCTGCGTGGGTTTCCTCCGGGTGCTCCGGTTTCCTCCCACAGTCCAAAGATGTGCAGGTCAGGTGAATTGGCCATGCTAAATTGCCCGTAGTGTTAGGTAAGGAGTAAATGTAGGGGTATGGGTGGGTTGCGCTTCGGCGGGTCGGTGTGGACTTGTTGGGCCGAAGGGCCTGTTTCCACACTGTAAGTAATCTAATCTAAAATAATGAGGGGCATGGATAGGGTAAATAGACAAGGTATTTTTCCTGGGTAAGGGAGTCCAAAACTAGAGGACATAGATTTAAGGTGAGAGGTAAAAGATTTAAAATGGACCAAAGGGACAACTTTTTCACGCAGAGGGTGGTACATGTTTGAAATGAGTGAAGGCTGGTACAATTATAACATTTAGAAGGCATCTGAATGGGTATATGAATAGGAAAGGTTTAAATGGATATAGGCCAAATGTTGTCAAAAAGGACTGGATTTATTTAGGATATCTAGTCGGCATGGACCAAAGGATTTATTTCCGTGCTGTACATCTCTATGACTCTAGAAGCCACCCATTATTACATTACATTCCTAAATAACCCAGTTTCTGATTTTAATATGTCCAGGCCAGATTCCCATAATCTGTCAGTATTAGATCTCACCAGGTTGTGTATTTTTATTCTAAATTGTATCTTCACCATATCTAGTTTAAATCTGATGACAGTATCATCATTATACCCAAAATGCTCTATACCAGTAACATTCTCCACATTACACACTTCATTCCCCTGAACTAAAACCATCTTCTTAATGAGCAGAATACTTACTGATCGCGAAACTTCTCAAATACATTTCGGAAATGTATCCCCATTTTTGCCCTTATCACAACTATTAATATTTATTTGCAAATCTTATTCTCTTTTTACTTTCTATTTAATGTTCTCTAAAATACATCAGTTAGCATAAAAACTCCATTATTATGTCTCAACTTGAACTAATTACATTTGGGGGTCTTTGATCTCTCAAGGACATTCTTTCCAGCTAGCACTGTAATAACTTTCTTCATCAAGTTCCTTTTTACTTCCTTCCCTATCGTTCCCAAATACTTACTCCTCAGGAGCTTTTTTTGTTGAATCCAGTCTCAGTATTGCCAATACAACATATTTCCATGTGGCTATTTGCATTTATAGTTTACCCAATGATTGATAACCATATGGGGGGGTTGGTTAGCTCAGTTGGTTGGACAGTTGGTTTGCAATACAGATTGACACCATCAGTGTGGGTTCATTTCCCACATCGGCTGAGGTTACTATGAAGGACTCTCTTTCTCAACCTCTCCCCTCCCCTGAGGCATGGTGACCCTCAGGTTAAAATACCACCAGTTGTCTCTGTTGATTACAGAACAGCCCTCTGTTTCTCTGGGACGAGGGCAACTTTACCTTTCCATTTTTAATAACCATATTGATTTCTACCAAATGGTACTGGATATCTTTTTTAAAAACCTAAACTTAGAACACTCATCGGAATAACTTGTAAACACTGCAGTATGTCATGTCTTTGGTTAGATTTGAAGCATGATTTACACTTTTGACAGTGAAGCAAAATTAGAAGAAGTGCAAGGTATTGTAGACACTGACCATTGGGAAGGATTGTGAATTATTAAATAACATTTAGTGCTAAGAGATGGTTTTGATCAATTTTGAATTGTTGGTGAAAGGGCTCAATGGACTAATAATGAATTGCATTGAAATACAATTAAAAACAGGGTGCAAATAATTCAAGGAAAGTAAAACATTGATAAAATATCAAAAACAAGCTTCCTAAAATTACTTATGACCAAATTATATCATTTAAACAAATAAAACAAAGTGAAACAACAAGAATTTTGTTCTCAGATAAGAATTTAACTTTGCTAATGGAAAAATAGGGATATGGTTGAGAAATAGCCTGATATACATACAGATTAAAGATCAATGGAACAAAATAGGATAATCATGGCAAGGTAAATCCTGAGACATTTTAAGTAACTAAGTGTTTCCCTATTTTCATGCATGACATCAGAAAATTATATTTTTGTAACTGATAAATAAGAATAAATACCCTAAAATGTCATCTTTCTTTCTACAGAGAAAGAAAACATAATCTCCTGGTGCCACTGCTTAAAAATATTATTTGCTTGAGGATTTTTACAATTCTGTAGTACCTTACCAGAGTTAGCCTGGCTTTCAGCAGTTTGTGATGTTACTTCTCCATAAAGCAATTTATCAACTGGCATAGAAGAAGGCCGTGTTTGGAGTTTCTTTGTTCCATGTTTGCTGTTTGTTTCATGTCTCCTGCTATCAAGTGATTTAGATTCTGGCTGCCTCAATTCAATGCACGTTTCCAAAAGCCCACTTTTGCTCTTTTTGCTTTCTTTTGTAGGTGCACTGGCAGTGCGGCGTAGAACTCGATTCCCAAAGGATTTCTTTTCTGTAAAGTTGCCACGGCTTCTGTTTACAGAGGCATACTTGGTATTCTTGTTAAAAAGACCTTTGAGTCCCAGTAGTTGCTGCATCTGGTAATTAAAACATTTGAAACTCAAATCAGGAAAAGCAGCTATACTTATGTTTTGGAACTTTGCATTCCTGTTAAAGAGCGGAACAAGATGGTTCCAGATTTCTACAATATATTTTGAAATATAACCAGGAAAAATGCTACCAAAGCCATACCAGATAAGCTACCTGTAATTTCTAAATTAATACTGAATACTGGTGTATACTATACAATACAGCTTTTCTTTAAAGCTTTCTCTAGTGGTGTACACTATGCTACATATAACACTATAGAAACTTAAAAGAAAAGCTGTACCTTTTAAATAATTATTTAAAAAACTGGAAATTGTTTTTGTTTGCTTTACAATCATAGACAGTGATTATTTTAAAGTAAATCTAAGGATAAAATAATTCTTAAATAACATATCAAGTTAATGAAAACTAAATGGTCTCCATTCTTTATTATAATACCCGTGTGACTGATAGCATTACCTTCACTGCTATGTAAAACTGATAGTAACTTCTGGTGCCTGCATGAGGACAGTGAAATCTGGAAGTCATCAGTGGGAACCTGTTCCACTCTTCACAGATATGACCGACATGGAAACTGTGATTTGAGTAAACTACATTGGTGTACACACTCCTGTCATTGTATAAACTATTAAAAAATTTAAGCCTTGCTGAATGAGGTACATCTAAATTTTGATGAGCTATAATCATGATACTTATGAATTCTCTGGCTTGGAAAAACTCATTTTATTTGTTTAAAGTGTAATTAATTTCCTCTTAATAAGATGTAAATAATGCAAGATTTTTAAGATAATTTTTAAAAATTATGGTATTTCAGTTTCTACTTTAATCTCAATAATTATGTCCCAAATTTTACTTTGCTCTCTGTAACATGATTTAAAAGTCAATTATGATCTATGCGTTTGCATGTTATTTATGAAATCTTTCACCTGATTGTCTAATCAGCTTGCCTATGACATCCCTGTTGCTAGATGTCACAGATACCTATAGATGGCACCAGATTCAAAACTACAGTAGAATAGGGGATTTGACTCACTAACGTCACGATGTGAGAAAATCACGCTATAGCTGTGCCATTTAAACTAGTGGGGCCAGAATCGCATTATAGTCAATACAAGTAAGGAAAGTTCATAATCTACAAATAAAGGTCCAAATTCTTCAAGTGGTGTTAAGGCCAATTCATGTTGAAGAAAAACACATTATAGTAGAACCAACATTAAATATATGATCAAGGAGAGTAAGCATGACTTCACAAAGGGGAAATCATGCCTTACAAATTTATTAGAATTCTTTGAGGTTAATATATTTAGATTCTCAGAAGGTGTTTGAGAATGTACCACATGTTCAGCTACTTATGAAGATAACAGCCCATGGTTTGGAGGTAATATACTAACATGAATAGAGGATTGGCTAACTAATAGATGAAAGAGTTGGAAAACGAGGGTCATAGGCAAGCTGATTAGACAATCAGGTGAAAGATTTCATAAATAACATGCAAATGCATAGATCATAATTGACTTTTAAATCATGTTACAGAGAGCAAAGTAAAATTTGGGACATAATTATTGAGATTAAAGTAAAAACTGAAATACCATAATTTTAAAAAATTATCTTAAAAATCTTGCATTATTTTCAGGATGGCAACCTGTAACTAGTAGAGTACCACAGGGATCAGTGCTAAGCCTACAATTATTTACTAAACTACTAAATTGGATGAGAAAAATGAATTTGCAGTAGCCACGTTTGCACGTGACACAGAAGTAGTAGTTAGACATGTGGTGAGGACAACACAGATAGTCTATAAACAAAATCAGATTGGTTAAACAAGTGGTTTAAAAAACTTGGCAGGTGGAATATGAGGTGGGAAGATGTAACACTATGCATTTTTGCTGTAAGAATAAAGCAGCTGAATAATATTTAAATGGAGAAAGACTGCAGAAAGCTACAAGACAGAGGGATTTCGGAGCCCTCATGTATAAATAACAAAATGTTCGCATTCATGGACAGCAGGTAATAAGAAAAACACCTGGAATGTTTGTCTTTACTTTAAAGAAAATGGAGTAGAAAAATAGGGAGATCTTGCTAAAACTATACAAAGCACTAGTCAGACTACAGCTTGAATACTGTGAACAGTTTTGGGACGCTTATCTAAGGAAAGATATACAGGCATTGAAGGCAGTCCACATAAGTTTCACTTCGAAGTTGAGAAATTGATACCGAGTATGGAGGAGCTATCTTATGCAGACACGTTGAATAAGTTGGGCTTGCATTCACTGGAGTTTTTAAAAAATGTGAGGCAACCTTATTTAAACACACAAGATTCTTAGTGTACTTGACAGGGTACATGTGGAGAGGTTGGTTCCCCTTGTGGGAATGTTTAGGACCAGAGGGTATAATCTCAGAGTAAGGGTCACCCATCTAAGACAGACAGGAGGGGGGATTTCTTCTCTCAGAGGATAGTGAATCTGTGGAATATGTACTGCTGTCAAGCCTGGGTCATTAGTACATTCAAGCCTGGGTCATTAGTACATTCAAGGTTGAGATGGTCTGTTTTTCTATCAGTAAGGGAAGCAAGGGTAAGAGGGACAAGGTAGGAAAGCGGAGTTGAGGATTATCAGATCAGCCATGAATATCAGAGCAGACTTGATGGGTTGAATGATGTACTTCTGCTCCAATGTTTTATAGTCTAATTCTAGTCTAGTTAATGAAGCTGCATTGTCATTTTAAAAGTAACAGGGATACTTGGCTATATGTAGTCATTCCATTCTTAATAATGTAACATTCCATTTCTGAGTAATATTTAAAATTTGAAGAATACAATTCACTCATCATGAACTTCACAATTTAACATTTCTCTGTACATTATGCTTGATCCCTTTCGAAGTTAAATTGCTAAAAGCTAACTTGCAATTTTGCTTTGTCTTGCCTTACTCAAAGCTTAAAATCATGTGAATTTATCTTGAAAATTCATCATTTAGTAAATTTAGCCATCTCCAATATGCACATTTCATACAAATAATGCAGCACCAGGATTGCTAACATTTCTAAATTCAAGATGAAAACAAACATTACATACCTTTCCATGAATGTCATGAATCATCACGTGTACAAATAGTGAAGCTTCTGCCATGCCCTCTAGGTAAACATGCCTATATCCTATGGAAGAAAGAAGTTTGTTAAAATCTACATGTTACTTATTGGCATAGCAATGCAGTATGAACGGTGACTTGCCAAATAATTTCAAAAGGTGTACTGACCAGGCATTAATGCACTGAAAGGCACAGTTCTTTGACCAACAAAGTCTCGACCAATGGGATCATGATCCCAGACTAGGAAGCGAATCAAGGCTAGTTCAGGCATGTGGATTGTAAACGTTATTGTTTCTTCCCAAACAGGATTAAATCCTAAAGATGAGAATCAAGTTTAGAATTCCACTTTTGTTTGGAAGATCTCTTTATATCACAGACATACAAATACTCCTAGGAGAAAGTGAGGACTGCAGATGCTGGAGACCAGAGTTGAAAAATGTGGTGCTGGAAAAACACAGCAGGGCAGGCAGCATCCGAGGAGCAGGAGAATCGACATTTCGGGCATAAGCCCTTCTTCAGGAATCAGGATCTGCCATGAAGAGCTTTATTGGAAAATAACCAGTTTTAATAATATATTAGAGAACACAGTTAAAGAAATACAAATGTGAAGTGAGATTTAGGCTCCTCTGATTTGTACTATTCACATACAATTGTGTTATATGGTAAAAGAAAGTATGGATAACTGCAAGCGGGCATCAGAGCATTTGCCACGGGACTATGCCTACATCAGGAAACGATAAGAATTCATTTTTGTGTTTTAAACAGCAGTCGCAGCTTTAAAACCTACAAAAACTCAGCAGCTGCCGGTCTGCCCACGTGACTGGGAGATAGGAGACAGAGGACAGATAGAATCCACACTCGATCAACATTACCCATGACTCATGGGCCAAAACTCCGGAATTAATTAAATATGGAAACCCATCTCCTAATCACATCAAGAGACTGACTGAAACACACACATACCCATCAATATGGAGCCATTCTGACACAAAGGACAGGCATCCACCAGACAGGTACGGACAGACCAATACACACCAACACCCCAAGGGAACAAAGGGGGGTGCTAGCCCCTGCCCTCACAGAGAGAGACCCTTTGGTCCAACTTGTCCATGCTGACCAGATATCCTAAATTAATCTAGTCCCACTTTGCAGCATTTGACCCATATCACTCAAACTCCTTCTTATTCATATTCAAAGTTCCAGAACAATACAACAGTTTATAAAACAGTAATTACTGCCCCACCGAATTCGAGGACATCAGTTCCATACTGAAAAATCCTCAAATAAGAGCAGCTCTTAAGGCCACAATTTTCTCCCGTCCTCCATCTTGGATTACCCAGAATCCACCAAACCTTCCTGCAAGTGCAAGCAACTCCAAATATGATCCCCATTGCAGTTTTGGCAGGCAAGAGCTTCAACTATTATTACTACATTTTCTTGTGCTGACAAACCTGGTCTTTCTGCCATTAAAACAGACCATCATAACTCCTTCCACAATCTGGAAGCCTTTCGACATATTCAGTGAGAATTGCCCCAGTGTTCCAGATGAGACCACCCTACCCATCTCTACTAAGTTTTGGAACTTTCCAGTGCTAGTGGTGATAGATATTAATACCTACACAATGTAAGTAGATTAGAGTAGTTAGAACTTAGTTCAACTTGACCATGTTTACAATACATTCACAGTAACAACCAACAGAACCAAGGAAACCATTTGAACAAGTACATGTGGTAAAATTAGTAATTTTTATCATATATTAACTGTCATGAAACAGATGATTGTAAAAGTAATGAACTCTGATGGACCTTATCACCAATAAATTAAGAATAATTCAATGGATCTGGCTGCAGCTGTCAAAATCCTTGTCCTTGTTCACTCAATTGCTGAAAAATAGAGTGACTGTTAGTACATCTATAAACTTAACACATAGAAACTGCCATTCAAATAAATCTTCTATCTCGGGACCCCAGTCTTCTTACCAATAACTACAAATTCCTATGCTCTCTATTTTTTCTAATCTCGGCTGTTAATATTCAACATTAGCCTATGCATTCATGATGATAACATCTCTCCCATTCAGAGTTAACTTGCCAACAATCAGCACTTGCTTCTCATTATTTTAGTGCTGATTTCCTTCTATTTTCACATTTCTTCTGAATTAGTCTGGTAGGTAGAAGACTAATAACTCAACAATATGTGTCTTTTATCAGCATCATTCAAGTTCTGTACCACCCAAACATCTTCACCCTTTATAAAGGCCAAGCCTAACCAGGACTACGCCACTTTAGTATGGAAAAAGTCTGCTCTAAATTAAAATGGGTTATCACACACAAGTATTTGTAACTGAGTGAATAATGCACACTTAAGCTTATGAAACTTATCAACATTTAGGCTTATTCATTTATAAAGTGAAAAGCACCATTGAAAACAAACAGTCAGCACATAACAAAACAGCACCTAATATCTTACCATTATCATCCACAACTCTGGTCTGTTCCTTACAGCAATCTATTGGTAAACCAATGATTTCCACTTCAACAAAGGGATCAATTATCTGTTGAAGATTAAGCATATGAAAGACTTAAATATGTGAATATTTTCAAGAATATACTGATGCACTTGTTCATTTTAATTTGCAAAAAATAATGCAATTAAGAGAAAATACACATATTATTAAATTGTTTTGTCAAAATCTCTTGAATTGGTCACAAAAATGTTAACTGCACTATCTTGGAATAATAGGGGGGAAAATTTCCTTGTTACTAATTTCAGCAAAACAATAGGTAAAGTCTCAATGTTTCAAATAGCTATCTTCAGGAACTTTTACAATTTTTTTCTACTTAGGAGAAGTTAGTTAAGTACATAAGGAAAAAATTAATAGATGAATGTGCTGATAATGTGAGATGAAGAAAGGTGGTAGTGATAATTTTGAGTGTAAACACGGTCGAGGACAAATTGGGCAGAATGGCTATTTTCTGTTGTGCATTTCTTATGCATTTTCATGTACTTTTTGAGAAATCTTGGTGCTATACTTTCACATTTCAACATGGTATCTGTCCAAAGGCCATGTTTATAAGCATTTTGTGGATACTGAATAATATGCATGGGAATAATCTCATTCTGAAGCCATTTATTGAACAAGAACCGCATAAGTGGAGATTTGAATAATTTCTCTTAAATAACAAAATTAATTTTCTGCTTTCTTTGGCAGGAGGAATCGGAGCAGGGAGTTTCTTTTACAAAAAATGTGAATTGGATATTAATAATTAAAATCTATACTGACAACACATCAAAATAACATTACCTCTCCTCTGTCACCAAACATAGAATGAGGTGGCTTTGGTAAATGCTGCCCACTGATTATTTTCAGGGTAAGCTGCTTTTTTGGATGACCATGCAGAGGATCCTCAGAAAACGGGTTAAAAACACCTAAACGGCAATTCAGTACAGTTTAAATACCTCTAATGTGTTGAATTAATCAGCAATGGTTTCTTCAAGTGAAAAAGATTTTAATTTAACATAACAAGTTTGTAAATATTGGTACACTGGTGCAAATGCATTGTCATATATTATTTCCACCTGACAAAGCTCAACATCTATCTGCTATAAGCATTAAACACCAATCAAATGGTTGTAAAATATTTACATTATCTGTTTGCCTCTGATTCTGGATATCTTCTAATCAACCTGTTCATGGATGTTGTTGCATACCCCTGGAGCACGTGGGACTTGCAGCCAAGTTGCCTGACTTTGCGGTAAGGTCACTACCATTGCATCCCAAAATTCTATGCAACTGATTCCAGGCATCTCCTTGCTAACTGTCTTCAGCTGAATCTGGCTGTTAACAACCTGTCTTCTATCTTGGCTCTGTGCAGAACATTCAAGTCTCTCCATCACTAAAAATGCTTACATTCCACTTCTGCCCCTGCTTCTCAGCCTTGCTCCCCTCCCCCCTCCCTCACAACATTCCTAATGAGGGCTTATGCCTGAAATGTCAATTCTCCTGCTCCATGGATGCTCCCTGACCTGCTGTGCTTTTCCAGCATCACATCACACGTTTTGATTCTGCAAGATCTGTCATCTATACTTCTGCCATCTCAAAACTCTGATCTTAGGGAACGGCTTCTTGTCATTCACTTTCAATGATCAAGCAGAAAGCTTGTGACCACTCCTGGTACTTTTTGTCAGAAAGTTGGCTAGTGGCACATGAATGACTTAAAGCCATTAAAATCAGGTGAGCCTGCAGGCTCAGACAAGCCAGACACTGGTTATACATAATTCCTTCCTGAATGTTACAATCAATAGAATTGTCTACCTTAACTAAATTAGTCCTATGTTTACAGAGTACTGGGATGGAAGTAGTTCTGGCAGGAATCTTATTAACAGTCAAAGAGATATCAGCTACATTGTGCTGTTCAAATTGTTTCAAACATGAGCCAAGAGTTCTTCAAGCTTCGGGATTAACCTGTCCTTATTTCAGATTCTGGAAATGAATCTATCTGCTTTCTGTAATGATTTTCTTATGTTATCTAAACCTAAAATGAATTAGATACATATATTTATTTGGCGTGAAGCTTCCTGGTGGGTTATTTGCAACTAAACTAATATTTACAATAATCTCCAAACACAACCTGTGCCTCCAGAGCTGCAAAGAGGGGAGCCTCTGCTTATGAGACAACACTTGGGTACTTAGCTCATTTGCATGCTGAACTTTTTAAAGGGATATCTCTCCAAATGTGATAATACAACATCCTTCTTTTTTCCAAAAGTGGTTATTGTATGCTATAAGGGAAAACACAAACATTGGGCAATAGCAAAATTTGGTTATACAGAGATAGTAACTATAAAATTTACAAGTGTAGAAGTGAAAGAATCCATTGATTGTTTTGGTGGTTTGAAAATTGTTCCAAATCCTGTTTGGGTGTGAATTTTGCCTTGGTTGCCTTTGGTCTATCTACATGTCACAATATTGCTTGTTTTCATGGTATTAATTCCATTGTCATCAGGAGAATGTGTTCTTTCATGTTTGCTGTGCATATTTGCCATATTGTAGAATTCCTTTTGCTGGCTTCTGTACTTGCTCACTTTTACCCCTTAAGGGGTTATGACTTCACATGACCTGGGCCCACTGTGATCCTTGGATACTTCTGCAGGTAGGCACGTTCCCAGTCTGGTGTGTGACCTTGATCTTTTGTGCTGTGTGTAGCTGAGGTGGTCCCCGACTTGCCTGCCTGCCTCCCTTGTTTGTTCGAAAACCTGTCTTACATCTCGGAGAATTTAGATAGCTGCTGGCCTGGCAGTATAATTTTCAGTGGCCTTCTAACACAATCATTGCTGGTGGTGGTCCAGAAGTGTAGTTCCGAGGTGTAACAATGCGACATAAAAATCTTGTTTTGTTGTCCTACACTTAAGGATGTGCGATTTAGTGTTCTGATCTGTGCACTTGGCAACACCACTTGATCTGGGATAATGCGGTTAGGGTGTGGAAGCTCTGCCCATATATTGTCAGGAATGATTTCTTCTGCTGCACCAATAGACTGAATATGGAAATTAATGTGTCTGCCATGGATGCACTTGAAGTGTTATTTCCCTGTCTAATAATTGGTAATTTGATGACTACGTTGAAGTCATTTTCATTCATGGTAAATAGATGGATGACAATTTTGGACCAAGACACTGACAGAATCTCACAGGGATATCCAGGTTATCTACATTGTTTTGCCTCGTAGTTCTGGCATGCTTCATATATCATCTCTGACTTTCTGCTTCACCATTACTCCCCAGCCATTAGATTGTACGTTGTACTAGTTGTCCTGTCCACTCAATGCCCATATCGCCTTGGTAGAGTTTCAACAATATGTCCCTGCAGAAAATATTGGGCACAAGTATTTATTTTCGTTTGAAGATAAAGATTCATGAGATACTCAATTAATCTCTGAGGTCAAAAGTATTGGATGTGTCTGGCACCTCTTATCATGTCAGGCCACCCTCTCAATTTAAACATTCCACGGTGCCTTCTATTGTGAATTATTAGCTGCTTCTAACTGAAGCTGTTTGCAATTATACTTAGCAAAGCATACACACCTTCCACCTTGGGGTTGTTGCTCTCAACTTGTTGTTCCACTGAAATGTCTGCATCCTTGTTCAGATTTAGCAATTTTTTCAGTTTGTATGAGGTGACCATTTTGGTACCGGGTTTGTAGTTGATTGTCAATGTCATATCCCTGCAGTTTTACCAGAAGTCATTGTAGTCTAGATGGAGTACTTGCCAGCAGTTTGCAGCAAATCATCAGTTTCCACATTGAATTGCTAACTGAACAAGTATATAAGGAATCTTATAATAACAAATGCTATAGCAAATATTTCACACTGTCTTGGAATAATTGGGGTTGCAGTTTTGAATCAAAATGTAATTGGATACCAACATGCACGGTACACTTTTTATAGGCCCTACTGCAAAGCATCGATTTCCAGAACTGTCTTCTTTCTTGAGTCATAGCACTTCACCTTTCTGCTGACAACACATGTTTGAGAGATTCAAACATATGCTGATAGCCTTACTGCTGTATAATTGTTTTTTTTTTGGAGCTTTCTCAATGGTGGTGTTTTGTTGGAAATTTTCTAATGTATAGTACCAAGACGTTGAAGAATCCAAGACATCTCTTTCAGTCCTCTTTGCCTTGGACGATAGACATGTGTCTTGCATCTTCTACTTTATCTGGGAGAGGGTGGATTCTACAACCTTAATATATAGAGTAAAAAATTAATCTGACTTATGCTTACTTGGCACTTCTCACTGTTCAAGGTGGACTGCTGTCATCAATGAGTGAAGATTGCAATCATGCTCTTCTTTGGTCTTGTCCATTACTGTGTTATCATTGGCAATGCATACCCATCCAGTATATTTTCTGTCTGTAAATCTGTCCCTATGATTTTCTGTCTGTAATTCTGTCCCTATGATGCTTGAACAGATCTTGGTTGACAGACCAAAAGACAGTCTCTGGAAGCAACATCTTCCTAATGGGTTAAAGGTAGTGAATTCCTGAGCTTCCCTTATTAAGCATATCAAGTAATATCCATGTTGAAGAACAATTTGGCTCCTGTAAAATTGGATTTCAACTCCTCTTCATGTTGCAATCTTATGTGGACTTCACTTTGGGGAGGTTTAGATATATCCTTATGACACCATCTTTTTATAGCATGCACGTAGTTGAACTGTGACATCTGTGTGATGATCCACATGATGGATGATGTCATTGTGTCCCATGTCATCCAGCTGGTGTTTAAGCTATTCTTATATGTGAATGCCAATTTTGCTGGAGAGTTGATCGAAAGAATTGTATCTTCTTGGAGATGATACATGATGTAATATGACATCATGGCACTGTTGCTCAGTGGTTAGCACTGCTGCCTTACAGCAACAGGGACATGGGTTCAATTCCAGTGTCAGGCAATTGTCTGTGTGCACATTCCTGATGAAGGGCTTTTGCCCGAAATGTCAATGCTCCTGCTCCTGCTCCTCGGATGCTGCCTGACCTGCTGTGCTTTTCCAGCACCACACTCTCGACTCTAATCTCCAGCATCTGCAGTCCTCACTTTCACCTGTGTGCACATTCTCCCTGTGTCTGTGTGGGTTTCCTTTGGGTGCTCTGATTTCCTCCCACAGTCCAAAGATGTGCAGGTTAGATGAATTTGCCATGCTAAATTGCCCATAGTGTTCATGGATATGTAGGTTTTGTGCATTAGTCAGGGGAAATGTGAGCAATATGGTAGGGAATGGGTTGGGTGGGTTACTTTTCGGAAGGTTGGTGTGGACTTGTTGGGCCAAATGGTCAGTTTTCACACTGTAGGGATTCTATGAAACTTTCTGTGGTGTCTGGGTACAACCGTTAGAATTCCTGCACTGACTTAATTTCAGTATTCTTGGTCACTTCTGTTGTCATGGGTACCTTGGTCATCTCATGAATAATCACAATGGTGACAGCTGTAAAAGCTGATAAGCCAACTGCTATTTGTCCACTTGTGTCCACCAGGTAAAATATTTCTGGTTTGCTTGTCGAAATGCCATAGCAGCATTGCATTGTTAATGTATCAATGTGAGGGATTGGTGATCAATTTGATGCAGTAAATTTAGCAGATTTTGGTTGTACCATTGACTTCCAACAATCTCCATATATATTCTTCAGAATTTGAACTGGTAGGATATTTGTGCTAGCTCCCATGCCAATCGTGGTTTTGAGTATATTTGCCAGTTTTCGTTGGGTCAATAATGTTGATTTTATTGAAAGCTTCTAGTTTGTTGACTTTGTCCATACAATGTGTTAATGCACAATCTGAAAAGTCTGTTACATGCTCTGGTTGGTGGTTGTACTACTCTGGGTCTTGACTGAGGTCTGTTTTGCTGTGAACTTTGTGTATCAGCTTATGTTTATGGAGGTTACTAATGCATTCCTTGCTGCTGTTGCTATAGTGCTGCAGGTCATCTGTTTGGTTATACCTTGTTATAAACCCTGGATGCAACTTTGGAACTAAGTTTCTTGAATAGGTGGGCCCACTGCCCTTTAATGCCACACATCTTACACTGATCTTGGAATGCAGGATGCCTTTGTGGTGGATGTAATAGAACAACCTGCTTGCTACACCATCTGCTTGTTTTTTGAGACAATATCTGTGTACCTGACTCATTTTTATGTTAAACTGATTCAAGAGACATCGCTCCAAATATGATAATACAACACTTAAAATTGACTTATAGTTTGCATAATTTTGTACAGGCTGCAAGTACTCTATACATCAGATGATTCTTTTGATATGGTTTATGATTTTCTTTTCCCCTGGAGCATAGAAGGTTAAGGGGTGATGTTATAGAGGTTTATAAAATCATGAGAGGCATAAATAAGGTGAATAGCAAAGGTCTTTTCCCGAGGGTAGGGGAATTCAAAATTAGAAGGCATAGTTTTAAGGTGAGAGGAGTAAGATTTAAAGGGATCTGACAAGCAACACTTTTACACAGATGGTGGTGCATAAATGGAATAAACTGCCAGAGGAAGTGGTCGAGGCAGGTACAATTACAACATTTAAAAGACATTTAGACAGATAAATGAATAAAAAGGGTTAAGAGGGATATATGTCAAACGCAGGCAAATAGGACTAATTTAGTTTGGGAAACCTGGTTGACATAGACGAGTTGAACCAGAGGGTCTGTTTCTGTGCTGTATGTCTCTATGACTGCAGAAATGAGGTAGTTCAATTTTTAATTTTATAAAAACTAGTTGCATGCACAAATTGTATATAACATAAATGAATGACTATTTGATTGGTCTAAGTACTCTAATTCTGTCCACTTTTAGGAAACCTCTTTACTAAGAAACTTTAGGAAAAGTAGACATGAATCTTAAACGTAAATGAAAATTTGATATAATGTTAAATAAATATTAAAAACATATTTTCAATGCCACTTAGAGCCAAAACCACTCACCGAATAAAGATGATTACTTTAAATTTAAAACAAATTATATTTGCAGAGTTTACTCATCACCAAAGTCAATACTTACACTGTAACATTTAATTTAAGCAATATCCAGGAGGTAATATTTTTACAACTTGCATTTCACATTGAGAGACTTTACATGAGTGTATTCAAACAAAAGGTTTAAAGAAAAGCCAAAGAAGAATATATTAAGAGGGCAGACTACTAAGCCACTAAAAGATATGGAAAACTCAAATTCTAGGTTATTTTGCTTAGAGTTAATAGATAAATGAAATCTTTCACAACCGTTACTTTAATCTTATAAAGACAAGAAACAGATTAAAATATAAATATTTTAATACCTTGGCACATCGACTGAGGTTTTAGAACATACCCACAATTTCCATTCAGCATAAATAGTGCTCTGTTTAGCTGCATCATTCGACCATCAGACTGGTAATTTAACGCCACTGTAGATACAAACAGAATTCTAGTGTCACAATCTGGATATTATCCCTTTCATTTCTTCAGAATTTATTTTCTAACAATGGATTTAATCTGAACTTAACTTTAAAGGTTAAGCTCATAGTAAGATAAGTGATATAACTAAATTTTACTTGATGCTTTCATTGCCTATGAATGGATACTTCAGTTTCTGAAACATTTTAAAATTCTGATACAGCCCAAACATAAACTTGAAAAAAAAGTTTCTCTATTCCATCTTAATGATAAATTTAAAAAATTGTTTTGTAAAATAGGAGAGGAAGGGATCACATTATTTTAATTTAATTTGAGGTTCAGATGACACCTGTAAATTGCACGTTGCTTCAATAATTTAGATAATTTACAAGATATGAATAAAAATCACTTTATTTTGTCTTTACCTTTCAATTTCCTGCAACTCTCTGTTGGAATAACTAATCTGAATCCAGATCTATTTAATTTCCTCCCTTTAAATCAGTTTCACCAGAGGTTTACAATAGGGTTTAACAGTTTGAATCACAGTAAATTAATTATTACATTAGGTTCACGATGTCCCATCATATTTCAATTCAAGCCTCTGAATCTTTTTATTTCTGATTCTTGTAGGTTACACTATAATAACAGTAGCATAATTTATTTTCAACTTTGTGTTTACATGCTTTGTTTAAGATTAATATTTTTCCTTAACCTTTTGCATTGCCTTCCTTATTAAATTTTTGAGATGGAAAGGGAAAGGGTGAGTTGGAGCTGGAGAAGCCTTCTTTCATATTCTTAGTGAATTCGTGGCAAGCACAATACCAGTTTTCATAAACTTGAAAGTACTTTTCAGCCTCACCATACTTTAGAATGGAATCTATATATACTGTGTAATGGAGTCATCAGCCTTGGTTACAGAGGGTAGCCCTTGCCTCCCAGTAATCATCCTGGTAAAGCATCTGGCCATTGAAATGAAGCAGTAACATGAGAGTTCTGAATAAGTGGTACTGGTGATCACAGATAACTTGCCCATTCATGTAATGAAATCTATTTCCATTGATAATATCAGCTGCTTTATGAACTGATATTCTTAAAACAACATGTGTGCAGTCTATAGTGTTCAGCACATGGAGGAAGCCGAGAAAGACTGGCAAAGCCTACTCCCTGAGCTGTAGCTGGGAAAATGAAATGAAGTGGTGTGATCTGATACAAATTGTATTGGTAACTGCCTTGTAAGTCTCCAGTGGATCATTGTAAGCAGCCAGTTGCACACAAGTTTAGTGTAGCTGTCACCTTGATTGTACTGATACAGAACGGCCACCCATCCCTTCAGGCCATAGGTCCACCCCAGCAGTTGATTAGTTCAGCGACAGTGACCGAAAATATCCTCAGTCTGCAGTGACACTGCACCTTGCTCAACTGGTGAAAATTTCATTGAGGGCAATAGACTCTGGGCATCCTGTACCACCTGTATATTCTGCGACCTCTTCCCGGTGAATGCTGTTTGGCAACTACTGGAGGTGCTGCTAGGCCTGGACTCACACAACTTTTCCTTCTTTATTTCTCTGTGTCTTTGTTGCATCATAGCAACCGTAACCTACTATAGCTGGATCCATTGGTTACATTTCCAATGAACCTGTTTGGGAAGCAAAAAAAACTGAACAAATTCTACCACTGTGAGCAGTCAGCACTCACATCACATATAAATGATGATTTAGCATAATCCTTACAGAGAGGCATAGAGAATTCCGACAAGGAGGGGCATGGAATTCCAGCACATGGACGTTGGAGATATTGGATCTTACTCTGATGACTGCAGCACAATCCGTGCCACAAAAGCATAGTAGAAGACCGTGGGTGTGGTGGGATTACAGGTACCTCAATTTCCCCTACTTCTATCCATACATCACGCAAGAATTTAGTGAGATTCCTGTCTTGCCATCCAAAACTTGTTTGCAGAATTGGATCTTTTTCTTTTGCGACATAATGTCACCCAATCTTCCAATTTTACCAACTGACCTGCTTGTGCATGTTGTTTAGTGTCTGGAAAGATTTTGTCTGATGTTCTTATATTTAGTACCATAAACTAATTGCAGCAACTGCTTCAATTTTGCTTTTAATCGTAAAATGTGAATTTGTTTAATAAGTCAAAGAGAAAATATCACCATTTACTAACATAATTCTGAAATATGTGAATAATAGTTAAACAAGTACATTGCCAGTATGCTTACATGTATATAAACATGAGTTCAGTATAGGATAAATTATTGTAGACACAAGAGAGACACAATAGATGAGAATCTAAGGAGCAAATGTTATGGACCAGGACAGATATTCTAAGAAGGTAGCCTACACCCTAACTTTTTTAGTTGTTTTAGGCAGATATAAGATGGATATTCTAGGAGTGATGCAACTGGTCAAATCACTTGGCTTCAAGTAAAGCAGAATTTCTTTACACACAACCAAATGAAACACAAGCATAAGAAAACAGAATTTAGATTCACAGTTATTAAAACCCAACTGACATATTATCTCGCAACTTAACAAAGGAGCTGTTCCAATTTCCTGAAACATCCCCATAAACATACCAATGACAAAAAAGGAAAGTTCAATCACAGGTTCGTACGGAGAGATGTTAGAGAGACAGAATCAGCCAGAAAGATCTGTTGTGTCAGGGAACCTTTTCTTTTCCCAGCAGCTTCCAACAGACTGCTTGCTAAAACCCAAACCAAATAAAAACCCTGAACTGGGAGAATTGACTATTCTCTTTTCATTGTGAAAGTGTTTAAAATAAACCTAAGAGTCTTTTCCCTGATTGTTGCCTCAGGCAGTATCTGTTAGCCATTAGCAAAGTCCCTAATTTCAGACAAACCGGAACCTCTGAATTTTACAACCCCTCTTAAAAATAACCAAGGACAACATAACCTTGTTAAAGGAGCAGCATTGTCACACAAAGACTTCAAAACTCAGAGCCGAATGTCGAATTAAACAATAAATCTGCCAGAAGGTTGTCAAGGATTTACTAAAACAGGTCATACTAGATATATTTACAGGTTTTTAGTGATTACAACTTGGAAAAGTATGTGGCATGGTGAGACTAAAATAAAGAACAAAATAAAATTAAATTTACACTTCAAAGAAATTTGATTCTAAAATCACTTACCCATCTGACAGCCAACATTCCAATACTCTTGTGGGTTAAAATTGCTCGAGTCTATTCTGTAGGCCGATGGGTAGATGCGGGTGAGTTGTTTTTGGTTAAAACGGATGAAGTATTCAGGCTTTTGATGTAAAAGTTGGTTGGCTTGAGTCTCACTTAAAGACAAAACCTTCCCAGCTGGACCTGTTTAAGCAGATTTGGAATATTAACCAGGAACAAACCCAACATGAAACTAAGGTATCAACAATCATGGTCATTTAAATATTGCAAGCTTTATTGAATTTAAAAGTCAAAAACTATGTATGCATGTTATACAAGGGCAGGATCACATATGAGGGGAAGGAAATCTGCTATCCTCACATGGTCAGGCCTACTGTGACTCCAGAACCACAGCAATATAGTTGACTCTTAATCACCCTCTGAAATGGCCTAGCAAGCTACTCAGTTGTAACAAACTATTGCAAAGCCTAAGAAATGGAATGAAACTGAACAAACTACTCAACATTGAGCTAGACACTGGGAAAAAAAAACAACATAAACTCTTCTCTGTTGACCCTACAAAGGTCTCTTTACCAATGTCTAGAGGCTTGTACCAAAGTTGGGAGAACTGTCTCACAGACTTACCAAGCAATAGCCTGAAATATTCATACTCATGGAATCATACCTTACAGACAATATCCAAGATATCACCTGGGTATGTTCTGTCTCATTGGCAGGTCAAGCCAACAAGAGGTGATAGCACGGTGGTATATTTTTGGGAAAGATTTCTCCATGTTAAACATAATTTGGAGAAAGCATTGGAGCACAGAATACAGTCTGGTTGGGAATACTCAATATCCATCATCAGAAGTGACTCAGTAGCACCATTACTGACCAAACCGACTGAGTTCTATAGGACATAGCATGGTCTCCAACAGATGGTGAGGGAGCCAACAAGGAGGAAAAATCTTGACCTTCCTCTTCACAAACCTTCCTTACACATATGCACCCATTCATAACAGCATTGCTAAGAGTGACTACTGCATAGTCATTCTGGAGACAAATTTCCGATTTCACATTAAGAATCCCCTGCAATGGCATAGCTATCATCATGCTAACTGAGAGGGACTTTGATCAGATCTAGCAACTCAAAACTGGACATCCAAGAGGCACTGTGGACAAACAGCAGCAGGAGAACTGTATTCAATCACAATATATAACCTCATGATCTAATATCAAAAGTGTGGTGCTGGAAAAGCACACCAGATCAGGCAGCATCTGAGGAGCAAGTCAACCTGCTATGCTTTTGCAGTGCCATAGTTTTCAACTCTGATCTCCAGCATCTGCAGTCCTCACTTTCTCTCTTGGTCTAGTATATCCCCCACTCTACCATTACCATCAATCTGGGAGACCAATCCTAGTTCAAGGAAGAGTGCCAGGACAGCACCAGATATACCTAAAAATGAGGTACCAACCTAGTAGAGCTACAATACAGGACTACTTGCATGCAATAAACAAATATTGGAAGCAACATTCAATAGGAGAAAGTGAGGACTGCAGATGCTGGAGATCAGAGAACGTTGTGCAGGTGAGTGATGTCACTGGGGGCAGAAGTGGCTGCGGCAACGGCAACCCAGGGGGCGGAAGTGGCGACAGCAGAAACTGTCGTTGTGCAGGTGAGTGATGTCACTGGGGGTGGAAGTGGCTGCGGAAGTGTTGAACCTCCTTCCACCTATCGCATTTCCAACGCCCCTCCCCCAAGTCCCTCCTCCCTACCTTTTATCTTGGCCTGCTTGGCACACTTTCCTCATTCCTGAAAAGGGGAGACAGGCCGCCTACTTGCGGAACGTTTCAGAGAACACCTCTGGGACACCCGGACCAACCAACCCAACCACCCCGTGGCTCAACACTTCAACTCCCCCTCCCACTCCACCAAGGACATGCAGGTCCTTGGACTCCTGCATCGCCAGATATTTTTTTCTTTTTAAGTATTCAGTCACCATTTTTAATAATATTAATTAGATTACCCAGACATTAAGCAGAAATTGTAAATGTGTATTCTGAGTAACTGGGTGTCAATAAACATGAGGACTACTGGTTCTCACCTACCACCCCACCAACCTCCATATACATCGTATCATCCGTTGTCATTTCCGCCACCTCCAAACGGACCCCACCACTAGGGATGTATTTCCCTCCCCTCCCCTATCAGCGTTCTGAAAAGACCACTCCCTCCATGACTCCCTCGTCAGGTCCACACCCCCCACCAACCCAACCTCCACTCCCGGCACCTTCCCCTGCAAC
>NC_057722.1:36037096-36165260 GCF_004010195.1 Chiloscyllium plagiosum | reverse complement strand
CCCACCCCCACTCCGGCCTATCACCCTCACCTTAACCTCCTTCCTCCTATCGCATTTCCAACGCCCCTCCCCCAAGTCCCTCCTCCCTACCTTTTATCTTAGCCTGCTTGGCACACTTTCCTCATCAGCAACATTCAATCGACAAGGGTAAGTGCTCCCATAATCAGAAGGTTAGATCTTAGCTGTGCAGTCCTATCATATCCAGTCATGAATGATGGTCAACAATTAAACAACTGAGAGGAAGATGGAGGCTCCACAAATATCCCCAACCCCAATGAGAGGGAAGCCCAGAACATCAGTACAGAAGACAAAGCTGAAGTATTTACATCTTAGTCCATCTTGGTCTTCCCCACTGATGCCAGTCTTTAACTAATTTGATTAATTTCATACAATATCAAGAATAATTTCAAGAAACAGCTGGATACTGCAAAGGCTTAAGCCCTGGTTCTAACTATTATTATAGCACCTTATCTCCTATGTCATCTATAAGGCACAAATTAGGACTGCGATAGAAGACTCTCCACATACCTAGATGCGCACAGCTCCAAAAATACTCAAGAAGCTCAACACCATCCAATTTGGAGCTTTATTGGACCCCCATTCACCACTTTCAACATTCACTTCCTTCACCACTGTCACACTGTGACAGTACTGTCTACTATCTAAACCTACTTTGACAACACCATCCAAACCTGTGATCTCTATTAACCAGAAAGTTAAAAGCAGCAATTATATGGAAATACCACCACCAACAAATGCCTCTCCCAAGTCAGGATGATGTGTGTGAACTGAAGTATATCAGAATTTCTCCACTGACTCCAGGTCAAAATCCTGGAACTCCCTTCCCAATATTATCATGGGAATTCCTACACCTAAGGATTGCAACAATTCAAATTTGGAGCTCACCACCAACTTCCAAAAAACAAATAGGAAGGTGCAATGAGTGATGTTTTAGCCAGTCATACCTACATCCTATGTATAAAAGGAAATAAATGTATGAAGATGTTGGACAGCTGTGTTTGAACAGAGGTCTTTTTGAGCAGGAGGATCTATGACTGATGAGCCCTCTTCAGGATGCCCTATTTTCTCCTGTCACATGCATCAGGATCACCATCTTCATGGTCAAGGAAAGGAAACTTGAAGTTTTGCCATTTGGAATGTTTGAACACTGACAGATAATCTCAGGGTGGCCATCCAGGGAAAAAAAGATTGCACTTACATCACATGAACTATCAAGATTCTAAATTGATATCACTGCCCTCAATGAATATCTTCATCCTGGGGAGGGGCAGCGAAAGGAAAATATGGGGGATTAACATTCTGCTTGAAATACAACACTGACTGTGACATTTTATGCATGGAGTTGGTTTTACCATCTGGAATCGTAAATTGGATGCACTTCCAATCCCCAAGAAGAGAGTCATGACACTAGCATCTAAGTGAAAATCAATATGACACTGTCGTCAGTTAACAGGATTAACTCTTGACTAAGATGAAGGTGTTAAGGAAAAGTTTTATTCTGATCTTGAAGTTCTGGCTGTATATTCTTAATGCCAGAGTTGACCTTAACTCTGATGTCTAGTGAAGAACCATTAGGAAAAGTAGGGTGGGTAAAGAAAGAAAAATGATGTGCTTCTGAGGGCAAAGTGCACATAGCATGACCTCATTATAATGAACACTATTTCCTATGAAGGACTAATACAAAAACACATACAGACATCCCAAATCAAAGCGTTGGTACCTCCTGGATTATGCCATTGTTTGGGGAAAAGATCAATGTGATGTTTTTATCACTCAATCCAAATGGGGTACTGATGCTTGAAAAGATCATGGACTTGTTTGACCAGTAATGAATGTATACCTAACACCAAAACATCATAAGGATCAAATTTCCAATAGGAAGCTGACCAATATCTCAACCTTAAAGTAGGCTGACTGAAGAGAGAAGTTTCAAAACCAGATCATAAACAATTTAATATTCACAGGCCCAATTCAATTTCAGAACAATTGGATGAAATAAAGTCACCTGTATTAGACATCCATGTCTAGACCATTAGGTTTAAGCATTATCATCACCAGGACTGATTTGATGAAAATACTACATGAATATCCTGGAACAAGAACAAGTAGCATCAAGAACAGGTCAAGCAGACAACATTTGAACAGATCAAAGTTGACCCCAAAAAATAAATCAGCAACAAAGAAGATAAGTGGGAGGAAGAGAAAGTCTGAGAAATCTGATCATTATGACATGCAATGCTTCTTGAAGCCTCCAGGATCATTTATAAATTAAGGTAATTGGACATAATCCTATTAACTTACAGGATGGTGTTTCTCTTGTTAAGGAAGACAATGGTATCTATCAAGAAAGAATATTTACAATGGCTCCTCAGTTGTGAATCAACAGTAACTGGTGACAGTCTGCAGACTATCCCCTAGTACTCTGTTGTAAAATTAATAGGTGGATCTCCAATAACGGGTGAGCTGCAACAAGCAATCAGATAAATTACAAACTAAAAGATGTAGTCCTGATGATGTTCAAGCTAAGAGGAGACTTCTTCAAAGCTTCTCGGTTTTTGCTCTCATCAAGGCTCCATGGCATCATTCTGCAGGTTTGCAAAAAATAAACACTACCCCCTTGACATGAGAAATGCAACAAATGTAACTATCTTCGAGAAGGGGAATGAATGATACGGTGGAAACTATTAAAGCACTTCCTTGTCCAAGTTAGGGAAAATCTTGAAATGCAGTCTCCTGAATTACCTACTTCCTGTGGTTAAGGAAATCCATGCAGAGATACATATGAGCTTAGACCTTCCAGAGGAATATAATTTTTTGGTAACAAAGTGTCATAAAGAAAATATTGAGAATAACACAAGAAACTCTTCATCGTATTCATTATCTGTCAAGGCATTTGATTCAATATAACATGAAGATCTACAGATTGTGTCCAGAGATTTGGACACCAAATAATTGCAACACAAGCTTGCAAATGCTTTGTGAAAATATGTCTGCAACTGTCTTGAATGAGAGATACTTTCCAAATCCAGGTTGGTGTCAAGCAAGGTTGAGTGGTATCCTCAAGGTTTGTGTAAAGATTTGTAGCTCGGATGCTGGTTGCAGTTGTTTTGGGTATGTTTGTCGAGCTGGGAAATTGGTTTCCAAATGTTTCGACCCTTTCTCAGTGACACCCTCAGTGCTGTGAAGCCTCCTACGAAGCGCTGCTATATTGTGTTGGTTGGAATTTATTTGGTTTCATTCCCACTGCTTCCAGTTCTCGGTCCCAGTTGTTCATTGCAGTGGTTGGTATATAGGGTCTAGGCAAAAGTGAGGACTGCAGATGCTGGAGATTTAAGTCGAGAGTGTAGTGCTGGAAAAGTACACCAGGTCAGGCAGCATCCGAGGAGCAGGAAAATCGACGTTTTGGGCAAAAGCCCTTCATCAGGAATATCAGGTCTAGGTCAATGTGTTTATTGATGGAGGATGTGAATGAGTGTCATCCTTCTAGAAATTCTCTGGCTGTCTTCTGTTTGGCTTGTCCTATTATTGTTCCTCCATGCCACTTACAATCTAACTGACAGTGATTATTCACCTCATCCAAGATCAATTGCCATCTGCTGAGATTAAATACCATCCAGAAGTAAAATTATTTACCCTCAGTTATCTCTGTGCAAAAAACTAAACCAATCAACATATACATCATGACATACAGTAAGCAGATGATATAAGTGTCTTTGCCCACTCTGCACTAGATTTGCAAGCCACTCTTAATCTCTTCAATACTGCATACAAGATTCTCAGCCGGTCTCTGAATGCTGCCAAATTGAAACTCATTTCAACAATTAGTTGAGCGCATTCTCATATATTGATAGCTACTTTTTGCAAAGGCCCCCTGCTAATGAGGTGATCCAGCGCCAGATCATCTGCATAAGCTCAGCCTTCTACAAACTATGTTAAAAAGTCTTTGAAAACAAAACATCCACAAGACAACAAAAGTCCTCATGTACACATCAGTTGTCATAACCACACTCCTGTACTGATGTCAGACTGAGACAGTGTATCAAGGGATCAGTTAGCTCAGTTGGCTATAAACTGGTTTGCAATGCAGAGTGATACCAACAATGTAGGTTTAATTTCTGCTGCCACCATGAAGGTTCCACCTTCTCAACCTCATCCCTCTTCTCATTCTAATACGAGAGCAGCCCTATGATCCTTTGAAACTATGGTGATATTACTATCAATGACACATAAGATGGCTAGAGAAATCCCATCAGCAATGTCTCCACTGCATTATCTGGATTCAACTGGAGTGCAGAGACTCCCCTGTACCCGGGGGGATACGCTCCAGGACCTACCGCAGAAGCCCAAAACAGCGGATAGGAGCAAACCCATTCATTTCAATGGGAAACCTACCTTCCTGGCAGCCTTCTGATTCCCCATAACATATTCGGGGCACAACAATCCGCGTATAACTGAAGCCGCAGAAAATGATACCGTAGATACGGTGATCGCCCTGTACTGTCTTAATGTCAGCATTGTCTGGCTTCAAGAAGGACACAAACTGTCGTATTCATTTGAAGGCAGCTCTATTGCATTCGGGTAAATTCCCTACAAAACTAATGCCAGTGGTCTGTGGATAGTGTGTTTAGATGGGGCTACAAAGCGTCTCCTTGCCAGATCCTGTTTTCTCAACTCTTAACCGGCAAGCATTTTAGAGGAGGACAAAGAAAACTCTACAAAGATGCTCTCCTTGAAGCTCAACAGCATTGATGTGGAGATGCCAGTGTTGGACTGGGGTGGAGAAGGTCAGAAGTCACATGACACCAAGTTATAGTCCAACAGATTTATTTAAATCACAAGCTTTCGGAGCGCTGCTTCATCTGGTGACTTCACCAGACGAAGGAGCAACTCCCCAAAAGCTTGTGATTTCAAATAAACTTATTGCACTATAAACTGGTGTAATGTGACTTCTGACTTTATCCACAACAGAACTGGCATGACAGATGAGCTTGCTGCAAATTGTTCAAATGGCAATAGCTTGGCCACAAAATGCCAATCACACTGTATCATGCTTTGATTCCAATGAGGCAGAATGAAAGCAAAGAAGGATCGGTCCTGAAATTTGTTTTCTAAATCTCACAACTTCGTGAGACTTCCTTACTCTTGTATCCAAAGATCCATGGTTATTAATTGGCGTATTCAGTCACAAAAAGACCCATGGTAAAAACACGCAACCCTTAGTGAAAGTCATTCTTGAATTAAGGGACAGCTGATGATAATTATTTGAACTATGTACTGGAACGTGTGCCCAAGACATTATCACAATAAAATATATTACCTTAAGGGAAGTGTTGGGGAGACAGGAAAAAAATTATGAGGAGAGCACGTAATACTTTTTTTAAAAATGTCCCTGATCAAATGATTCCTGAGGAGGCAATGGCCTAGTGGCATTATTGAGGGACTGTTAATTTAGAGACCCAGGTAATGTTCTGGAGAGCTGGGTTCAAATCCAGCCATGACAGATGGTGGAAACTGAATTCAATAAATGTCTGGAATCAAGAGTCTAATGATGACCATGAATCAATTGTCAGGAAAAACCCATCTGGTTCACTAATGTCCTTTAGGGAAGGAAACTTACCTGGTCTGGCCTACATGTGACTCCGGACACATAGCAATGTGGTTGACTCGTAACAATTAGGGATGGGCAATAAATGCTGGCCTAGCCAGCGATGCCATCATCCCATGAATGAATAAAAAAAGTTATCAAGATCACACACCACCCTGAATTGAAACTATACTGTCCTTGCTTCATAACAAGATCCTGAAATCCATACTGACGGCATTGTGTGTGTACTTACACCACAGCACAGCAGTTCAAGAAAGACACTCATCATCACCTTCTCAAGGGCCATTACACATGGTCAATAAATGGCCTCATCAGCGAATGCGCACATTCCATGAATTAAATTTAAAAATGATTCTGACCTACTTTCATCACTGCAAAAATATTCCAGTCAATCTTGAGATCATCACCAGCTTGAATTCATGTGACAAGCTGCAGCAGTAGCTAATTATAGATCATTACTTAAATTAATAAATGCTTTAGCAATGGTGTAACTGATGAATCACTTTAATCAGTGCTAGTTTTTTCCCCCCAGATTCAGATTTTGAAATATTCAAGCAAAATGTTATTATTTTCTTAACTGGATTATACAGCTCTTTCATACACATTTTCCAATTAATGAAAGCATATTTAGTTTTAGCATGCTTACAGATACTCCTTACCTTTCCCTAAAAGATCCTGAGAAGTCACAGAATTGGTGTATTTAACCAGATCAGAAAGACCACGGTAGAGTTTCACTGTTTTTCTGCGATGACCAAACCTATGGAAAAACACAATGAGAATTTACCAATGGTTCGAAAGATTGTTTAACTGCATCAACGTATTCATTATTAGTCTGAAGGAAAGAGTAACGAACAATCGGATTAATTCTATTTATAACTGAATTAAATTTTGTTCTTCTAAGAGGCTTTTCCATAGATACCATTCGAAAGTGAAGTTAAAAAAAATTTATGCAAAATTTCTTTCAAAATTTCCTTACTATAAAAAATGGATAGGCACAGATTCCTTTTGATTTTTAAACTAAAGCAGAATAAGTTGGAAACACTCAGATAAGGCAATGTCTGCGACAATTCATCAATACTTCAGATCCAAGCCTCTCTCTCGGGGCTGCAAAATATTATAGCTGTACCTCACACAAAAGAGAACAAACAAAAGGGAAGAGAAAATGAGATGGGGTGTGAAACATAGTAAAAAAATAGAATGGCATGTGAATATGCTGCTTGAGCTGAAAATTGGAAGTAAAATGGAAGAAGTGATATCTGAAAAAGACAAAAGGAGGCATCATGACAGGAATCAAATAAACAAAAGATATCTGTGCATGTCTGAGGGATTTAGGCAACAAGGAAAGTATGAAAAACCAGAATGGAGTATAGACTCCAGTGGTCCAAGAAAGGAAACTAGAGGAAGAAACAAAGAACAGATCAACGTTAAGCATGTTAGTCGTGTGGAAGTCACTCACCCAAATATCAGTATGTTTCTTGCCCTTATTGTCATATACAGCAACATTACCAGCATTTGTTTCTTAATGGAAGCTACTATTAAGATCTGAAGTTAAGTTAATGCTAATGTGGAAAAAATGTCTTTTCGAAAGATGAGGTGCTGTTCAGGCTAAAGACAGATTAGAATGGGGTAGAATGGAAATTAGAAATGGTGACTTGCAGAAAGCTTAGGGTTACAGCTGAAATAGAACAGAGTTCTGCAATACTATTACTGAATATGCATTTTGTTTTCCTGGTATCCTGTCTTGAGATGACAGTACATATGCAGTCAAACACAGGGCCAATAATAGAATTCACTGGCTCCTAAGTTGTCTTTTTCCAGGATCCTATTCCCAGCCTGAACCAAGCACAGCTAGAACCCTGAACACAGTCATTGGACTATGATGTACCCACTGACCCAGGTCCTGGCCACCAGTGCCACCTTAGTTTCTAGTACGCCTCAACTGCTGTCACCCATGACAAAGTGGCACAGTCCAAACTAAGCCTAATAGATCCAATTTTGCTCCCAACAATTTTTTTTTCCAAAGGGTGTCAGGTCTACATTTGTATTTCATTGTAAGTATCATTTACAAATTGATACTTACAATGAAATACTTTTAATGAACTAGAGAATCTTAATGCCTTTTACCTGTGAGCCTGTCCAGTTTCTTTCCCTGTAGAATCCTGCTGATCTTCATCACTTATGTTGTACAATTTTGCTTTGGATTTTCCACTTCTCTTTGATAACAAGTGAAAATTCAAATTTAATCCATTAACACATGTTAAGTGGCTGTGTTGCTTCAAAATTACATATATTTGCTAAGTTTAAATAATTAAAGTATTATCTGCTGTGTAAAACCAATTGTATATTTATGTTGTTTACTTAGCGTTTCAAATAAGAGCTCTAACATACAGTATAATAAATTAAAAGGAGAAAATCCTACCTTATGCTTGGAAAAGCTACTGATAAATGAACGATTATGTGCTTTTTTTTCACTTTCTTTAACATTTTCTTCAACCTCTAATTTCTGGATGGGTAAGACAGGAAATTTAAAAAATTCAGATTTAGATATTTTCGGTAAGGTATTCTGGAAAATTATTAAGCTATAATAAAAAAAATTGTCCACAACACAACCTTACGACTGATTATGATTCAATTATTACAGTAAAACGAAATTATCTTTCTTAGTCATGTTTAACAGTTTTAGAACCCTTTAATAAGATTTACAGTGATGTGTTACAGCTACTGCCTATCTTTTAGTACTTATGGGTCTGTAATCACATAATTTTACATATTCCAATTTGTATCACACAGACAAATCATTGGGGCATGCTCATATACATCACTATTCATGAGCAGGAAGCTCAGGAATGCCATCACTCTCACCCAACTTTCTAAACAGGGAATATAACATTATGAAAAGCCATTGTCAAAAATTGTATGCCAGAGAATGAAAGAGCTACTTGAACTTCCATTGTGCTAATTCAGTAGGATATTAAAGCGCTCTTTATACCTCAACAGTTTAATTTTAAATTAGTTCAGACTGCCAACAGATTTAAATACCTTTCAAAATAAAAGCATTAGTTCAAGCAACCATAGTAGACAATGCAAAACAACTTTTAATTTAACAGTTTTGCTGTCAGGGACTGCTGGAGCACAATGTGGAGATTTGAGAATCTCTCCACATGCCTGACAGTTTTCAATTTTCCAAGTATGTAAGAAGTAGTTTGTATTGTAAGAAACTAAACTCAATAGATTAAAGTAATGAAATGAGCTTTAAAAAATAATTCAGCAAATGTTACACAAATTGTTTTCTTTGCTAGATAAAATTACACTAGAATGTTGAAATCTCATTTCTCTGGATTAATTTCTTCCATTAATCCTTCGTCCACAAAAAAACATACATGAGTTAACATTTCGCTATTACAAAGTGACTCCACCAAATGTAAAATACAAAATTGATAAAGTAGCATTCTAAACTGACTTGGATACTTGGGTTTGGTACAAAGACAAAAGTTGATTGAGAGACTGAATTATACTTTCCAGTTGATCTTTTTAATGAAGATTTGATATTGGAAAAATAAAACCAACTCAGCTCAGCAGTAATGAATTCCAAAAATAAAGAAGGTTAGAAGCCTCATGTGACATTCTTGCGTAATGAGAAAGCATATATTCTAAATCTGATTCATCTTGTAGTGAGACTGCTCCCTTATCATCCCACACTGGTGATGGTGGGTAAATATTCATGTAATTTCATCCAAGAAATGTTGATGTCAATGTAATAAACCACCACTTGTAATAATTTTCCTGGTCTCCTTGATCAATATATTTACTTTGCAGACCTCCTGTGGAACACTCTGCTATACACCTGTGGTCTACAAACCCCTTTAATGAAAACTATTTGGTAAAATCCGTATGATCTGTTCTAAAACTATCAGAAAAAGCTCATTGACATTTCAATGAGACAGATGCCTCAGAACCAAGCTACAGTAAAGTAATGCTGAAAACACTGATGTGAATGCTCTGATGGATGTAGCCCTGATCCTTCTGAAAGTCACAAAATCTGTGGCAGTCCTAAGGCATTGGTTCCCTGTGTGCTGGCAGTTTTATTAGAGGCTACACTGAGACATAAACAAACTGAAGAATTGCAAAACAATTTTATGTAAGCATGATATTTTACATACAGTGTGCTGTCACCCATGCCTCCGAAGTGCCATCAACAGACTTTTTTCTTTCTTTCCATTTCACTACCTCTTTAGTGTTGTCCCAGGTTCTGAAGCTAGGGTGGCAGGACTTTGTTTAGCATAGGAGCAGGATGTTTGGTTAGGGGCATTTACATGTTGATGATCGAAACATTCCGAAGGTATTCTTGTCAGAGGCAAATGGATCCTCCTCAACTTGAATTCCCAAGAGTTGGATAGGGTCTAGACAGGGTGGAGGTGGAGGGCCAAGGCACCTCTGGACTGTCCTGAGAGGAGACACCTGAGGGACCTGTGTGCGCTTCCTCCTCAAATTATTTCCTCTTGGCACACCACTCTGTCTCTTTGTGAATAACAGGCACCTGGGCTGCCTGCTACGTTCCCAATGATTGCAGTGAGGAATGCTGGTTGGTGTATATAGCCAGCAGGTTTTGAGGGTTCTGGACTCAGTGCTCCATGACAGTGGCACACTATGCACGGAGGCAGCCAAATGATCACAGTTGGTCCCCAGAGCATAGCTGCAGTCCTCGACCATAAAGTCCATTGCTTTCTGCTGCTTCTGTTCTTCCCTGTGCATTTAAAAGCATGTAGTAAATAAGATATCTCCATGTATCACCCAAGGGTATACATCCACGACTGGGCACTTCATGAATAAGCCATACAAAATAAAAGTTTCTGCAGGTATCTTCAAGATTCCTCTCTGATCCTTTCACATCTTAAAACAAACATACAGGCTTACTGTTTGGAGACAAGGGATGCCCATTTAAAATATAGCTGATGAAACCTGCGAGGAACCCAAACAATAAGGTCCAAAAGCAATATAATGAATCGAAATGACCCTATCTGTGTTATGCAACTAACCACTGATATTACTGAAAACACATTTCAGATGCTGAACACTTCTATATGTACCAACAAGATCCCCAGTAGAGCCTGCAGTGCTGCAATGCACATAACATTTCACAGCAATGAGTTTTGGATCTGAAGAAGGAACAACTAACCATGCAGGGATCTTCATCAGATTCTGAACAGAAGGAAAAGGCAGTAGTAAAACATTATGCTTCCAAAACACCATTACTAGTGCTCATTGTTGCATGAAAGCCCTCATTATTGCATGTTTCACTATGCCACTTCTTCCTCCCATCAGAGAACAATATGTCTTCCTTATAACATCCTACATCATAACTAAGAAGGTGTTCGTAAAACACGGCAAAATCAGGACTTCATTCTACTGAACACTTCCATTCTGTCCGCAATTCCAAAGTCCATCAAAAGTTTGCTTTCAGAATATCTTTAAACATTGGGGTTGAAATTGACCCCTTTAAGTCTTCATCATGCCCATACAAACTAACTTGATCAGGAAACTCAGAAATAACATGATGATGCAATGGCTAAGTTAAAATGGCATTGCTAGAGATGCTGCACTTGCTTTGGGGCTTGCTGCATGATAGAAAACATCCCTGCTTCTAGTGCATCAGGAACATAAAGTGCAGCTCATTTAACCAGGCTGTTTACGGCTCTTTTAGGATTCCCACTGATTACTTTTCAATCCACTAAATTGGAATGGTTAAACTAATGAGATAAAAATGTAATTTGTTTAGCTCTTTCAGCTTTCAAGAACAGCCTGAACTATCTAGTACCATGGAAAGTATGCTGCCAAATGCTAGAAGTGTGCTAGCTGCTGTGGAAAAAGTCACAAGCTTCCAAAAATATTCGCACCATTCCTCCGACACATTGCAAAATTATACATTTGCAGAGACACACTTTTTTTTAGCTACAATTGTATAGTCAGGAATAGGTATTTACAAACAGACCCAGGTGTATCTAACATTATTGATGAACAGTAGACATCAATGCCACAGATGCTCAAAATTAAGGTCACTGAGAACTGATGGCTTATCCTCAAGCTTATCTTTTGAAATGAAGTGGTTGCATACTGGAACAGAATCTTTATTTTTATTTTATCTCGACTGGTATTTATCTTATCAGAGGTGTGGGACGCCATTAGTGTCCCATCCAAGTATATCTGCAGGAAGTGCACTCAACTCTTGCTCCTCCAAGACCGTGTTAGGGAACTGGAGTGGGAGCTGGGTGAACTTTGGATTATTCGGGAGGCAGAGGCTGTGATAGATAAGAGTTACAGAGAAGCAGTTACTCCTAGGCACGAAGAAAGCTGGGTAACTGTTCGAAAGGGGGATAAACAGTCAGTACAGGGATCCACTGTGGTCGTTCTCCTGAAAGACAAGTACCATTTTGGATACTGTTGGAGGGGTTGGGGGGGAACTTATCAGGGGTATGCAGTAGGGTGTAGGTCTCTAGCACAGAGTCTATCCCTGTTGCACAGAAGGTAAGGAGGGAAAGGAGGAGAGTGTTAATCATTGGGGACTCAATAGTCAGAGGGTCAGATAAAAGGTTTGTTGGGAACGAACGAGACTCACGGTTCCTGTGTTGCCTCCCAGCTGCCAGGGTCCGTGATGTCTCGGATCGTGTCTTTGGGGTCCTGAAGGGAGAGGGTAACCAGCCCCAAGTCGTGGTCCATGTAGGGACCAACAACATAGGTAGAAAGAGGGATAGGGATGTAAGGCAGGATTTCAGGGAGCTACGGTGGAAGCTGAGAGCTAGAACAAACAGAGTTGTTATCTCTAGTTTGTTATCCGTGATACATGATAGCGAGGCAAGGAATAGGGAGAGATATCAGCTGAACACATGGCAGCAGGGATGGTGCAGGAGGGAGGGTTTCAGATCCATGGATAATTGGGGCTCATTCTGGGGAAGGTGGGACCTCTGCAAACAGGACGGTCTTCACTTGAACCAGAGGGGTACTAATATCCTGGGTGGGAAATTTGCTGGTGCTATTCTGGTGGGTTTAAACTAGCTCAGCAGGGGGATGGGAACCGGAGGTGTAGTTCCACTGCACAGGAGGATGAGAGTAGGAAGGGCATGGACAGGATTTCAGGGTAGCAGGAATGTACTGGCAGATAGCAAGCTGGTTTGAAGGTGTCTACTTCAACGCCAGAAAAATCTGAAATAAGGTAGGTGAGCGTGTAGCATGGATAGATACTTGGGACTTCGATGTTATGGCCATTTCGAAGACATGGATAGAGCAAGGTCAGGAATGGATGTTGCAGGTTCCAGGGTTTAGATCTTTGATTAAGAACAAGGAAGGTGGTAAAAGAGGGGGAGGTGTGGCCTTGTTAGTCAAGGACAGTATAACGATGGCTGAAAGAACTTTTGACGAGGACTCATCTACTGAGGTAGTGTGGGCTGAGGTTAGAAAACGAGAGGTGAGGTCACACTGCTGGGAGTTTGTTACAGGCCTCCACAGAGTTCCAGGGACATGGAGGAGAGGATCGGCAAAACGATCCTGGGTAGGAATGAAAGGAACAGGGTGGTCATTATGGGGGACTTTAACTTCCCCAACACTGACTGGAAATACTATAACTCTAGTATGTCGGATAGATCAGTTTTTGTCCAATGTGTGCAGGAGGATTTCCTGACACAGTATGTCGAAGGGCTAACAAGAGGGGAGGCCACACTGGATCTGGTACTTGGTAATGAACCAGGCCAGGTGTTTGATTTAGTGGTAGGTGAACACTTTGAAGAGAGTGACCATAATTCGGTTACATTTAGTTGAGCGATAGAAAGGGACAGGTACATGCCACAGGGCAAGAGTTATTGATGGGGCAAGGGCAATTATAATGCGATTAGGCAAGACTTAGGATACATAGAATGGGGTAGCAAAATACAGGGGATGGGAACAATCAAAATGTGGAGCTGGTTTAAGGAGCAGATATTGCATGTCCTTGATAGCTATGTCCCTGTCAGGCAGGCAGGAAGTGATAATGTAAGGGAATCGTGGTTTACTACAGAAATAGCTCCTCTTGTTAAGCAGAAGGAGGCTTCTGTGACGATGAGATGAGATAATTCAGATGAGGTGATAGAGAGTTACAGATTAGCTGGGAAGGATTTAAAGAGAGAGTTAAGAAGAGCAAAGAGAGGACATAAGCAGTCTTTAGCAGGTAGAATAAAGGAGAACCCAAAACTTTCTATAGGTATGCGAGGAATAAAAGGATGACTAGGGTAGGAATAGGGCCAAAGACAGAAGTGGGAAGTTGTGTATGGACCCTGTGGAGATCGGAGGTGCACTGAACAAATATTTCTCATCGATGTTCACTCAGGAAAATGAGAATATTGTAGAGGAGAAGAATGAGATACGAGATATTAGACGAGAAAGGATCAAGGTTAGTAAGGAAGAGGTGTTATCAACTCCAGAAGGAGCAAAAGTACACAAGTCCCCCGGGCCAGATGGGATTTATCCCAGGATTCTCTGGGAAGCTAGGGAGGTGGTGTTGGAACCTTTGGCTTTGATCTTTGAGTCGTCGTTGTCTACAGGTTTAGTACCAGAGAACTGGAGAATTGCAAATGTTTGCCCTTGTTCAAGAAGGGCAGTAGAGATGACCCAGATAATTATAGACCAGTGAGCCTTATGTCTGTTGTAGGAAAAGCTTTGGAAAGGATTACAAGAGATAGGATTTATAATCATCTAGCAAGCAACAATTTGATTTCAGATGGTCAACATGGTTTCGTCAAGGGCGAATCATGTCTCATAAACCTCAGTGACGTTTTTGAGAAGGTGACCAAACATGTGGATGAGGGTAGGGCAGTTGGCGTAGTATACATGGACTTCAGTAAGGCCTTTAATAAGGTTTCACATGGTATGCTGTTGGATAAAATGCAGAGGCATGGGATTGAGGGTGACTTAGCAGTTCAGATTAGAAACTGGCTTTCTGTAAGAAGACAGCGATGGTTGATGGAAAATATTCAGTCTGGAGTCCAGTTACTAATGGTGTGCCACAAGGATCTGTTTTGGGACCACTGCTGCTTGTCATTTTTATAAATGACTTAGACGCAAGCATAGGTGGATGGATTAGTAAGTTTGCAGGTGACACTAAAGTTGGTGGAGTAGTGGACAGTGTAGAAGAATGTTACAGGTTGCTGGGGGACTTGGTTAAACTGCAGAATTGGGCTGAGAGGTGGCAAATGGAGTTCAATGCAGATAAATGTGAGGTAATTCACTTTGGGAAGAATAACAGGAAGGCAGAATACTGGGTCAATGGAAAGTTTCTTGGTAGTGTACATGCGCAGGGGGATCTTGGAGTCCATGTACATAGATTCCTGAAAGTTGCCACCCAGGTTGATAGTGCTGTTAAGAAGGCATACGGTGTGTTAGGTTTCATTGGTAGAGGGATTGAGTTCTGGAGCTATAATGTCATGCTACAACTATATAAAATGCTAGTGCAGCCACACTTAGAATATTGTGTACAGTTCTGGTCCCCATATTTCGGGAAGGATGTGGAAGCATTGGAAAAGGTGCAGAGGAGGTTTATCAGGATGTTGCCTGGTCTGGAGGGAAGGTCTTATGAGAAAAGGCTGAAAGACTTGGGTCTGTTCTCATTGGAAAGAAGAAGGCTAAGAGGGGATTTGATAGTGACATACAAGATGATCAGAGGATTAGATAGGGTAGACAGTGAAAGTCTTTTTCCTAGGAATGATGACGTCAGCTTGTATGAAGGGGCATAGCTACAAATTGAGGGGTGATAGATTTAAGACAGATGTCAGAGGCAGGTTCTTTACTCAGAGTGGTAAGGGTGTGGAATGCCCTGCCTGCCAATGTAGCTAACTCAGCCACATTAGGGAGATTTAAACAATCCTTGGATAAGCACATGGGTGATGATGGGATAGTGTAGTTCACAGGTCAGCACAACATCGAGGGCTGTAGGGCCTATTCTGCGCTGTATTGCTCTATGTTCTATATCCATATTGCATGTATTTAGATATTCTAATTCGTTTGGCAAATAATGAAAATTACTACATCTAATTTGCCATTATGTGCCTGTTCCTCCGGTCTATGTACACTTTTGCTCAGAAGAATCACACTTTGATGCTCAGTGCAACAAAATTTGATAGGTGAAACCCAGTTCAGAAACATAGCGAGAACTTAAAGTGGAAGAAATCTTAAGAAAGCATATCTTAGCAGGACTTACACACTTAATTTTAAGGTCCTAGTTGCTGAACAAAGAGACCTTGGAGTGCAGGTTCATTGTTCCTTGAAAGTAGAGTCACAGGTAGATAGGAATAGTGAAGAAGGCATTTTTTTTTATTTCAAAAATATACTTTATTCATAAATACTTTGATCTATACAACTGGACATGCCATACATATGTAAACATTCCATTTCTTTGCGTATCGAAACAGAGTAATCATTCCTATTTGCAGGTTGGTGCGATTACATTTTGAGCTGAGGCGCAGCAGAGCCCAAATGACTGCGTGGGCCCCCTGTATTTCTTAGGTAGGCAGATGTTACACAGTGGTCTTTCTCCACCGCGCCTTGGCGGCAACTGCCCCAAGCTTCAGCGCGTCCCTCAACACGTAGTCCTGGACCTTGGAATGTGCCAGTCTGCAACACTCAGTCGGGGTCAACTCCTTCAGCTGGAAGATCAACAGGTTTCGGACCACCCAGAGAGTGTCCTTCACCGAGTTGATGATCCTCCAGGCGCAGTTGATGTTCCTCTCGGTGTGCGTCCCGGGGAACAGACCATAAAGCACGGACTCCCATGTCACGGCGCTGCTCAGGACGAACCTCGACAAACACCACTGCATTCCTCTCCAGACTTCCTCTGCATAGGCACATTCCAGAAGGAGGTGCGTGACAGTCTCGTCCCCCTCGCAGCTGTTTCGAGGGCAGCGTGCGGTGCGGCAGAGAGTCCGGGGGTACATAAAGGATCTCACAGGCAGAGCCCTTCTCACCACCAGCCAAGCCATGTCTTGGTGCTTGTTGGAAAGTTCTGGCGATGAGGCATTCTGCCAAATGGCTTTGACAATCTGCTCAGGGAACTGCTCGACAGGATCCGCCCTCTCCTTTTCCCGAAGGGTCTCAAGGACACTACGTGCTGACCACTTCCTGACGGACTTGTGGTCAAAGGTGTTCTTCTTCATAAATTTTTCCACGAAGGACAGGTGGTACGGAACAGTCCAACTACTCGGAGCGTTCCGTGGCAGCGAGGCCAGGCCCATCCTTCGCAACACCGGGGACAGGTAGAACCTCAGTACGTAGTGACACTTGGTGTTTGCGTACCGGGGATCCACGCACAGCTTGATGCAGCCACACACAAAGGTGGCCATCAGGGTGAGGGTGGCATTGGGTGTATTTTCTCCCCCATTGCTCCGGTCTTTGTACATTATGTCTCTTTGGACCCGGTCCATCTTTGATCTCCACATGAAGTGGAAGATGGCCCGGGTGACTGCGGCAGCACAGGTTCTGGGGATAGGCCAGACCTGTGCCACATATAACAATACTGAGAGTACCTCACACCTGATCACCAGGTTTTTTCCCGAGATGGAGAGCGACCGTTGCTCCCATCTGCCTAGTTTCTGTCTCACCTTCGTGATCCGCTCCTCCCAGGTCTTGGCGCACGCCCCAGCTCCCCCCCGAACCAAATACCCAGCACCTTCAGGTGGTCAGTCCTGACGGTGAAGGGGATAGAGGATTGGTCTGCCCAGTTCCCGAAGAGCATGGCTTCGCTCTTGCCTCAATTTACCTTGGCCCCCGAGGCTTGATGTAGAGCAGTCTGATCCAATTACCGATTCCCTCCCCACAGCCCATTTTGGAGAGGACATCCCTCATATATGTATGCGATATCCTGTCAAAGGCTTTCTCCTGGTCCAGGCTGATGAGGCAGGTGTCCACCCCCTGTCCTGCACGGAGGCAATCGTATCTCTGAGGAGTGCGAGACTCTCAGCGATCTTCCTACCCGGTACAGCACAGGTTTGGTCAGGGTGAATCAAGAAGGCATTTGGTATACATTCCTTTATTGATCAGAGTATTGAATATAGGAGTTGAGAGGTCATGTTGCAGCTGTACTGGATGTTGGTTGGGCCACTTTTGGAATATTTGTGCAATTATGGTCTCCTTCTTATCAGAAGGATGTTGTGAAACTTGAAAGGGTTCAGAAAAGATTTATGTGGGATACGATCTGCCAACCCATGATCGGCCCACAAAAGCAAAATTGGCCAAACTGTACCAAAAACACCCAGAATTCCTAAGCAGGCTCACAAGCCAAATCAGACAGCCCACGCAGACAAGAGAATACACTTTAAGCTCACTAACAATGACTGATCACCACAGATATCTCAAAGCCACAAGGGCAGTTTCACAACCCAGCAATACTCCCTGCCACACTAGAGGAGGTGGCAAACTACACAGCAGACACACTCACCCAGCTGAATGCGGAGGCTGTTGTCATTTGTACTGTGGCTCTGCACAGCAGGATGGCCCTGGGCTGCCTGCTCGCTGCGAAAGGGGGCACATGCGCCCTCATTGGTGTTGACTGCTGCACTTACATTCCTGACCCCAGTGAAAACATCACAGACCTGGCCCAACATATCCTGCAGGCAGCTTCTGTCTTGAATGACCGTTGGGACTTATGGGGCTGGGCAGCCTCCTGGCTGGGGTCATGGGGCACAGCCCTACTGCAGGGACTGATAACCCTCATTTCTATCATTGCCGGCCTTACAGCACTAGCCATGGCCATCCGACCGTGCTGCTCACGCATATGTGCAATCCTGTTACCCTCTGCGCCCTCACCACTCAGCTAGCATAGATCCACTGGGAGAACAAAATCCCCTGTGATCCCAATCCCTACCCCTGTGATAGCCTCTGCTGGACCAGACTCAGACACTGAGAGCTACCTGTTCGATACAAAGCCACCCCCACACCTGACAATCCCCCTGGCTCTGGCTACATTGCCCCCTTCTCGTCTCTCTCCTAAGCAAAATAAAGGGGGAATTGTGGGAAAAGATCTGTCAATCCATGATAGGCCCACAAAAGCAAAATTGGCCAAACTGTACCAAAAACACCCAGAATTCCCAAGCAGGCTCACAAGTCAAATCAGACAGCCCACACAGACAAGAGAATACACTTTAAACTTGCTAACAATGACAGAGCACCACAGATACCTCAAAGTCCCAAGGGCAGTTTCACAACCCAGCAATTTTAAAGCCACACAAAGAGCAGGTCAGACAGAGAGGCACCAGCAAGGACATGCTCCGAGAATAGGACAATGGAAGCATCTCACCACTTCAGAGGAGGCATTAACACCTACCTGTGAAGAGGAATGGAACTAATGATACTGTCAGGATGTTTGCATTGTGTGAAAGAACAGGACATTCATCCGATATCTGTTTTCCAGTTAGCATCCTTGAAACTAGATTACTCCATTTCCAGATACATTGTAGTTTCCCCATTTCTTAATGAGCCTTATTGTGCAGCATTATCATAAAAATTGATCTCATCCTCTACTCTGGGAAGAGAAATTCTGATCTACCTGTGCAGACTGTCAGTTTCTCTTCCAATGATATGGCTTGCAATAAACTGTGTCAATTTCACTTCAAGCTGTGTTTTGTGATCTCTAACCTATTGGGCAAATTTCTCCGACAATTTACAAGAGGTGATGCCAGGGTTTGAGGATTTGTGCTGTAGGGAGAGGCTGAATCGGCTGGGGCTGTTTTCCATGGATTTTCGGAGGCTGAGAGGTGGCCTTATAGAGCTTTATAAAATCATGAAGAGCATGGATAGGATAAATAAGTAATGTATTTTCCCTGGAGTGGGTGAGTACAGAACTAGAGGGCATAGATTTAGGATGAGAGGGGAAAGATATAAAAGGGATCTAAGGGGCAGCTTTTTCATGCAAAGGGATGTGCATGTATGGAACGAGCTGCGAGAGGAAGTAGTGGAAGCTGGTACAATTGCAGCATTTAAAGGGCATCTGGATGGGTATATGAACAGGAAGAGTTTAGAGGAATATGGACCGGGTGCTGGCAAATTGCACCAGATTAGGTTAAGTTATCTGGCCAGCATGGGCGACTTAGACCGAAGGGTCTATTTACATGCTATACCTCTCTATGACTCTAACTGTTCATGTGGCTGTCCTAGTATTATTACCACTGTTATATTTGCCAACGTAATAAAATTTCATTAATAGCACTTATAAATGTGCTTGGGAGTATGGGTAGAACTTTAAACTTCAGCAAGGAGATAGGAACTCATAGAATTAAATTAGCTTTCTCATGTATAAATCCCATCCAATGAGCCATTCCATTGATTTCAAGCTGAAAATGTGTTGCTGGAAAGGCGCAGCAGGTCAGGCAGCATCCAAGGAACAGGAGAATCGATGTTTCGGGCATAAGCCCTTCTTCACTTCCTCATTGATTTCAAGGCCACATTTAAATGTCCCTCAGGCATTACCAGGGGATTTGGGGACCAGAATATCAGACAGCTGCAACAAATTAGGTGTTCTGGTTTCCTGGGAAGTACTAACATTTTTGGTTTATGGCAGGATTTAGATTCTGTACATTGAAGAATAGAGACAAAAGGGCAGTGTTGAAAAAGTTGTCTCAGAAGTAGAGGGCCATCCACAACTTAATTTTAAATTAAAAGTGAAATTAATCTCTTGTTCTGATGACCTGACAGATAAACACATGTACATATGCCTGAGCAAGTTGACATGTTAACATAGCAGTACTCTGTCCACAAACCACATTTTACTTATTGTCGAAAGCTATCTTTCATTAAAAAAGGAAACAAAGTCAAAGAAAAGTCTACAAAGGAAACTAGTAAACAAATGGAAGGAAAGGAGGTTAATAATCACGAGCAAAGCAGATACCTTTCTTCATTACATTCTTCAACATGTGCACATTATAAACTCAATTCCTTCTTCTAACCTTAACGTACAAGCTTCTCTTCCATCTCTTCTCCTCTCACATACCCATATTGGGTGCCAGTTATGTAGCCAACCACCGAGCAGTTCTTCTTTTGGAATCCCAACAACCATTTTGTTGAATAGAATATTCAACTGCTTGGTTCTATCCTGCTTATCCAGGGATTGAGCAGTTGCTACGAACAGCAACATAGGTTTGCAGCTGTCTCTCTCTCCTTCACACTCACACATACAAAAAGTACAAGAAAGAACAGAAAAGGGTTCCAATATATACTAGCACCATGATCCAAAAATACTTACAGAACATTATCCACATTTCCTTAGATTTTGAAACTATGATTGGAAGAACTGTCCAGCTTATGTTTTTTCAACATGACCAGTCATTAGATTAATACAATATCTAATCATATTAATCCTATATGAGAGCTATCATTGGCAATATAAGATTGTTTGTGGCAACTCAGTTTCTGGAACAGTTTATCAAGATAAGTTTAGACTTTATCAAGTTATTAAATTTTCAACCAATTTGAACAGCGTTGTAACTCAAATTGTAAACGGCAATACATCTACCAAGGGAGAAAATCTTTGCTATCAATGTTCAGTATTCATATAGCATACAAGTGAAATGACAGTACTAAAGATCTATTTGAGAGTTTTATGAACACTATCGTTTCATAGTCTGCAAAAATCGACAGCTCAAACCAGATTGAAAGGGAATTCTTAGAATGGGGAGCAAGTAATTGCTTTGAGTTGCATTTAGCACAGACCTACTAAAGGCTCATCATCTGAACATAAAAAGAATAAACATGTGGGGCTTTTCATTAGAATCGTGAAACTTTTACAAAAGGCGCATTCAAAACATTTTTAACTTATTTATAAGCAATTATCTAATCTTGGTAAAGTTAAATGGATTGATGATTTCAAACCTTCTGTCCCTCCTTCCTCACTGAAGTTAAACCCCAGTGGAAGGGCAAAATGCCACAGCAAGGAAAAATGCAAAAATTATACAGAAGATGACAAATGTTACCTGCTGTAGACTGACATTTAGGCCTTTATGTGTTGCCCTTAGAAGTGCACAGATGGTGTAGCTGTTTGGATCTTCTTTATCCTGGATCTGAGACTCTTTCAGCAAGAAATCCAGCTTTTTTCTGATAAAACATTCCACTTGATGATAGTTTGTATTGTTACCCTGCATGGGACATGTATTATTATGGTGTTATATCAACAATAATGTTGCTAAATTGCTCAAACCCAATGCACAAATCTAAAAACAGAAATGCTGACAGGAGTTTTTGCTCAACCAGAACAAGGTGGGTACGCAGTAAAAATTAGTTGGGAGGCGTACATCAGCACAAAGCATAAGTAGTAGATCATTAGGTCCATTAAACCTGGACTGCCATTCAATGAGATCATGGCTGATCTAATAATCCTCAACTCCACTTTCCTGCATTTTCTAAGGCAATGCTCTTAGAAGCAAAATGAAATTATTTCAATTCATCACACTTAAATTAATTCAAATCAAACACTTGGACATATCAGTCCTGAAATGCAAAGTAACAAGGCTCAAGATGAAATGAAAAAGCCAATTCCATTCACAAACAAACACTCATGGCTTAATCAACTAAAATAGTGGACGTTTTAGTATTTTTTTAACTGGCCTTTTTTTAGCATAAGGTAAAATGCTGTGACAGCTAAATGTTTGTCTTTGGTCATTATAATAAATTCATTTTTATCCTCCATCATGACTGGGTGATTACTGCATTGCAGATTGTATAATTGATATTACACAATTTTTTCACATGAAACATGTTTGTGCAAAATAGCTATTATGCTTAATTGTCCTTAATAAAGTTAAATTTTGAACTTAGTTTGAAAGAGGTCACTTGAATTCCTACATTGATTTGTTTTAATTTGCATTCTTCTTCAATTTCATCAGCACTATCTTCATCGGAAACATCTCCTTCTTCTGCATCAGTCCTCAGGTCAGGAGGCAGTTTCTTCCCCTGAAACAAATCAGTAATGCACAAGTTTGTCAATTTTAACCTTTACCAAGCCTAATTTTGATTTGTTTATTGAGTCTAAATTTGTCAGATAAACAAGGTTTGATTTCATACCTTTACTTTAGAATGTCCTATTTGTATCATACAAAACTTTTTAGTACTTTAAGGAGATGTATGCTCTAAACATAGAAAAGCACAAATCTACCGTTAATGTCCTGACAACTTTAAAGATGGTGCAATGGAAGCAATAACTACATTGTATGAATATCTTTAAGACCACTATGCCAACAAGATCAGGACTGAAATTACACTGTAACTTTGGAGAGATTGTGAATGGCTTTGGGTCCACGCTGTTGCAAAAGTATCAACATAACATGAATTTTGGGTTCTGAACTAATTTCCAAAAAACACAAGAACTGCTCCATGTCACATCCAATGGACTTCATGTGAAATATATAATTTCAGTCTAGTCTGAATGCAGAATTTGGAAGAGCTAGGTATTGCACTTGTTTTTGATTTCCTGAGTATTTTATAAACTTTTTTTGTGCTTTTGCATTTGTTGTAGTGTGTCTGTTCTGCTTGTTATCTAATCACAATACAGTATGATGAGAAGTTAAAAATCACCTGATGAAGGAGCAGCGCTCAGAAAGCTAGCGCTTCCAATTAAACCTGTTGGATTATAACCTGGTGTTGTGTGATTTTTAACTTTGTACACCCCAGTCCAACGTCAGCATCACCAAATCATGACTATTTTGAGGATATTTTAAAATGGAATGAGAAGATATTCTTGAGATATAAATTAAAAATTGTTTGTGGTGTCAGCTGTCAAATTACATTCTATTTCTTTTCAAATAGTCAGAGAAACACAGGAGCATGCCAACTAAGAATCATTTACCTTCTTCCTTTTATAGACAATAACCAAATTTAGAGTTAGAATTTGCATGTGCTATGATCTCACTTATTCTAGTTAATTTCCAAATACCCAGAAAGAAAATGAATTTTGTATCACTGTCCTAGTGAGTGGGTTAACTACTATTCTTTTAGTCTGGCTTTGCACTAAAACCAAGGTTTATGCATCACTTGCATAAAGTATGGTGCCTCCACCTTATTGGCGCCCTTCACAGTGTGGCATAAGAACATAAGAACTCGGAGCAGGATTGGTAATCTGGCTCTTCGAGCCTGCTCTGCCATTCAGTAAGATCATGGCTGATCTTTTCATGGCCTCAGCTCCATTTACCCATCCCTTTCACCATCCGAATGATATTTCAACATTGTTACGATGAGAAGTTATTAATCTGAAATGAAATGTAAGATTGGATTTTAACTTGCCAGGTCAGGTGGAGTTTTGAGTTGGTGGCTGATGAAAAGATCAGAAACTTCAGGGCATCAGAAAGCTCCAGGAGCCTGTTGATGCCTGTGTTTAACTTGAACACATTTATTAACATATGGAAAACACCTGGAAGACAGGCAAATCTAGCAATGACATGTCAGAAGCTAACTAAGAGGAGGTTTAACTCTGAATTTTGCCTTTAACTCTGAGTGCACAGAATTTCTGTAACTCATTGCATTGAACAATTTGAGAGGATAGTGGAGATTTGACAGGACTGGGTGAATGGAGGACAAGAAAATTGTCAAATATTAAAATATTACAGCAAGCTGCTTCTTTGCCCAAGTGAATGGCTTTTGCTCAAAGGACCTGTTGTGAGAATGTGTTTTCACAACTTTGGGAATGATTTCACACATATCGGTAACAACTTCTGCTAGTTTGAAGATATGTGACTTTGATCTAGACTTCAATGCTGTCAACCTTCACCGCGTCATGGGAAATGATGATGAGTGAAGGACTTCAAAGGGTCTTGGAGGTCCTTGTACATAAGATACAGAAAGCTACTGCAACTGAACAAAGTCCTGTTGGGACTACACCTGGAATACTGTGAGCAGTTTTGGTCCCCTTCTTTAAGATATTGTTAGGATGATTCCTGGTATGAAGGGATTGTGTTGTGAGGAAAGACTAGACAAGTTGGGACTCCACTTACTGGAGTTTAGAAGAATGAAAAGACTTAATTGAGACATATAGGATTCTAAAGGGGCTTGAGAGGGTAAATGCTGAGTGGATGTTTCCCCTTATGGGAGGATCTAGGACCAGCAGACATGGTCTCAGAATAAAGGAGTCCCAATTTACGACTGAGATCTCTCTCAGGAGGTGGAGTGCCTTTAGAATTCCTTGCCACAGAGAATTGTGGGGACAGAGTCCTTGTGTATATTTAAGGCTGCAATAGACACGATTCTTGATCAGTTGTGGAATCAAGGGTTATGAGAAAACACAGGAAAGTGATTACAAGAAATGTCAGATCAGCCCTGATCCTATTGAATGGTGAAGCAGATTTGAGGGGGTGAACAGCCTATTTCTGTTCCTATTCCTTTTGGTTTTATTCCTCAGATGTGGAGAGTAACAAGAGGAGCAGCATCAGCAGGACCCTTCTTCTCAGCCACATGCTGTTCTACAGGACAGAGCAGATGAGCACAGAGCTCCAGTTCACAGAAAGTGATAGTGCATTTGGAGGCAGAGGTTTAGCTTTCTGAACGTGACTGAAAACCATTGCCTCAGGAGCATCAGACTTCTCAATTAGGTTATTGCTGACAATTGCAGCCCCTTGGAAGGAAAGCTGTTTTGAAATGGAATAGGTGGTCACGTACGTTGCAGGGTCACAACAGCAGAATTTCTTCATTTGCAACTCATTCCAAGGGACATCTGTACAGTCTCATAATAATCTGCCCAAAGATACACAGCCAGGTAGTGGTAAATATATTTACCTATGTGCTCTGTGTCATTGATGAAGCCAGAGAGAATGGGAGGGCCTTTGGAGTTACATAGATATAAAGAATGGAATGGTCTGGAATGCATTCCTGATGAAGGCCTTTTGCCCGAAACGTTGATTTTCCTGCTCCTTGGATGCTGCCTGACTTGCTGTGTTTTTCCAGCACCACTCTAATCTTGCACAAATATTGCTAAGTAGCAAGGATGAAGTTCCAAGGAGAAGAGAACGATCAATACTCTGCATCTTTGAAGCAACAGCCTCACATAAAGGCACCTGCTGCTGATAAGTTAAATGCCAGAGTGCCCAAGAAGGATTGATTTAGGCATGTTTCAGCTAAGGTAAGACAGTGCAACCATCTGGCACATTAATTCTAAACCCACTTTGTCCTTCAGTCCTCCGTACAAAGCAGTCCCTCTCACAGATCTTCCATTTTTATTTTGGTTATATCATTTTTCACAACACAGATAGCAACAGTGGAGAGTATGGGACAATAGAACTTTGAAATAAAGTTTGATAAAAAATGAACAAAAAGTTACAATATTGTACAGTGTTAAATACCCAAGTGAATACCCTAGTGCAACTACAGATCCTTTTTCTATGTTTCCTGTAATTCCTATTTGGTGCTACAACAGTGGCGAAAAGGAATTCCTGATGACAGGCTTATGCCCAAAACGGTGACTCTCCTGCTCCTCGAATGCTGCCTGACCTGTGCCCTTCCAGTGCCACACTCTTTGACTCTGACTCTCGAGCATCTGCAGTCCTCACTTTCTACTAGCAACGACAGTGGCTTAAACCTACCTTGAGAAAGTCTGCTTGTTACCCTGCTGGACAGCTTAAATGCTCTTGGAAGACATCCTCTGTGGTTTGCAACCTTAAGTAGTCTGCCAAATTACACTTTTATGCAGGTAAACTCATCATTAAGACAGAAGGTAACATGGTGCTCTCATGAGGGGCAAGGGTTCAGAAGTTGTGCTTTCAGCAGAGTCTGCACTTCCATATGTCTTTTCTCTATCTTTACTTTCATGTCTCACCCACACTTCTCTGCTAGCAAAGAGTTGGAAAGTGCATTAGTTCAGTGAAACCCTGAAAAGCCAGCTCAAAGCTTTCGTCCTTTTTTTAAATGGTAAGCTGAATAGCAGGCCATTAGCCATGGTCAACCTGCACCCATTGCCTGTCAAGTCTGAAGCTTCCTGACTGTGAGCACTTTTCTTCTGATAGGGTTTACAGCTGCCAAGTGTGGGCTGCCACAGGAATAGATGGCAGAACGGTGACAACCATTAAATCAATGGCTGCCTGTAAAATGTATATAAAAGCCTCAAAAACCACTTGTCTGAAGAAATGATACACATTTCCACCTAACCTTGGGACAAATTCTACTCAAGTACCTTTTTTGTTTCTGGCTGTCATGGAGAATGGCAAGTCCAAGGTTCAGTTCCTTCTGTGTATTAGTAACTCCTTTCTAGTGGGGGAAGTTTCTAAACTTGGTGAACTCCATTTTAAATTAAATCCAAAACATTAACCCAAACATAACAGGAAGCCTCATTGTGATAAACAAACATTGCAAATTTTAAAAACGTCTTGGAGCCATTACCTTTATAAGAATCTTTCCTTTCAGATGCTTGGGAGTGGGAAATTGGCCTCTGTCATGAGTACCAATAGAGGACAAGTCGAGTTTGTCACCAAGGATATCTTTCAAACACTGGGCAATCTTCTGTTGCTGCTGAATGCTGCAGTGGTTCTCAATGGACAGAATTACAGGATACCTGTCAGTACAATAAAAAGTAAAGATTATGTAGCTGTTGTCAATCAGCACATTTCTATGTTTTGGGTAAGAGGAATCTAAGTTAAATCTAAATCCACATTGTGTTTCTTTGCAAACACACAAAATTGCTGCTCATTGAACATTTAGTATGACATCCTGAGATATGGAAATAGTCAAGCACCAATTTATAATTCTTGTGTACCAATTGTTCAATTTCCATTGTGACTTATGCTATTGGTGGATTTTAGACAGACTGACATGGAATTGAGTTGTTCACTCTCAATTTCTCAGTGCCAGATAATTAGCAATTATCCTCTCAGAAGGATTGCAATAATTACACAAAGTGGGCACAGGACGACCTGATCTGCCAGGCACCTACCCCCATTCCAAAGGACAGATCATATAGACAGATTTCCATTGTGAAACGTGCTGGTGCCAACAGAGAAAAATCATTTAGTAAAAGAGAGTTCATGAGAGAAAGGTGCCCAAGAGAATATGGAGCAAATTAAGGAAAGACAAAAGTTTTTAAATTGTAAAATGTGAACCTTTTGTGTGTTTATTGACAGGAGAAAATGAGGACTGCAGATGCTGGAGATCAGAGCTGAAAATGTGTTGCTGGAAAAGCGCAGCAGGTCAGGCAGCATCCAAGGAACAAGAGAATCGACATTTCGGGCATGAGCCCTTTTTCAGGAATGAGGAAAGTGTGCCAAGCAGGCTAAGATAAAAGGTAGGGAGGAGGGACTTGGAGGAGGGGCGTTGGAAATGCGATAGGTGGAAGGAGATAAAAATGAGGGTGATAAGGTGAGGGTGATAGACTTGAGTGGGGGTGGGCGTGGAGAGGTCAGGAAGAAGATTGCAGGTTAGGAAGGTGGTGCTGAATTCGAGGGTTGGGACTGAGACAAGGTCGGGGAGGGGAAATGAGGAAACTGGAGAATTCTGAGTTCATCCCTTGTGATTGGAGGGTTCCTAGGCGGAAGATGAGGCGCTCTTCCTCCAGCCGTCGTGTTGCTATGGTCTGGCGATGTAGGAGTCCAAGGACCTGCATGTCCTTGGTGGAGTGGGAGGGGGAGTTGAAGTGTTGAGCCACAGGGTGGTTGGGTTGGTTGGTCGGGGTGTCCCAGAGGTGTAGGCTGAAACGTTCCGCAAGTAGGCGGCCTGTCTCCCCAATATAGAGGAGGCCACATCGGGTGCAGCGGATGCAGTAAATGATGTGTGTGGAGGTGCAGGTGAATTTGTGGTTGATATGGAAGGATCCCTTGGGGCCTTGGAGGGAAGTAAGGGGGGCACAAGGTGTGGGCGCAAGTTTTGCATTTCTTGCGGTTGCACGGGAAGGTGTCGGGGGGCGGAGGTCGGGTTGGTGGGGGGTGTGGACCTGATGTGGTCTTTTCGGAACACTGATAGGGGAGGGGAGGGAAATATATCCCTAGTGGTGGGGTCCGTTTGGAGGTGGCGGAAATGACAACAGGTGATACGATGTATATGGAGGTTGGTGGGGTGGGGTGAGAACCAGTAGTCCTCATGTTTATTGACACCCAGTTACTCAGAATACACATTTACAATTTATGCTTAATGTCTGGGTCATCTAATTAATATTATTAAAAATGGTGACTGAATACTTAAAAAGAAAAATAAAGTTTCAAGAATAACACAGAACACTTTTTTTTCCACCTTGAATAATGCGAAAAATGATTTTGTTTTTATTATTTTAGGATTACAATTTGGTCACTGCAAAGATTTACAGATTCAACACTGGAATAGAAGTAGGCCATTGAGTCCCTCAGGCCTGTTCCACCATTCAATAAGATCATGGCTGATCTGTGACCAAATTCCATAGGCCTGCCTTCCATATTCCTTGATGCCCTTGCTTAATAGAAAAACAGTCTTTCTCAGATTTCAATTTATCAATTGAATTAACATCAACCCGGCATTTGATAATGAGAATTCCAAACTTCCACTACTCTTTGCATGTAGAAGTGCTTTTTAACATCTCTTCTGAATGGCCCAACCCGAATTCTTAGACTCTGCCCTTTGTTTCTAGAACCTTCAATGAGTGGAAATATTTTTAATCAACCTGTCTTTCCCTCTTAATATCCTGGAGACCTTGGTGAGATCACCCTTAACCTTCTAAATTTTAGAGAATAAAAGCCTAAATAGTCTGATCTCTTCTTATAACTTAACTCCTGAAGCATAGGTTTATCATCCTTGTAAACCAGTGGTGAACTCCCTCCAGAGTCAAATTATCCTGCTTAAGATTCATGCTCTGATCTGCTCACAGTGTGATCTAACTGCAGCATATTGATTACATCCCGATACTTACGTCCTTTAGATATGAAGGCCACCATTCCATTAGCCATCTCTATTATTTTCTGAACCTGTTCGTGGCATTTTAAAGAGCTATGCACCTCAACCCCCATCCCTCATTGGACATCCAATGTATTTAACTTGGTGCCTTATAAAAAGTACTCTGATTTATCCTTTCTCGATCAGAAATGTATAACCTCACACTGACTTATATTAAAATCCATCTGTCACAGCTTTGCCCAATCACCTAGTCTATCAATGTCCTGTTACAATTTTATGCTGTCATCAACACTGTCTAAAAAGCTGCCCAATTTTCTATTGTTGGCAAATTTGGATATTTGACTTTTTAATGCCATTATCCTAGTCATTAATGAATATTGTGAATAATTGAAGCTGCAACAGAGATCCCAACGGGTCACCACTAATCACATCCTGCCATTTTCAGTACTTACACATGATCCCACTCTGTTTCCTGTCATCAAACAATTTCTTATCCATGTCAGTAATTTTCCCTCAATTCCATGAGTTTCCACATTAATTAAGTCTCTTATTGGGACTTTGTCATGTCCACCACCTTTGTTACCTCTTCAAAAACATCTGTGAGGTTTGTCAGACATGGCGTCTCCTTCATGATTCCATACTGACGCTCCCTGATTAACTGAAAATTTTCAAGGTGATCAGTTACTTTAAGGTTGACCACAGATTCCAATGATTTCCCCACCACAGATATCAGGTTAACTGGTCTGTAATTCCCTGGTTTCCTGCTGTCACCCTTCTTTAACAGCAGAGTAACAAACCAGAGATACAACTCCTGAATCCAGGGAACTCGGTAAAGTGCTCACCTAACTCCTGTAACATCCGTGGGTGGAAACCATCAGGGCCTGGGGACTTGACACTCTTCAGTTCCAATAATTTCCAATTTCATAATAAACTTAAGTTTCAGTTAGAACCTGTCCCTGATCCACTGAATAGTTTCTTAGGGACTTCTAGCAATCAATCCACTTTTTCTGTTGCGAATACTGAGTAAAATAATCATTCAACATGCCTGCATTTACCCAACGCCATTGACAATATCCCCACTGTCAGCATTCAGGGAGCTAACGGTACTCTTAACCAGCTGGTTTACCTTTAACCAACAGTAAAATCTCTTCTTACTGTCTTTTATGCCCCTTGCAAGTTTCCTTTCATAATCATTTTTGGCCGCGTTGTGACTTGTTGTTCTTTGAATTTGTCCCATTCTGTGGGATCTGTACTGTTCTTTGTATTTTTATAAGCCTTTTCTTTTAATTTTATGCTGTGCCTTACCTCCTCAGACGTCCATAGCTGTTTTTTTTGTGTGAAGTGGAGCTTTTCTTTCTCATGGGTACAAACTGCTTCTGAATAGCTTTAAATTATTTCTTTGAACACCCTCACTGTTCCTCGGTTGTTTTACCTACTGGCAGATCTTCCCAGTTTTACTGTGGACAGTCTCTACCTCATCCCATTAAAGTTTTCCTGACTTAAATCCAAAATTCTCATATCTGATCTTTTCTTGTCTCTTACAAACACTACATGAAACTTGATCATGTCATGATCATTATTTGACAAATGCTCACTTACAAACAAGTCACTTATTAAATCAGGTGCATTGCTCATTAGTAGATCCAATATTGCTTGTCCCCTCGTCGCATCCAAGACATATTGCTGTAAGAACCTGTCCTGGAACACTCTAGATATTCATTAGCTTTCTGGCAGGTGTTTGTCTCCCCCGGTCTATGTTAAGATTAAAATCCCCCATTAATCCTATGCTGCCTTTGCTTTTTGTTGACTAATTTCAGCATTTCCACATTATAGCACTTCTGAGCTGCTACCAGGTGATCCATAACTGACACCTATTGTGATTTTAGTTCCTTTATGGTTCCTCAGTTCCATCCAAAAGAAATCCACTGGGTGCTGTCCCCTCATTACTTCCTCTCTCATCACAAAAGTGATTCTGTTCCTAATCAGTGATGCCACTCCACCCCATCTGCCATTTCCTCTATCCCTCCTATAAACCTTAGTTTAGTTCACAGTCCTGGCCACTCTGCAGCCATGTCTCCATAATGACTACTATATCGTAGTTTCCAATTTGAATCTGTGCCTGCAGCTCATTTAATTTGTTTCTTATACTCTACGCATTTGCATAAAGAACTCCACTTTTGACTGTACACTCAATCCTGTCTTATAGCATCTTTTTATGGTTTCTCCTTTCTGACTTACTATATACATGTTTTATACACCCATCCTGTTCTTTAAAATGGCCCTGCCTGTTCATCCTATTAATCTCTACCTTCTCCTCACATCCTGACCTGCTGCCCAGTTGGGGCCAGATAATTTATACAGCATTACTGAGAATGCTTTAAAGTCGACTCAGTTTTATCAGCAATTCAAAAGAGTTCATAATTATTGGGCAAATCACTTTTCTATTGCATTTCTTCTCCATACAATTGTTTTGCTGCCCCAATTCTAAATGTAAATGCTCTCTATTCTTAGCCATTAATCAAAAGATAAAATCTATACATAATTTTCTTTTCATAGCTGAAAAAAGAACATATACAAAATGAAAGTTCAATAAATAAAAATATTCCAGGTGAGAAAGACCTAACAAACCAGCCCTAAAGTTAGTCAAAAACATTGGAGAAATTTCTCCAATGACAGGGAGACTTGTTTGAGATTGGCTATTACGATCCAAGCTGACATAACTACTGGAAAAATAAGATTCCATATTAAAATCTGACTTGATTAATTACTTTTAATTGAATGTTGTGGTTATTGAATGAAATAGGGGGAGCAGACAAGGCTCTAAATTTCTTGAACAATAAAACCAATGTTTATTAAACAAGAGGAAAAAATGTACAAAACAAGCTATTTTAATATTAAAAAATTGTATTACAATTGAAGGATCTTAAAATACAACAAAACAGACTCTGTTATTTCCCACCACCATCATTATATAATGTTTAAAATTGAGAGAAATTATCCCTTAATATCAAATCTTGATTAGGTTTACTTCTCTTTAATTCTGTCCTGGGAACTCTGCCTCTTGCCTTATTATTCACAAAACTGAAAGCTTACACTTTCTCATTTTGTGAACACTCTGCAGAATTTTAACTAAATACCCCTCGCCTGGAGGTTTCACAAGCTAAATCTCACCCCATTCCAAGAGTTTTCCAGTCATTGCTTTCTGACACTGTTCTAGAAAAGACTTTCTGACCTATGTTTTTTGAAAACATTACACATCCATTACACACGTAAAAACGACTTTCGATCAGAAGACCAACATCATCCTAGCTTCTTTGAACTTTCCTCTGGGTGAGTTTGAAGGTGATCCCAAGGCAACTTTTGGGTAAAGCTTTTAAACATTCACTCCTTCAAGAGTATTTTTAGTACTTGATAAGTGTTTGCAAAGTTCCTGGAAAGTCATTTCACTTCTTTTACACTTCACTCACCTTGTTTGTGCTTCCCCCTGTCAGCCCTTACCATGGCATATGGAGTCTATGAAACTGTACCTTACTGTTTTAACAAAGAGCAAAGAGAAGTGGCAACACTGACACCAGCACCAGTAGCACCCGCTGTCCTCTTCCTATGTTCTTCCATAGGACAGAGGAAATGGACACAAACATTTAACAATAAGGAAGCAAGACTCCAACACAAGATCTTGCGTGCAGCATTTACACGGACATGGACCAGCTGGAATGAATGACCTGTTTCTATATTGTCTCTCCATGTGTTTAAGCACCAGTGCATCAGAAAGCTAAGATTTTCAAAGCAGGTCATTGCACAACCTCCCAGAACAAAGTAAGAACCCCCCAAAAAAGAACTCCTCTCTGCATCCGTTGGTTATTGTTAATATTTTGAGGGGCAAGTTATTTTCTCTGTGTCAATCATCTGTCCTTTTAGCCAATGACTATGGGACAGCCAGTCAGAATGTCAGATGATTGTTGTCTCCCTTGCCCGTCTTCATCTGAGGGGGTTAGTTTCCATTCTAAGAACAAACACTTCTTACTTTCGAAAACACCACACTGGTAGTAGGGTAAATTAGACATCAGATAAATTACTGACATGATTTTATTGGGCATCTTGACTTCTGTGTTTTCATAATTCTTCCCTTTGTTTTCATATGCTAGAATTTTAGAAAGTTACGCACTACTGTAATTGCTGTTAAATGAAATCTCATGCTACACAGTAAATCCTAGGAAAGTTCAGTTTTTTAGGGGAAGCCAATAGTCAAAAATGCCCATTTTCTTTATTCATAGATTAAGCTTGACACTACTTTGATCTCAAAAGCCAGACTAAAGTTTGCTGTAAACATTAAACTTGCAATAATCTTTTCTAAGGAGTGCCTAATGCTAACAAAGAGAGGGAATATTTAAGTCCCTAAAATAAAGATCTAAAAGTGCATCATATTTGTCACTAGAAAGTTTAATTGTTCGACATATATTTTGTGAACCTGAAAAATCAACATCAGACATACAAGCATTGAATTTTAAACTGATTTTAAGTTATCAAATCTGGAACTTACTCATTTTTGATGAAAGCATATTTCCCAATGGTTTCAACAACATCTCGAAAGAGGAGCTTGGAAGTGAGCGTATAACCATGCTGTACAATTGGCTCTCCCTCTGGGCCATCCCAGCAGTCAACTTAAATCAAGAGAAAATAATTTTAACAGTGAAGCAGGATCACAGGTCAAACACAGGCCAGCACAGAATAATTAATAGAAAAATGATTGACAGAGATGAGAAGGAATTTCTGCCCTCGTATTTTTGTGTACCTCTGGAATTCTTATCTAAGAGAGCTGTGGAAGCTAGGTCCTTAAGTATATACAAGGCTAAAACAGATTTTTAATGTGTAGGGAATCAAGTGTTATGGAAAAATACAGGAAAGTGGAATTAAGGCTTCTCAGATCAGCCGTGATTTCATCAAATGGCAGAGCAGACTCAGGCTGAACAGTGTCTTTCTGCTATGTCCCATGGCCTTTATGGTCTTGATCACTACTCTATAACTTGGGGTAGAAATTATGGAAGGAAATAACAGCTCATTGGCATCCCTCCCCAGATGAAACCAGATTCATTACAAGCCTTTCCCACAGTCATAATACACTATGGGTAAGACAACTTAATGTAGAGTGCCACTTTTACCCCTCAGTAGGGAGGATGTTCCACACTCTATTGTTGCATTAAATTGGCCTAAAGCTCAGCGGTTCTGGAAGCATTAGAACTACAGTGCGAGGACTGCAGCCTGTCCTAGAATAAGAGCCCTGGTGATTCTAGATTACCCTTGAGAAGGTGATCGTGAGCTGTATTCTTAAATTGCAGCAGTCCATTTGATCTTGGTAGACCCATAATTTTGTTAGGGATGAAGTTCCACGATTTGACCCAGCAACACCAAAGGAATGACAGTATATTTCAAAGAGAGAAAGTGAGGACTGCAGATGTTGGAGATCAGAGTCAAAGAGTGTGGTGCTGGAAAGGCACTGCTGGTCAGGCAGCATCCGAGGAGCAGGAGAATCCACGTTTTGAGCATAAGCTTTTCGTCAGGAATATTTCCAAGCTAGAGTAGTGAATGACTTGGAGGGGAGCTTCCACGTAATGGTGCTCTCCTTGTACTTGTGGTCACAGATTTGCAAGTTGCTGTCTAAGGTTGACTGTGGCTCACAGGCGCTGCTGTGCACTAACATATCCTGTTCATGTGGCCATCTCTCCTGGCAATGTCCTCATCCCAATCCTTACCTCCATCCTCAGAACATCATTGTCAGTCCCCTATTTCAATTTGCCCCACTATCAGCTTACACTGTGAAGGACATAGCATGCCACAATGATGCAGGATGGCCTTTCTGGACTGTATTGCAAAATCCCACCACAGCTGTCAAGTATCAAAACCTTAACATAAAGAGACCTATGGTTTCTTTCACAATGGCCCTGGTGGAAACATGAGTAGCATTGGATCTTCATTCTGAATCAATGTGAGAGTTTTGTAAAGCTGTTGTGTAGCAGAGGTATCCCCTCTCTCCATTTCTATTTGGGCTGAAGACCATGGAAAGAGGCAGGCACCTGTGAATTTCCCAGTATATAATTGTCATGGCAGCTCCCAGAATATCTGGCTCAGACATCTAAAATTTGGCATCAATAATCACATATAATTTGAACTTTCAGGAAATAGAAGCTTTTTCTGTCACAAACATCACAAGCTGCTGTTAGGAGGCTTTCAAAGGCAGTGTTCCCAATTAGGATGGAATTGTCACCCAGTCATTATAAACACAAGTCCATCTCTATCATATAGCAGTTTGGACATGATGGAGTGGGACATTCCTAATTGGCACCTACACCGTCTTTAAGACAGTTGAAGAAAATAGCAGCGATGCTTATGTAACAAGTGTTTCATCATTTGCCTGCACCTTCTTGGTAGATCATGTCCTGTTGTGCAACATTGCTTGCTGAAGATGTTCTTATTACTGCCTCCACCCAAATAGCCTTCATAACATCATCGAAGTCACAATGATTCCAGTGACTGTGTTCTCTATGTTAGCTCTGTAAGCACAATCTGTGGGGAATGTCAGAAAGATAATGCAAGGTGTCACAAAGCTGTTCCTTTTCTCAAGAATACTGTGTTCTTAGATTTTCTCAGAGGGGTAATAAAACAGTCCAGGTTTCTAACCGACTGGTTTGGTACCAAGATGAAAGGGTTTACTGAGAGGCTAAAGCTTTTATGTTTTAGAAGTGACCTGTATAATGAAAGGGGAGTGGTGAGTCCTGAAAGCTGAAGTCTTATTTTAGTCAGTTCAGCTGTGGGCTGTGTGGAAACAGGCTGCTAGACTCTCTCTCCTTCTGCCCTTCTAACTTCGACCTGCAAGTCTATGTTTCATTTTTTACTGTGTTTCAGGGGTTTGTTTATTGGGACTGTTGTGCATATTCGGAACAGCATAATTAAGTCTAGTTTGGATAGACTGAGTGCTGTAGGTATTCTATATTCTGTTCTTTGTGTTTCATTCTCTAATTTTGTCCATAAATTTTTGTCTGTTTTAAAACCTGGTAGTCAACCTAGCTAACTTATTCTGGGTAATTTTCACTGTACACTTATCGAACCAAATTGCAAAGTTACGGTCTGGGCTGCCTGCTTAAGAATGTTTTGAGTAAGCTGGCCTAGTCCATAACAAAGGTTAGTGAATGAATTTCTGAGCTTTCACATCAATCATGATGTTATGTCCTTACTGGAGACTTCCCAAGGGGGTAATGAGGAGTGCTGAAGTTGGTGACCTTATCTAATTGCATGGAGAACAAGCAAAGGATTTACGCTACATTGTGAGTAGATTTTTTTCTAGTAACCCACCATGAAAGGCCTTTTCCCAAAATTGGGGCATTGCTACAACAGCCCCTTGGATTGGTTTAGAATCAAAGTTTACTCTGTCCCCAAAAAAAAGAATAGTAACTTGCTTCACTGACTTGTCTAGGTCCAGTCATTTTGTGTAGTTATTGTGCAGTTGACTTTTGATTCAATACGGCAAGGTTCCAATTTCGTGTACACGTGAGTGACTTATGGGTGGTTCCTCTGATGCATGAATTTTGCACCATTTTTCATGGTTTTTTTGCCGCTGTCCTTACGGCTCCATGACCTTTCAGATTGCTCCCACTTTGGTTGAGCCCTTTTACATCATGATTATTGTTTCTCAGAGTCCAAGACTTTGGAAATGCCCATGCCCTTGTCGATTCTTTACCCCCTCCATGGAGAGACCAAAGCTAGCATGACTGTTTCATTCTCCAATCTCAGCTCCCTCCTATTCATTATGAGGTCCTAAACTACCAGCTATAACTGTTCCCTATTCCCTTAGTACAATGATGTCCATCACAGACTTGAGTTGCCCACTTTCCCCAGGACTCTGTGGACTGATTGACCCTTGATTTGCCCCTGACCATTACTGACCAAAACCCCAGTCCTGACCATGACCCATCCCATCAGACTGACTTGGCAGGACAGTCCTGACTGACCATTTCCCAGTCCAGATTGATGTTTATATAGCACCACGACTGACTTATTGGTAATCCCCAAACTAGCTTCACTGAATTGACACGCCTGACCGTGGCCCAAGCACTGGTCTGCAAGGACACAGATCCATGGACTCTGATAGAATCAAGTGCCTGTTCTGACCATGGCTAACACTCTAGACTGTAAAGGGATAAGCACCTTGGCGGACTATGGCAGTAACCTGAGAATTGAGAGTCCACCCTCACTTCAGATACATCTATGGAGCTGAATATATGGAGTATGTTTGTCACGGAAGTTCCTGATGTATGTTGCAGCTCAGATATTGATATAGCACAACTCAACACAGTAACACGTCCATATCCTCTCTGACAGATTGTCCATTCAGCGCTCCTCCACCAGTATAGTTGCCTCCTTGTAACTGAACATTCAAGACCTTGTGTGTTAAAATGCAATGTAAGCCACACAGAAGCTGGCAACCTGTAACTCAGTGTTAAAGTCAGTGTGCACAAAAGAAAGCCATTGACACAGGGGCTGGATACATTCAGTAAGTACTAGAGGCAATAAGTGCTAGCAAAACAAGCTAGGAGCCATAAGATGCCTGTGCCCATGTTCGTGCAAATGTATTCTATGCAAATACATTAGATGTATAACTGTATAAGTGCAGAGAATGACCTGGAGAAGGATGTAGTCACAGGTGTCTGTTAGCTTCAAAATCAAGTGTTGAAGGCTTTAAATAGTGGGTGAATTTCTCTGACAGCAGGCATGATAATGTGGTGAAGGGCTGGTGGTTTGTGATGCTAAATTTTGGGGATGAAGAGTTGAGGAGAATAGCAGCCATGCAGAAGAAACAGTTGCATGATGGCCAGCACAGACATTCGACAAGCAGCTTCAAGGTACCTGCTCTGTTTTACTTGTTGAACTTTTGCATATCCAGCTTCTCAATGGAGAAAAGGAGAATTGGAAGTGTGAATAGGACAAGTTGAGGTATTAATGACATGCAGATACATGAAAATAAGTCAGTCAGAAGGCGAACTTCTGAAGCCATCATCTAAAGCTTGAAGGCAAAATTGTGAGAGCTTTTCTTAATGTTGAGAATTCATTTTTCGTTCTCACTCCATTTACATATACACAGAATACACTTCACTTGCCATTTCTCTAACTACACCTGGAAGAAGACCTTTCTGCCCATACATCCTGAAATGATGACCGAAACAGATTCAACAGTAACTTTCAAAGGGAATGGATAAATACTTGAATAAGTAAAGGATATATGAAAAGAGTAGAGGAATGGGACTAGCTGGACAGCCATACAAAATGATATATGAAACAAACAATTGAACCTGGAATTTTATATGTTCCAGGTGTTGTGAGATTGCTGCACTTCCAACAGATTGGTGAAAAGTTTAAGGAGACATTGGAAAGATATGATACATGTGCTGAAAATGTGTTGCTGGAAAAGCGCAGCAGGTCAGGCAGCATCCAGGGAACAGGAGAATCGACGTTTCGGGCATAAGCCCTTCTTCAGGAAAGTTCCTGAAGAAGGGCTTATGCCCGAAACATCGATTCTCCTGTTCCCTGGATGCTGCCTGACCTGCTGCGCTTTTCCAGCAACACATTTTCAGCTCTGATCTCCAGCATCTGCAGTCCTCACTTTCTCCTCTATGATACATGTGCACTGTGCAAATCACGTTTAGTAAAAAGTTACTCAACAGATATATTTATTGGAATTGCTAAGGTGACAGAATGAATGAGATGCATCTAGTTCACCTTCTACCACTTTGGTAATCCTGTATTACAATGTTAAAGTAGTTATTACCCAATCATAGCAAATAATTTCAATTACTCAACAATAGATTTCCAAATGACACAGGGAAAGCTTAGTTGTAGAAAACTTTGAGAATCTTACATTCAAATATGCCCTTCCCACCCCATCTATTCTCAGCATGCTCCACTTAAAATATTGTGGTGAAAATTATTCTTTTACAGATTTCCAAAATATTATTTTCTGAAAGAAATCAATCTCACTTATACTTGAATGACTCAATCTTTACTGCTTCCAAAATCTCCCTATGGAATCTATTTCTTGAATTGTCCAAACACTTTCTGAAATATTGTTTTTACAGATTAGTTTTGAATTTTCTCCAATTCAATAGGCTGTATCCTCTGATGCTACTTTTCTGAACAAGGTGAAATAGTTTGCCATGGTGTATATTATCTAGTCCATCTAGAATGGTAACTTAGCATTCAAACCACTTCTCTCAAGATTGTTGTTTTCTAATTAGAACCTGTCCAATTTACATAATTTATAAAATTCTAACAATTGGTTCAGCAGTAAGATCTATTTTAGGAGGCACCCTAGACAAAAAGTTCCTCCATCATTAAAGCTGGAGCAGATATGGAAATAAATGGGGCGGCATGGTGGCTCAGTGGTTAGCACTGCTGCCTCACAGCGCCAGGGTCTCGGGGTTGATTCCAGCCATGGATGACTGTCCATGTGGAGTTTGCACATTCTCCCCGTGTCTGTGTGGGTTTCCTCCGGGTGCTCCAGTTTCCTCCCACAGTCCAAAGACATGCAGGTGAATTGCCCATAGTGTTAGTCACAGAAATTTGCATACATGAGGATCAGTGGTTGCCACCACATCGTGGGCTGAAGGGCCAGTTCTGTGCTGTACTGTTCTATGTTCTATGTGAGGTGCATGAGTCAGAGGGAAATGGGTCTGGGTGGGTTACTCTTCAGAGGGTCGGTGTGGACTGGTTGGGCTGAAGGGCCTATTTCCACACTGTAGGGAATCTAATCTAATCTAAATATGTCCCTGGAAAATACAGTGTTGATGGATTTACTACTCTTCTCAGAATGCTAATATTGTAACTTTATAACTACCTTCCACACAGCGACACCCAGCTTGCAGCACCCAGGAATACATTTCCACCTTGGATTGAGAAAGGAGTTGATCCCCTGTCAAGTAAGTGTTGTGCGATGAAGCAATGAAGTAGTTGCACAGTGGCTGATCCATATCCTGATTTACATCATAGTGCAAAGGATTAAATATATCACCTGCAGGACTGCGCATGAAGTTGGTAAAACCTAGATGCAAAAGGAGAATTAATAAACCAGGTAAAAGTAGGTTTGTGTGACAATACTTCTATTCAGACAGATCAAAATGTAACATTTTCCCGTAAAATTGAACCTATTAAGTTCAATAGCTTATTTCTTAAAAGCCAGCCAGGAGTATAGAATGTTGTAATCATACAAAAAGTCCATCAGTTTAAATATGTAATTGGGAATCTCAAATGTCTGAAACACTTTTATATATGAGTTCAGGCAAGTGTTGAAGTGGTATTCATCCATTACTGCATAGTTGTAGCATTGTGTTGCTTCTCTAGACCTTCAAACCTGAGTCCTTACTTATTGTGCTGAATGAAAGAACATTTACTGGCTTTGACTTTACAATATTCATGAATAGGATACATTACACTGATATTGGAGATGGTATTGCCTGCTACTAAATTGGTCTTTTGAGGTTGTGCTGCTAGTAAATCTGCAGTGTGAATTAGCGTAACTTTGAATAGGAGAAAAGGAAATACCATCCTTTTGAAAGACTTGCAAGTAAGATATTGTACAAAAAAAAACAAAAACACTGCAGATGTTTGAAATCTGAAACACAGAAAATACTGAAGAAATTCAGCAGGTCTGGCTGCATCTGTAATGAGAAAGAAAGTTAATGTTCGGAGTCCAATATGACCCTCCTTCAGAGTCCTGATGCTACTGGACCTGTTGATCTTTGTGTTTTCTGTATTCAATAAAGTTTAGTACCATGTCTATTGATACTCCATAAAATCCAACAAACAGCTCTGTACATTTCAGCTGTCAGAGTGAAAATCTCAAATGGCCTAAACACATTTTTACAACAATTTGCAAGTTCTGTACAGATTTTCCAGGATCGGAACAATAGGTTGTCATTATCACAACAGAATAGAAATTGCAGCATAAGATGTAGCTATTTTAGCCAAATATGTCTATAGTAACTCCAGCCATTTATTTTCAGTTTCCACTCCCCTTAATAGTTTTGAGTTTACCAGTTCAACTGCATGCCTCTACGTTTTTTTTTGGTCTTTAGTTTTCATAATTTTTTGTTTGTGCACTATAGTTCTTTCAGTGGCTATCATTTTCTATGTCCCAACACACACTCAAACTAATATGAAACAATTAGGATTCTCCAATAAAATGTATTTGTTTGATTAAGATATTTTACTTTGCAAAATTAAGTGACAACTTTACATTAAAAAATAACCTTATGTAAAAAGCATCTCAGGATATGCCACAATTTTGTAGTCAATGAAAGACGTGCAGTCGTAATTGTAATGTTCAGGAAATTTATGTTGCTAGTACTCTGTATGGAATAGATTAAATTGTAATTGCAATCATCTTTCTTTTTAACAATTTCTTCTCCCTTCAAACTCTGACTCCAAGAGAATTTGAATGTGCCTTCAGCTTTACTAAACAATCATGTCGCTTCACAGTTAAAAGCTCTTTCGAATATGTGACTTTGTCATTGCACTCTGAAAGCTTCAGCTCATACCATAGAAGTCACTAACTCAGATGTGAGCTTCAATAATCCCAGAGACACTAACAGTGACATTATCCTGAGGTTGTAGCATAACAGAAAATAGTACATTCAGAGAAACATTTTGTATTATTGGTGCTTAATGGGATTTTTCTGAGTTCACGATGCTGAAATTAATTTCCCTGAAATCCTAATGCTTATTTAATTGATATTAATATTATTTGAAATTAGTATGGGCAGCAATTGTAAATAATATTTGAACTACATATTAAATCAGCCAGTAGATGGCATACTTTAAATTCAAAGTTCAAATACACAGGGCCAAATTTTTCACCACAGATCTGCTTTGATATGAAAAGCCCTGTTAGACCCAAATATTGCTCTCAGGAGGCAGAGTGGAATAGAGGCAGATGCTATGTAGCCCAAAAACAGGCTAGGGGAGGGGTAAGCTGATTAGAAGATTCATCTTAGTTCTCTGGTATTTACTTGTTTTAGATTTTGACCTTCCTTCCAGCCACCACCTCTCACACATACCTTGGTCCCTCATTCTTCACATTCCCTCCTCTCTCCCTCCATACTCCCAACCTAATATCCACTAAACCTTAGGAGTGATGTGGAGGTGAAAATAGAAACTAAAAATCTAATACAGTTGTTAATCTTAAAGACGTGATAGTGAAAAATCTCTCATTTAGGAAATCTATTCAAAACTTTTAAATCTCAAGTGGCTCATCTCTTATGAAAATAAACTCTGTTCATACCCCATGTCAAAGACAGCAAATTCTTTAATAGTCTCTTTAAAATAATAGTCTCTTTAAAATAATAGTATTGGAGAATGTTAATAATGACTACTGTTAAAACTGCATGCTTTTTGTCTTTGTCAATGAAGGCAGTACAGCAGAGAAAATTTTAAAAATTATTACCAAAGTTTCAGTCTGTTTATGTTTATTGAATAGGGAATTTTAAAAACTTCAGATTATGATACTCTTATTTCCCTTAACAACACTTCAACAGCATTTATATCTACAAATAGATTTGAGACTCCCACAGTTTGGGTTAAAACTCTTGCAACAGCCAAAATAGAATCCCCTTTGACTTGGCATTAAGGTAAAATAACTCTACTGAGTTTCAGATTTCTTCCTGTGTGAATTAAATTTGCTTATAGTCCTTGCCAGCAAAAAATTGAATGTCAGAAATGCAAGCAACACTGCCACATCTAGTTCCTGTTTAAAGGTCTATGGAGTCTCCCAGACTCTAGGAAAATCCAGCTCAAAAGACTAATTCACCAGCAAATAAAGACAGGCTTCCCTTAACAAGTGCAGACTTGCACACATTACCATTGAGCAGAAATTAGTTCCATATCATCTACCAGGTCAAAACCATAATAAGGCAAAAGCAAATGACAGACACACACTGAAGGGTCAAACTTCTGATCTCCGGATCATCAGAGATCGGATATATGATGTGGAACCCGAACAAGGTACCTAAGTGGAAATTCAGATGGGATTTTCAACTTCCAATGGGCCGTTTCCCTGCTCTTTGGACCCTCTGAATATCTCTGAGCTAAAGTTCACACAGTTTTGCAGTATTTACACAGGGAGTAATTCAGGAAACTTTAGACAGGTTGAAATCAAACATCAGAATAATTATAAAACTGACATCCAATAACTACACTGCATCCCCAACCACCTGAGTAACTCAACTATCTCCCCCAACCTGACCACCTCCTGACCTATCCAATGCATTTGATTACTCATCCCTTCCACCCAACTAGCCCCACAACCAACCCAATCACCGTTCCCAACGTAACCCAACTGAAACCCTCATCTGACATGTGTACACACTCCTCCAAGTCTTCATCTATCGATTCACTAGCATTCAAACTGGATCTTTGCACTTATCATATGGTAGCTAGGTGGAAGTATCTTCCTTCAACTCCTTTCTGCTTCAGTGTTGTTCCCTGATAGATGCTGTGCATTTCTGGGGAAGCTGGGCTCCAAAGACACTGGTTGAAATGCATAGCAGCATCAAGTCAAGGCAATTTATGAAGGTAATGGCAATCTATGACCATACCTCTGTTCAAAATATTTAGGCCCTTATCTTTGCTACAATTATTATCAAAACAGTTATCTCAAATGCTGATTTAACTAAACTGATTAATTTACAAAAAAATATAAAAATATCAACATTTTAGCATGACAACATGTTTTTCTTTGCATAAAGAAGGATAAAATTATGTAATGCAATGAAGGTGTGAATAATTTTCACAGTACTTGAAGCATTTCTAATGTTATTTAATGTTAAATTAGTAAAAGACCCAGATTATTCAATCAGATCAAGGGGGATAAAAACTCACAGAATAAAATATTTGGCTAAATCCCGTGCAATTAATGCTAAAGCAAACAGCAAAATAAAATACATTTTAAAAGTTAATTATTCCATTTACCTTCGACACCTAAGACATTTTGTTTCTTGTTTTCCTCAGACACTTCAAACTTCCTGATAATTTCCATACAATATTCTAATGTCACATTTGTCATCTGTGCAAAGAATAAATATGAGTTTAGGACTTTCATTTGAAATTAAAATACACCATTGACCTGACAAACATATGATGAGATAGACTTAAACTCTAATCTGATTGTATAAAGTATGGACTAAGTACGAGATAACTCCAATCAATTTAATTCCATAAAGTTTGAATATTTTAAGCAGACCATGAACATAGGACTATTTTTGTTTAAAAAAAAGTTTATTCTTTCAAGGACATCGAAGTCATTAACAAAGCGAACATTTGTTATTCACCCCTAATTACTTGTGAACTGTGAGGCCTGCTTGGTTATTTCATACGCTAGTAAAATCAACCACATTTCTGTGAATCTGGAGAGTACATAAAACACACCAAGGGCAACAAATCCAGTTCCATGAAAGACAGTAGTGAATCACAGTTGGGTTTCCACCACACATTTATAATCATCATTGCTAAGACTAGCTGTCAATTCCATGAATTTAAATTAATTATCTCATTGCAATAGTCGGGATTTGAACTCGTTTCCAACAGTTAATTTGGATTACTAGTCTAGTAACATAAACCACTATGTCACTAACTCCTCTCTGAATTGGACAAGCCTCTGAAAATAGGTCTTGCGGTATTGACATACAATTAATCCACAATCATTCATTGCAATATAGGTTTCACAATTCTCTGCTACCACTTGATTTGAATGAGCTTTGCATCCTGTCAATACTAATTGTGCCATTCGTTGGCTGAACACGAACTGAGAGCCAATATAATGTGTATCTAGTACCAATTAAACTTGCAAACACTATTTAAAAGAGCTTGTATGTTTTAAAGTGGCTGTGTACTGTGAATGGAGCAGTTGCCATGACTTGTGGCTGAAGAGAATAGGATTGGAAAAAAATGAGGAATGGGCAAAGACAGAAGTCCTCAGAACAGAAAGGTCACTGGACCTGAAATGGTAATTCTGCTTTCTCTCTACAGATGCTACCAGACCTGCTGGTTTTTGCAGCAATTTTTGTTTTGGTTTTTGTTTCTGATTTCCAGCATCCACAGTTCTTTCGGATTTTTGTTTAATGGGGACGAGGCTCCAGGTTTCTTGAACACTGCACTGCAGACTTTGAGGAGATGGAAAGGATGAATGTCCTCTATCTGCAGGCAGGGGAGAGAAACACTCATGTTATATCACTCATGTGGTGCCTACGTGTGTGTTGGGAGAGTGCTGCAACCAAGCCTTTTTCCTCATCCAGTCCACAGACTTTCTAGTCCTCTCTGCTGAAGAATGAATCACAAATATGTTCCATCAGAAGGAACTATTGTCCTCAATTGCATGATCCAGTTTATTCCATCTCAGTAACTATACACAGGTTGTATTAACTTTTATGGATATTAACTATTACTAATGAGAGGTAGGTAAAACATATGTATTTCATGAGGAAACTGGGCTAGATACCAACTGCAATTGCCTAAACTGCATATGATTACCCAAATTACCTGATCTGATGGATGCTTTGCCCAGTGGTTGTGTTTTATATATCAGAGTGGGTGAAGTTTCAGCTTAGTTCAGATTAATTCTTTTATATTAATCATTTTATGCAACACTGCAGAAATCTCATGAAAATATTTTGGACCTCAACAGCCTACATTCATACCAGGAGTCAAGACCTGACAACCTGGATGCAATACTGCAAACCGTTAATGACCTCCCTTGAGTAGTCAAGATTAGTGACTGCATTCTAAAATGCTATTTCATCAGCCATTTTTCCCAAGTCACCATACTTTCTAACAAAGTCTCTTCATCAGACCTCAAAATTGCCGTTTAAAAGCTTTATCTTACTTTCACATATTTAGCACTGCTTCAAGCTTCATATTCAAATCTCACAGATTGCACACTGCCAGTTATTCAACCATGACCAGCATAAACAGGTTGGAACATTGTATAACACTCATTGATACATAGCATCTTTTCTGCAAGACAGGGTGATTCACAAGTGAATGTAGTAGGAGCCAGCCCATGGAAGGCAGATGAAACTGCATATCCCAAGCCCATGGAGAAGACAGTGCTCACCATTGTTGGATAGATATTGCTGAGGCCTTGACCAACAGTAAGGCTGAAATGATTGAAGATGATGGTATTCGCATAACTAATCTTTCTCTTGACTTATATCTGACTTCCTCAGCATCTGTTCCCTTCTTATATACGAATAGCACATGCTGTAAGCATGAACCCCTTATTATCTCCCCATCCCCAAGATATAGCCTTACGCTTGAGTACATTCCAATATCCAAGAAATGCAGCCAGGCAACCACACTATTGAGTGGTGAAACATCACCACTTGATTTCCCACTGCACCACCAGCTCCAGTGTTGACACTGTGTATAATTTAGAGAGTAGCCTCAAGATCACTGTCACATGTGATGAAACACTGAACACAAGTGGGCTGCAACCAGTTGAAGGAGCACAGATATTGCAGATATCAGCTTGCTAAAGAGTGAAGTCACAAAGAAAGTTCTTTTGCAGAGGATTGAAATGATGATGAATGGTCAACAGAAGAGTGTTGATACATATTCACCATATAACACATGCATACAGCTAAAAGTCCTTCAGTCAGTGTCAAGTATTATGGAGGAGTTGTGAACCAGTGTGGGAATACAGCTTTCTGTAGAATGAGGGATCCATTATTTTAAACATGAAATGGTGGCCAATGTCATCCATGTACTTGTGGAACCAATTATGATTCCGTACCTTTTAATGCAGCAGATACCCTGGACTCAATTTTTCCCCTCCCTGGAAGCAGCAAGAAATATTTTGAGAAGTCAAATAATTGAATGAGTGAGTTGGTCCAGCAGAAATTCTCCCTTTCTCATCACTACAACAAATTTTTGTGCTGGGTATAAAGGTTGGTGAGGACATTTTTGACACTCCATCAACTAATGTCCTTAAGCAGTCAATTAATAGCTACTTAAGAGCTTCAACACACCACTGGCTCAATTAGTGGCCTACTTGGCAGGTGAGGCAGGTGACTGGATTCTTGCCTGCAAAACCAAGGTACAGGTTGTTCTGTTATTATACATATTTCATTAACACAAATGACGAATTGGGGACACTTTCTGAAAAGTAAACTTATAAAACACGATTACATCGCCAACACTTTAAGCACTGTTTCTAAAATGTGATTTTTCTAGAATGTGGGGTTGCACAAGAACACAACCATTGCATTTTCGAAGAACTATGAATAATTTGTCTCCTGCTTTGTGGAGAGGGGGGGCCTTCATTAACTGTAATCTGAGGCCAATTAGGGCAAGGATGGAAAGGGAGTAGCCACTGAAAGTAACCCCATAGTAATTCCCCCTGATCCCCTGACCCTCCCCTTCCTGGAATCCCTATTCTGTGAGATTCAGAAGAAAGTGACATACCTTCCCATCTTGGATCCCTTGAAATCTAAGCCTCCAGCAATGACTTTTAGAACTCTCTGCAGAAGCCAGCAGCTTTTGGAAAGTTGGGGATTCAGTCTAAAGACCTGTGATTTTCTAAGAAGTGTGTCAGTCAGCTTGTAACTAGCTCTTTGGGGGTTGAGCCAGTGAGCTTTCTCGTTGATGGAGGGAAAGAGCCAATTGCCACTGAATATGCCTGACTGAGCTTCTACAGAATTAAATCTCAGCCCCAAAATCTGAATACTGCAGTGGAAGCAAAGACTCCTCTCACATAAAATCAGCTTGCAATCTGGATTATAGTCTGCAAAGCGTTTTGCAGGGTGTCACCATGGTCCAGCAATATTCATTCCATCAGATTACTAGAATTGTTGAAATACTGTTACAGATGGGTGGTAGTGGCTCCTGCTTTCCTCTCAGGAAGACAGTAATCCCCCTCACACCCTGACCACTCCACTATTGTTGCCCATGCCTGGACAAGTCTAAAACTGAGCCATCTCGACTCAGATCTGCTGCAGATCTCCTCCAAGACTAGCTGCAATCTCCTCCACTAAAATCTGGCAGCCTTTTACCACTTGTACCACAGTCACTAGGCACCACTTCATAGGCATTCTAAGGCAAACAAAGGCACTCAAGGACTGCACATATGTGATTAATTGATTTCTGCATTATCATATTTAATTTTGAAGTTTGGTTTGAAATTTTTATTTCTTGTTGACTGCTGATGTTGCATTTTGATGAGTGCTTTATGGGCACCCGAGACAAAAAGAAACTGTTTAGGTTACCTCCTCCCTTCAATTTTCTCTTTCTTACCATGCTCCTTAGCAGCTTGCTGAATAGCTGGAAGCAGCTCAAAGTTTATGCAGTCTTAAATAAAGTTAAACATACAGAATGCTTAGCCAACTTACCTTTTGTTCCGATTTGAGAAACTGAGATAGTTCTTCCACAGTTAGATAGTCTTTCCTGTCACTGTAAAACTTAACAAGTAGGAAGAGATCCCGTCGCAAAGACATCATCTTATAAAACACAGAGAACTCTTCAAGATTTAATGTGCCCTGATTCTCATCTGTGTCAGCTTCCTATGAAGGAAAGAAAAATAAAATAAAAATCCTCCCATTTTCTAGTGTAGTTAAAAACAGAGACTTCGAGTTATGAGTCAGTACATTTTTTGATTTCCTTTTTCTGAAGACACTTTTGGATATATTTTCATTTTTCCACAATAATCTGAACTGCTTGTTTTCACCCCACTCAACAACTACTTGCAATTATCATGTTAATTAGTCAGTTTCCATGTTATGTTATTGGCTATTTTGATCAACAAGGTGAAACCATAAATTATTAATTTCAGCCAGTTTTCCTTTACATTTCTTTCCCCATCTCCCAAAGTGGAACCGTGCACATCCTCCCTTATTATGCCATGCACAGAAGTAGGACACAAAAATAAATCCATTCTCAATATCTATAATAGACAATTTAAATCTCTAGGACACAAAGCTGGCAATAAAACTGTGATTTTCTTTTGTTTACAGAGTATCCCATGTGAAGGGATTTCTCTTAGAACAGTTGAAATACTTTATAAATAAATTATTTTACTGTAAGTAATCACTTCACAAAAAAAGATGAATCATGTCAATGAATAAAGAATAACATAATCAGGAAAGCTGCCAAAGTCCTACGGACTCTCGGCTGCTCTCTCATTAGTGAGAGATGATGTGTGGTGGATTAAACCAAGAGTTACCACACTTCAGGAAAGGGGAAGGCTGAGAAAAATCCTTTATGGTAACCTCAGCTGATACGGGAATTGAACCCACAATGTTGGCATCCCCTTACAGTGCAAGCCAGCTGTCCAGTTTGCTAACTGTCCAGTTCAAAGAACTTCCAACAGCTGCTGGTGACAAACTATGTACATAATATATACAAAAAAGAAAGCATTGACAAAATACACCATTACTTAAAATAGGTAGTGAAGTGGAAAAGGCTGAATCTTAGATTTCTTTGGCTGAGTGCAAGTTGCATAGAGTCTGATAGGCTGATTGTGCTTTCATGCCAAACTATACAAAACTCACCATCTCAATCATCATTGCTGTTCCAATGATGTGCATAACATCTGATTTCCACCACATTTACCAAGCACCATTCCTGGAATAACTCGCCACTGACCAGAGATCCTGGAATTGACCAGCATTCTGGCGCTGAAGACATCTTTAAAGGCCCATTGTGCAGATAAACAAGCACTGTTTTGTGGGCATGTTACTGGAGCTCCTGCTACACAGAGTGGTGCACAGGCAGGACTTTCTCCTCCCCAGGATCAGTAGTGGAAGTCACAACACCAGGCCAAATTAAAAAACCTAAAAGAACTGTAAGTGCTGGAAATAAGAAACAAAAACAGAAATTGCAAGAAAATCTCAGCAGGTCTGGCAACATCTGTGGAAAAAAATTCAAGTTGATGTTTCAGGTCCAGTGACCATTCTTCAGAACATGCCAGCCTGGACTGAGGTTGTCAGCCAGATTCAAGCAATCTCAACCATTTGGAGGAATGTCCAACACTGTAGGAAGAAAAAAAAATCTATTCTGCTGATGTGAGTGCAACAATCTTCTTTTTGATGCCTGACATTCTGTACCTGCTATTGTACACATCTCCAATCAAGACTCATGCTGAACCAGTCTCATCATTGCCAACATCATCTCTACTTGCCACATCCCAATCTGTGAAACCACTGACACTGCATGGCCTCTGCACAACCTACTCACACATTTGGGACAGCTTCACAAATGCATCAATACTAATAGCTATGCCACCCATTTTCACCTTCTGTAATACCTTCCTCTCATTCCAAGAGGATGACAGTCCACATTACAGCATAAAGAATCAAATCGGATGATGGGTTGCCTGTCATTCATCTCCTTGCTCCTCATGAAGAGAGGATTCTGGGTCTGACCAATCCAAGCAGGGCTCTGGACTGCTATTGCAGGATGCTCTTGACTTACTGTGTCGGATGCCCCTTGACTTGACTGAGACCTGCTGACAGCCACGATAAGCTCTCTGACTTTGTGCCTGTGCTCAACGGCATGACAAAACAGTAATTATATGATCTGGTATCTCTGGTTGAGGGGCTAAAGTGCTAAAAAGACAACACAAGCTAACACAAGAGATGCTGGGAGCAGCCAGTAAGCACAGAGCATGTGAATGTTACGAGAAAGAGCAAAGAGCCTAGAAAGCAGATTCATGCAGTGCAGCCTGAGGTGAAGTATTGAAGTACATAAGTATCCTGGAAGTGCACTGGAGAAGTACCATAAGGGCTCTTAGAGGCTGCCACATATCAGGTGCACATGGTAGTTCCAATCGAACGTGTCCTAGATGTTAGTGCTTAGTGTCCAACATGAAGGCCTTTTGGAGAAAGTGGCATGTTAAAGAACTTGCTCTGTTTTTCACACTGAGCAAGTTTGTATAGCAAGTTTCATTAGATCACAGTCACAACATTCATGTGGTGAGATGGGCTGTTAACAAGGTGTTTAACAAGCAATAATGAGCATCAAATTGCAACTTGCCACTGCTTGCAAGAATCTCACCATGCTGCTTGAGAAAAGCATACACAGTATGGCAAGATGGGCCTCACTGAACAACCCAGCCCAATTCTACCATTCATCTCACCACAGCCCACAACATTCAGAGTTTAATAGGATTCTTCCCATAATTTCTTAAAACTGACAATAAAGTGCTATTTGCCTAATTACAAACAGTTTAAAATAGTGACTGTAATACCAGTAACCCAAAATACTCAATTAGCTTACTGCTGTTTAATCACAATCAGATCTTCACTGTTCAAATGGTAAAACCTAATTCTAGCCATTGCATTAACTGAGCACTGTCGTATGACTTAAAGGTCAAATTTCTAATGCATTTGTGAACAAGGTTTTGCAAAAGCGAATTTATGAGCATAGCTATATCAAAGTCGCTGACAGTACCATTGTGGCAAAGTTGTCTTCTGTGACATTGTGTTAGCTCTTTTTTTTACTTTATTGGGAATCAGCTGTGTAATTCTGTCATATTAATGATGCTATCACTATCTGTGCTCTCTCTGCTTGTCATGCTTCATTAAATGTATAAAGGAATATGAGCAACTGATTCAGTTACTGTATTTGTCTGTGTCCAACATGCTAATTTTCAAAACATCTAAAATGTCCTTGCAATAGAAGAAAATTAATATTTTTTCTCAAACATTGTCTGGCAACATGGTATTGTTATACCTTTGAAAATACAGCCTCTATTGAGGGTAATAAATGCTTAATAAATAATTTAATTGACCCAAGCTACACTCCACTCAAACATGTAAAAAGTATAAAGAATGCCACCTGCGCATGAAGCTTTACAGTTGTCTTTACATGGTCTTAAATAACATGTCATGTTTTGGGGCACTTATCTAGACATTTTTCTCATTGAAAAGATTTGTAAAGGAGTGTTTAAATGCATTTAGCACAACATGCAATAGGCTAAATCGATAATTATGCATCATGATGTTTACCTATAGCTAAATTTTAAGCATTTCTTTTGAATTTTCTCGGTACGACGTACAAGCTTAGATTCCTCCCTCCAGTATGGAAACAGGCCCTTTGGGCCAACCAGTCCACACCGACCCTCCAAAGAGTAACCCACCCAGACCCATGAATGTTGTACCTAACACTATGGGCAATTTAGCACAGCCAATTCACCTGACCTGCACATCTTTAGACTATGGGAGGAAACTGGAGCTCAGCCACACAGACATGGGGAAAATGTGCAAACTCCATACAGACAGTCACTCGAGGCTGGAATCAAACCTGGGTCCCTGGTGCTGTGAGGCAGCAATGCTAACCACTGAGCCACCATGCTGCCCCAAATGCTTTGTAAATGCTTTGTATTCCTTGTGTTGAGTGTTTTCTGGCAAACATATAGTTAAAAAATAGAGTCAGTGAGACATTACACAAGGTTGAACTGAATTAATTTGCCCATTTCTATTCCTTTATATATCTACTTGTTGTGAAATAAAGAAGTGTGATGATATTTTAACCTGCCTCAACTCAGCTGTCTACCTTGCAAAAAAATTGAAAATGCATGCATGCCAAAAATATGAAGTGATTGAAAGTAAAACTCAGTCTGACAATTGGAGAAATTGATTCTGCTTTTATCCTTGAAGAATCATCAAATCATTAAAAGACCCTTAGTGAAAGTGAATTTTAGTTTAATTTTTTTTAAAAAATGCCTTAAGCTTTTTTTTGGTAAATTATTGTCTTGCAGTTGGTCTGATATCACTACACATAATGCCTATTATGTACTGGTTGTTTATAAAAGATTAAACAAACCTTTACATTTATTTAGGTCTTTGCTGATGCTAAAATCATTAAATCAGTATCACAAGATGAAAATGTATTTTTACCTCAGAGACACTTCAGAAAAAAAATCATTGAACCCCTACAGTGTGGAAACAAGCCCTTTGGCCCAACAAATCCACATCGAGCCTCCAAAGAGTATCCCACCCAAATCCATTCCCCAACCCTATTACTCTACATTTACCCCTGACTAATACACCTAAACCACACATCCCTGAACACTATGGGACAATTCACCTAACCTGCACATTTTTGGATTGTGGGAAGAAACCGGAGCGCACAGAGAAAACCCACGCAGACCCGGGGAAAACATACAAACTCCACACAGACAGTTGCCCAAGACTGGGATCGAACTCAGGTCCCTGGAGTTGTGAGGCAGCAATGCTAACCACTGAGACACCGTGCCACTCATTATTTTACATTTCAAATCGATGACTTACATGAGGGGGGCAAAGGCATGGTAGCTGAATTTACAGACGACACAATGATTGGATGGAAAGTGTGTAATGAAGAAGATAGAAGGAAGTTGCAAACAGATATTGATAGGTTGAGTAAGTGACCAAAAATCTGGTAAGTGGAATAAAATTGGGAAAATCTAAAGTTGTTCACTTTGGCAGGAAGAGAAGCAGAGTATTACTGATTGCAGCATTCGAAGGAACTGAGGGATTTGAATAATCTAGTGCTTATGTCACAAAACTTTAGTCTGCAGGTTAGCACTTAATCAAGAAGTTAACCTTTATTACAAGAGGAATTGAATATTCAATAAGGATGTAATCCTTCAGTTACACAGGGATTGGTTAAGACCACATCTCAAATATTGTGTGCAGTTTTGGTTTCCTTATTTAAGGAAGAATGTCATTTCGTTGGAGTCCTAGTTCAGGATTCTCTCAAAGTTAACATGCAGGTTTGTGTGACAGTTAGGAAGGCAAACAAAGTGTGATCATTCATTTCAAGAGGGCTAGAATTAGCAGACACTTAATGCTGAGACTGCATAAAACTCTCTGGTCAGACCACTTTTGGAATAAGTTTTGGGCCCTGTATCTGAAGAAGGATATGCTGACATTGGAGGGAGTCCATAGGAAGTTTATAAGAATGAACCCGAGGTAACAGATTTGTCAAATGAGGATTCTGAGTGAGTGCTCAATGGTGTTCAGAAGATGTTTTTTTGGGGGGGGGGTGTCTAATTGAAATTTACAGAATACTGAAAGGATAGAGTACAGAGAGAGTAGATGTAGAAAAGAAAATAACAGCAATTTCTTTATATGACTATAACTTTTTTTTAAAAGGTATTGAAATAAAGACTTAATTAGGAACATTTCATTGTATGTTATACATGAGCAAAAAGCATTTTATCAAGATTAACTGATAAGGATTAGAGAAAAAAGCTCAATTCATCATTAGTTCCCTGAAATCTCTTTCAAGAATGCTCCTACATACTTAAAACAGTCATAACATTTTTAAAAAATGAAAATAGTCTTTATTTATCACTTGTATTAAATTGCGATACATATGCAAATAACTTTACATTATATGCCTATAGTAAGTCTTCCTCCCACAGGATTTAATCTTTATGTTATATACTGAAACTCCATCTCATTTCTGGAGTGTAGTGAAAACTGATGTAGTCCATTTCAGATATCAGCCTAAACTGTCTGATGATTGATTAAATTCAACCTCCTGGCCTTCAACTATTTGAACTCCTACTGAATTACAGGCACAATTTTGTTCTTTCACTTTATGATGACTAGAGGTTCTGGTGATTTAGATCAAGTTCAGTTTTCAGGGAAAATTACAATCAAATTTTATTCAATGGAAAATGCAATAAGAGATTCTGGAAGCACACTGGCTCACTATGTATTATATACACAGTTTGAATAGAATCTGTGCTTGGCACCAGTTTTAGATTCAAATAACAAGTGGATGCTTTGAATGAACATTAGTCTGTGTGCATGTCTCTTCCACAGCCATAGGCAAAGTAGTTTCTGGCAAATCAAGTTTATGCTCTGATGCTGCAAATTCTGTGACCCATAAGCAGAACCATATTCTAAATAGTTGTGTCAAGTGAATGCAAAAAATGTCCATTCAAGTGTACAACTAAGTACAGAGAAGTGGAACTTAACTGTATTCCAGTAACAAATAAGAGAATGAATTCTTTCTCCACACTCCTTCTACTTGCTTACGTGCCTTACTTTTCTATATATGTAACATCTTTAGCTGATTTGAGTGAATTTGATCATAAGCCAAACTGAAATTTCAATTATTTACAATATATATTGATGACATGGATAATGCAGAAAAGGTGTTCCTCTTGACTAGTGAGTCTAGCCTAAGGAAATGTGAACAAACTTAAAGGCCCAATGGTCTACTTCTGCTCCAATTACATTGGTTTGCATGTTGGATGTTTTTGATTTAATAATAATCTATTGGTCACTGAGGGAACATTTTGAAAGACAAAAGAAATTCCGGACAGATTCTGAGAACTTTGTCAGTATACGTTTGAGGTATTTAGTACATAATGTGACTAGAATAGCAATGCCATTTAGGGCAAATAAACTTTAAAATCATCAATACTGGAGAGAGGACAAATACAGTGTGGTAGACGATCAGTATCAGGGAAAAAATGTTGCTTATTACATATCATGAATGGGACTTCAACATTCCAAAACATGCCAACTGCAAATATCTTCAGCTGGTGATCTAACTACCTGTTTACTTTTGTCTATTTGTTTATAAGCAGTATCATTGACTCTTGAGGCAGGATTTTTTGTTTTGGATCAGGACCCAATATTGGGTCAAGCGGGACCTCTATTCTACATTGTTTAAAACAGTAAAGTGGCAGTGATTTTCTCTGAATTTGCCAATTATAGAACATGCTTTAATTAGGATGGTGTGTGAGCTGTTGAAATTGAAGGGCAAATAGGAGATTCGCTAATTGCAACTTGCCACTGCAGAACACATAAAAGGTGCAATCAACTAATGTTGCTGCCTTTTCAGCAATCTGAATTCACAAATGCTTCCAGACCACCATTTTATATGAGGATCTTATGGCCAGATCGGCAGGGAGGAGTTCAAAGCCTGCCTGTCTGATCCTGGAAAGCTGTCTCTGCAGCTAGCCTGTTCCTGACTCAGCAACCCAAAGACCAACTGGAAAATTCCAGGCAGCCTTTAACAATTGGCTTTATTTGTCCTTTCTCTTGCCCCCTAGTCCTCAATTTGATCTCTAGTAGAATTGCTTGGAAGCCGGACGGTGCCAGTAAATTGGCACATCAATTTACCTGTCTCCACCCTCCATTCTTGCCTTCACATTGGAGTAAAAAATCTGTCTCTGTTTTCCAGATTATATCATGACACTTTGTGCCATTTATCAGTTATAAAATATAGGCTGTTCCTTTGCTTCCATGAGTGAAGTGCCGTCTAATCGCTGCATCTGGAGCTAATTGTGATATGTTTTTGCACATTTTGAATCCTGTGAGAAAAATATGTTTTTGTAAACTCTCTAAACTGGTACAAATACCATATATTAACATCTTCATACAACAAGAAATAAATGCTTAATTTGAAAGGAACAAAGTAAAGGAATTGGAAAGCAAAGCATTTGGTCAGCATTAATCAGTTATGACCAGGCTACTGACCTGGAACATCTGCCTAATTTTTCTGCGAGGTAGATTCACATTTAGTTTATGCATCAATTGATAGATTTCTTCAATGCACAGCAAGCCATCTCCATTCTTGTCAGCTTCTTCAAAGGTCTGCTTCATCCATTTGAAAAAGATATTAAGGGCAAACAAAATACAGTACACAAAGACAGTGCATTAGCTAATGCTGAAAATTATTCCATATACATGTTTGTATGCCTTTCTGCTGTAAAATTAATAAGACCATTGAATTTGGATGTTTGCCTATTCTGTGCAACAATTAAAGGTATTACCTTAGCAATACAAAAAATGCTGGTGGTGAAATTTTCTGTCCGACTGTTAATATAGACTGTCATTATGACATAGATGCAGTGATGAAATGATTACAGTACCTGACTTACAACCTCAAAGCTTTGGATTCAAACCAACCATAGAAAATTGAGAAACTAAATTGTGGATTTATGAACTAGGAAGATGTAAAGCATTCCCTTAATTAGATTAAATAAAACTGCTTCATGGTATGTACTACACAAATACATGAAGGATATTGATCATGGATTCTCTGCCTTTTTGCAAGTGAGTCTTCATCTATGATTCCAGCCATTAAGTATTTTAATCCAGTTATCCAAGTGCGTGCATCCTCACAGTTGGATGTTACCAAGTCCAATGCCACCATGTGATTGCCGTGGTAAACGCTGAAGCAGCAGCTAGGATCAAAGCTCCCATCTGTATACCGATGAAAATTAGTCGACTGGGTCCCTTCTAAAACTTTACAAATGGAATCAATGGTAACTGGAGAAAGAATAAAAAGTTGTAAACCATTTTAATGCACAGGCACTGGTTTTCAGAAATCAACTGCTAACTTATAGGAACATGGGGATCATTCTCAGGAAGGCAGACTGTAATGAGTGGGCTATCACAAGGACCTGGGGCCACAATTGTTCAAAATGATAATTAATGGTTTGGGTACCAGGACAAATTCTAACTTTCTAAATTTGTTGATGACACAAACTAAGCGTGCATGCAAGTTGTGAGGAGGATGCAAGGAGACGTTATGCGTAATTGGATAGGCTAAATGAATGGGAAAGAACATGGCAGATGGAACATACTGTGAATATGTATGAAGTTATCAACTTTGGTGGAAAAAGAGATGAAGAGTTTCTTAAATGGTGAGAGGTTGGCAAGGATTGATGACCAGAGGGGCCTGCGTACTCTTGGTGATAAATCACTAAAAGCTAGCACACAGGTGCAACAAGTTGTAAAGAAGTCAAAAGATCTGCTGGCTTTCATCACAAGGAGATTTGAGCACAGGAATAAACATGCCTTTCCTCAATTGCATGTAGCTTCCACACCTGGAGCATCGTGTGTAGTTTTGGTCTTTATCTAAGAAAGAATATAATTTCCATAGAAGGAGTGCAATGGATGTTCACCAAACTAATCCCCAAGACAATGAGATTGCTTTAAGAGGGGAGATTGAGGAGCATGAGCCTGTATTATGGAGGGTTTTAACTCCGAAGCCATCTTATTTAAATTTAGAAAATTCTTATAGTGCATGACAAGAGAATGTAGACAGGACGTTTCATCTGACTAGTGAGTTTAAAACCTGGCAAGATAGTGGAAAAGTAAGGGAAAAGCCATTTAATACTGGGGAACTTCTTCACTCAGACGGTTATGAATTTCTACCTCAGAGGGCTGTGGAAGCTCAATCATTGAGCATTTTAAAGGCATAAATTGATATTCTTTTCGATATAAAGAGGGAAATGAGATAGCATGGGAAAATGAATGAACAGCCATGGTCTAAGTGAATAATGGAGCAGACTTGATGACTTGTACGACCTACTTGTGTTCCTATGCTCCATATATTAAAATTATATCCAATTTTTTAAAGCTCTTTTATATTTAAACATGGTTGTGGCTTTAAGATGGCTTCATTTGCTTTAAATGCTGGGAATGAGAATATTAGTCTGCTGTTGTAAGGAAGAAAAGCATTAGCTTCTAACAAGTAGCAATTTAATGTTAATGACCAACTAAACTTGGGCTTTATTCAGACAGTACAGAAGTTATGGTCTTTCACAATACATCACTTTTCCTTGCTTTGCATTCTGTCGGTTTTAAAGTTCTTTCAAGAAACGTACTAATCTTTTTTAACAATTAAAGATTATGTTTGTTACAGATTTTTGCAAAGTAAGTTATTTAATTATCTGAACTTTTATTTGGTTGCTTCATGAATTTTGGTGCAAGATTAGCAAATTGCTTGTCTATCGTAACAAACTAGAATCTGTTGCAAACATTCTAAGTGCATAGCATTTAATTCTATATTTACTCAAGAGCCTTAATAAAAGTATTTTAATTGAAAAGCAGAAGCAAAATATTCTTACTTTTTGCCTTTTCGTTTTTCCTTGATGGACGCCATCTAATGCAAGTCCTATGTTCATCCAGGTAGTAAAGGCGAACCAAGCCTTTGCTTCCACTTTTTAGCTTGACCATTTGAGTCCCTGACTGCATTACACTCATGCATCTTTCCACTGGAAAAGAAATCATAAAGATCAACCATAGCCAATTAGTAAAAGTAAACAAAAGCAGGATTAATGCAAAAAGAATTCTTATTAACGTTCTAGGTTATCTCAGAAACTACACAAATGAATCCTTTCAGCATTAAGTAAATAATTCCAAAAACAAAAAAACTTCCAAGAGATTTTCTTTTGTGGAAGCAATTAAGATGGATGAAGAGCTGCATTAACTGTAGTTTGCATAAATTTCATAATGCTTACGAAACACCCAAAGTTGGATTTAATTCAGTCCCTTCAAACATGAATGAATAAAATAAATTACATCAACTTTGCACTGAAATGGAAAACTCGACATACCCTTTGATATGAAAATAAAAAAGTCAGAAGCAAAGATTTTATTCATTGTTGCATTGAAGAGAGACAGGCATACAATAAAGGTCACTTTAATGTAAAGTTTGCATATTCCGGTGCACCCATAAAATCTCAGTACATTCCATATTGAAGATAAAGGAGCCAGAATACATATTGTACAATCACAAACAACTTACAATTTGCAATTAATTTTAGTTCATCAAAAGTAAAAATCAAATCTAATATTGATGTCTGATATGTTACATTTGAGAAATATCAAATTCCTGAATTCAAATTTCTGGAAAGAAATTTTTAAGTTGTACCTGCAATAATCAATTTTAATTACAGAAATACAAAAATATCCAAAGAGCCTAAATAGTGAAGTAAATTTTAAAATCAATATTAGACACCTAATATTATATTTAAAAGTTATACAAAAACACTATCTTATTCTTTAATGTGCATTTGTAAGCAATCACGAAGAAGCTCTCAACAGTTGCAGTAGATATTTTAAATTTTTCAAAGCATTGAATAAATAGATAGATTTTATTCTTAGCATTCCTAATCTACACGCTTCCATTACTAAACAGCTAACAAAAGTTAATGAATACTTTTCAAGCTTATCGCTGTGCCCAATAGAGCAATAATACCAACCTATTTGTTCCAATCTGAATTCCTGTGGGGCAGCAACACTACAGCCCACACTTAACATGCCCGATGCCAAAAGGAAAGACATTCTAGCAGGGAGTCCAGATTTTGCCTAAAATCAATCCATGTTAGACATCCACTGCTTCTACTGCCATACAACAACTGATTTCCTTTATCAAATCAGATGCTGCACAGTCTCTGAACAGCATGACCCACTAATCCACTACAGAGACCTATTCTGGCATTAATCTAATCATGAAATCTTGTTTTGTAATATACAGTAGCCTAAAGCTCCAACATATAAACAGAAAGGTCTTACATGCTTGGAAATGTGTCTCTCTAATATATTGCTGTACATCATGGATTTACAAACATTGTTCACCATCATGAGCCCAAGGAAGCAAACCCCCAAAACCCTAACCAGTCAATCTTTTTGCATTTATGTTTGATTTACTGTTTTTTGTAGTTTGAATTTTAGGTGTTTAGAAAGAGCTTTTCTTAGTACAGATGCTTCTTTAGTTATAGAAACAAAAAAATACATGCTTCTATGTAAACTTTTTATGGTCACAGATTATTCCAAAATGCTTTGTAGTCAATGAAGTACTTTCTGAAGTGGGGCTACTGAGGCAGTGGAGAAAATATGATATTGGTTCAGAATATCAACATAATTTAGGAATGGTAGTTTGAAATACATACGAGTTAAAAGAATGATTGTGATCCAAGATTCCATTGCATTGTAGCCATCTGGCCTATTATGACATATTTTGAAATTAATAAAAATCACAGAAGCTGTTACATTACAGTAATAGAAAACAAAGAACTGTAGATGCTGGCTACCTAAAACCAAATAAGAAATTGATGATGAAACTCAGCTGGTTTTGCAGCATTTGTGGGAAAAAGCAGACTTAACATTTCAAGTCCAGTGACTCAGAACTGTAGAGTCATAGAGATGTACAGCATGGAAACAGATCCTTCAGTCCAACCTGTCCATGCCGACCAGATATCCCAACCCAATCTAGTCCCACCTGCCAGCACCCAGCCCATATCCCTCCAAACCCTTCCTATTCATATACCCATCTAAATGCTTCTTAGATGTTACAATTGTACCAGCCTCCACCACATCCTCTGGCAGCTCATTCCATACACGTACCACCCTCTGCATGAAAACGTTGCCCCGTAGGTCTCTTTTATATCTTTCCCCTTTCATCCTAAACCTATGCCCTCTAGTTCTGGACTCCCCGACCCAAGGGAAAAGACTTTGTCGATTTATCCTATCCATGCCCCTCAATTTTGTAAACCTCTAGAAGGTCACCTCGCAGCCTCCGATGCTCCAGGGAAAACAGCCCCAGCCTGTTCAGCCTCTCCCTATAGCTCAAATCCTCCAACCCTGGCAACATCCTTGTAAACCTTTCCTGAACCCTTTCAAGTTTCACAAGATCTTTCCAATAGGAAGGAGACCAGAATTGCACACAATATTCCAACAGTGGCCTAACCAATGCCCTGTACTCAATACTCTGACCAATATGGACTTCAGTAAGGTGTTCGACAAGATTCCCCATGGGAGACTGATTAGCAAGGTTAGATCTCATGGAATACTGGGAGAACTAGCCATTTGGATATAGAATTGGTTCAAAGGTAGAAGACAGAGGGTGGTGGTGGAGGGTTGTTTTTCGGACTGGAGGCCTGTGACCAGTGGAGTGCCACAAGGATCGGTGCTAGGTCCTCTACTTGTTGTCATTTACATAAATGATTTGGATGCGAGCATAAGAGGTACAGTTAGTAAGTTTGCAGATGACACCAAAATTGGAGGTGGAGTGGACAGTGAAGAGGGTTACCTCAGATTACATTAGGATCTGGACCAGATGGGCCAATGGGCTGAGAAATGGCAGATGCAGTTTAATTCAGATAAATGCGAGGTGCTGCATTTTGGGAAAGCAAATCTTAGCAGGACTTATACACTTGATGGTAAGGTCCTAAGGAGTGTTGCTGAACTGTAGATGAAGATTAGCTAAGTTTCTCCAGCAATTTCTGTTTCTGTTACATTACATGTCTTACAACAAATTCTGAGAATTCTCAAAGTCATTTTTTGTTGACATTTTTGAGGATTCTTTACCATGAAAGACTTCTTTAGGATACATCAAAGATTCCTCAGTATGTACTCAACAAGTGGAACACCATATGAGTCCCATATATGCAATTCCATATCACACACACCCGAATGCCAGCACAACAGAAGTTTGTATTTCTTCAAAAGCATTGGAAAATATCCCAGTGAATTTTACAGCATAATACAGAAAAATTAACACCAAGCCAACAAAAGTGATAATAAAAATGATGACTAAAAGTTTAAGTCAAAGAGGTACAGTCTTAAAAGAAGGTAGAAAATTTTAAGGAAGCAAATATACAGCTTAGATCAAGAAGTCTGAAGACACAGTAAAGTGACAGAATAGGAAGGACACAAGAGTTGTGTAGAAGGAATGTAAATTTCCTGGAGTGTGAGAGGCTGTAGAAAAATGGGGGAGTGAAGTTTTAGAGAGATTTAAACATAAGGATTGGTATTTTAAATGAGGAGTTGCTGGACCAGAAGGATATGTAGGTCAGTGACCACAGGGGTGACAGGGAATTGGGACTTGAGACGGTTTAGAATACAGAAAGCAAAGCTGTGGTTTAACTTCAGTTTATGGAGGATGAAACATTAAATGTTAACCAGCAGAAAGGCAACATCAGGACAGATGAAGGTTGCAGCCCATGTTCCCTCAAAGCTGTATAGTCACACAATTGCACAGAGAATTCATGCACACCACTTGGCTTGCAGACACATTAACTTCTGGTTAATTAGAGGAAATATAGGTTGCAGCAGCAGATTGCCTGAGGCACACGTGGCACTACAGAGGTGACAGTAGATAGTTTTGTAATAAAGGGAATGTAGGCTCTGAAGCTAGGCTCAGTATCCAATACGATGCTGAGGTTGCATTCCATCAGCAATCAGGAATCCAAATTACTGATGCATCTTTTAACATTTAACAGAATCCTGAAGAATTTTATTTTTTGTGACTTAAGTCCCATACTAAATCAAATTTCAACTGCATTAGCCCATACTGTACTGCAAAAGGTATCAAATTCAGATCCAGAATGCATCCTATAATGTTATTCTCAATGGTATTTTGAGCGTTAAAAAGTTATCTGCCTTAAGCATGATTTTTTTACGTTTCTAAATCATTTATTCCACAGCTAGATTACCCTGGTAATATAAATACAGCTAAGAAGAAAACAAGCCAATTTCGTTTTTGAATAGAAAAATTAAATATTCTCCTGGTTTAACAAATTGTATTTCAAACTTAGAACAATGAGAGAAGACTTCTTCCAAGATGATGTGAAAAACTGTAAACATCATTTTACTATCCATAGGGTACAGAGAAATCTTTCTTCATTTGTCTAAAGTACAAATTATCATCTATCAGAGATTAACTTTAGCACTTAAACCCGACTATGATTGGAACAATATACAAGACAAATGATTATTTAGTATTATAGCAGCAATTAACCTAGGACATGAGATGATGAGAGAGAAATCTGGTAACACTCTAAACAGCTGAAACACTACATCAGTCTTTACTGTATTAAATATTTAAATTTTAAATGGTATTCTAGTTACTCAACTTGGCTTGATTATCAGGGAGCACAACATAAATTCACTTGTTTAGACACCTTAGACATCTTAGTGTGCATAGCTTCACTGTTAAAGGGAAAGTTGAAAATGTCAAATAGGAATAATCAACTCCTTCATTTTTTCAAACATCAAGGGTGGAATTGCAACTCCCTGGATTGACATGGGCATTGGCAAGAAGGTTGGGAAATAGAGCGAGAATGAAAATAACGCAAGAATGAAGGATAGAATGGGGCCCATAAAAAAAACAAAGAGGGTAAACCGCAAAGAGCATGGCAGAGGCACTAAATTAATACTTTGCTTCTGTCTTTACTAAATTAGAAGATGGTGACAATGGGCCAGTTGAAAATGTGAGTGTTGAGAAATTATTCAGCGCAGTGATAGATAAAGAAGAGTAGCTAAAAACACTGGCAGCATTCCAGCTAGAGAAATTGCCAGGACAGGATGGGATGCATTCTAGATTGCTGAGAGCAGTAAGGGAGCAAAATGTGGAGCAGTTGACATAAATTTTCCAGGTCTTCCTGAACACAGAATTAATCTTAGGGTTCTGGAGGATTGCAAATGTGATGCTGTTCTTTAAAAAGAGACAAAGGATAACCCATGAAACTAGAGATCTTCAGCTTCACTGAGAGAGCTGATATACTTTAGAGAAAATAAGCTCATACTTGACAGTCAACATGGCTTTGTCAAGGGCAGGTCATGTTAGACAAGTTTAATTGCATTTTTTGACAAGGTGACATGGGCAGTGAATAAGGGTACTGCTGAAGGTATTGTATATTTGGATTTTCAGCAAGTACTTGACACAGTACCACAGGTTCATTAGCAATTTAGAAATGTTTGGGATTGGTGGGTCCTTGGCAGGATGAATTAGAAGTTAGCTAAAAGATAGGAAACAGAGGGTAGATACAGATGGGCATTCCTCGGATGAGAGATGAATTGAAAGTGGTACTCCCCAAGCATTGGTGATGGACCTTGCTTTTTCTTATTTATATAAATGATTTGGAGATGGGTGGTGATTCTAAATCAATAAATGATTCAAAATCTCCCCAAACTCACAGATGATACTAAGCTAGAGAGAATAGTGAATTGTGACATTGAGTGATTTAAGAGAGACAATGACAAATTTGGTCAAATGGGCAGACAACTGGCAGATGAATTTCAATGCAGAGAAATGTGAAGTTATGCTTTTTGGTAGAAGAAACATGGAGAGAGAATACAGGCTCAATGCTAGTAATGAGGGAATACAAGGGAAGAGGGACCTCAGGGTTCAAGTGCATAATTCTCTGTAGATGTTGAAACATTTGCTAAGAAGGCTTACTGGATCCTTAGGTTTACAAATAGAGACATAGCATAAGAGGTACAGTCAGTAAGTTTGCAGATGACACCAAAATTGGATTTGTAGTGGACAGCAAAGAGGGTTACCTCAGATTACAACAGGATCTTGACCAGACGGGCCAATGAGCTGAGAAGTGGCAGATGGAGTTTAATTCAGATAAATGCGAGGTGCTGCATTTTGGGAAAGCAAATTGGTGGGCGGCACGGTGGCACAGTGGTTAGCACTGCTGCCTCACAGCGCCAGAGTCCCGGGTTCAATTCCCGCCTCAGACGACCGACTGTGTGGAGTTTGCACATTCTCCCCGTGTCTGCATGGGTTTCCTCTGGGTGCTCCGGTTTCCTCCCACACTCCAAAAATGTGCAGGTCAGGTGAATTGGCCACGCTAAATTTCCTGTAGTGTTAGGTGCAGGGGTAAATGTAGGGGAATGGGTCTGGGTGGGTGCGCTTCGGCGGGTCGGTGTGGACTTGTTGGGCCGAAGGGCCTGTTTCCACACTGTAAGTAATCTAATCTAAAAAAAAATCTTAGCTGGACTTATACACTTAATGGTAAAGTCTTAGGAAATGTTGCTGAACAAAGAGACCTCGGAGTGCAGGTCATAGCTCCTTGAAAGTGGAGTCACAGGTAGTTAGGATAGTGAAGAAGGTGTTTGGTATGTGTTTTTTTAATGGCCAGAGTATGAGTATAGGAGTTAGGAGGTCATGTTGTGACCGTACAGGACATTGGTTAGACCACTGTTGGAATATTGCATGCAATTCTGGTCTCCTTCTTATCGGAAAGGTCTTGTGAAACTTGAAAGGGTTCAGAAAAGATCTACAAGGATGTTGCCAAGGTTGGAGGATTTGAGCTATAGGGAGAGGCTGAACAGGCTGGGGCTGTTTTCTCTGGAGCGTCGGAGGCTGAGGGGTGACCTTATAGAGGTTAACAAAATTATGAGGGGCATGGATACTGTAAGTAGGCAAAGTCTTTTCCCTGGGGTCGGGGAAAGATATAAAAGAGACCTACGTGGGAACTTTTTCACGCAGAGGGTGGTATGTGTATGGAATGAGCTGCCAGAGGAAGTGGTGGAGGCTGGTACAATTGCAACATTTAAGAGGCATTTGGATGGGTATATGAATAGGAAGGGTTTGGAGGGATATGGGCCAGATGCTGGCAGGTGGGACTAGATTGGGTTGGGCTATCTGGTCGACGTGACCAAAATACCAGGAATGAAGGATTTTAGATACAAGGAAAGATTAGAGAAATTGCTGTTCTCCTTGGAGCAGAGAAGATTAAGAGGTGACCTGATTGAGGTGTTCAAATTTATGAATAATTTTGACAGGGTAAAGAAGGATATTCTGCTTCCACTGGTTAATACGTCAGTAACTAAGAGCACAATTTCAAGACTGTCCACAAGAGAGCTAGGAGTGAGATGAGGAGAATCTTCTTTATTCAGAGAGTTGTTAGGATTTGGAATACATTGCCTCAGAGTGGTGGAGGGGGATTCAAAAGAAAACTGAATTTGTATTTGAAATGATGAATTTAGAAGGCTACAGTGATAGGGCTGGAGAATGGAACTAGCTGGGTCGCTGTTTCCAAACAATGTAGGTAGCCCAACAATGCCATCAGGGAGGGGAATTCTAGGATTTTAAGTCAGAAGAGTTGACAGCAAAGAAATGGAGATATATTTCCAAGTCAGGATGGCAAGTGGTTTGGAGGAGAACTTGCAGATTGTGATGTTCTCATTAATTGACTGATGATGTCCTTCTAGATGGCAGTATTCATGGGTTTGAAAGGTGCTAAGATTCTTTGGCAAATTCCTGCAGTGAATTGTGTCAATCTTACACACTGCTGCTACTGTCGTGTACAGCATGGATGTTTGTGGATCCAGGGCCAATTGAGTGGGCTGCTTTGTCCAGGATGGTGACAAGTTTCATGATTGTTGTTGGAGCTGTACTCATCCAAACAAGTGGGGGTATTCCATCACAGTCCTGACTTGTGTCTTGTAGATGGTGGCATGTTTGGAGAATCAAGAGGTAAGTTACTTGTTGCAGTATTCCTAGCCTCTGAAATGATCTTGCAACCACTGTATTTATATAGAAACTCCAGTTCAGTTTCTTGTCAATGTTAAACCTCACAATTTTGATAGTGAGAGATTCAGTAATGATAGTGCCATTGAATGTCATGGGGAAACTGTTAGATTTTCTGTGACTGGAAATGGTAACCATCTGATATTTGTTACTTGCGAATGTCACTTGCCACTTTTCAGCCTGGATATTATCCAGGTCTTGTTACATTTGGACACAGGCTGTTTCAGTATCTGCGGAGTCTTATGTAGTGCAAAGCATTGTGCAATCATCATCAAACATCTCCACTTCTGACCTTATTATAGAGCGAACATCATTGATAAAGCAGTTGAAGATGATAGGCCTAGGACAGTATCCTGAGGAACCTCTGCATGGATGACCTGAAGCAGAGATGACTGACCTTCACCAATCACAACCATTTTCCTATTTGCTAGATATGACTCCAACTAACAGACAGTTTGCCCTGATACCACTTTACTCCAGTTTTGCTGAGGTTCCTTGATGCAACAGACAGTCAGCTCAAGAATTCAGCTCTTTTATCTGTGCTCGAACCAGACTTAATAAGGTCAGGAGCTCAAGTGCCCTGGCTGAATCCAAACTGGGTGTCACTGAGCAGGTTATTGCTGAGCAGGTGCTGCTTGTTCTTGACACCTTCCATCACTTTACCGATGATCAAGAGTAGAGTGTTGGGACGGTAATTGGCTGGGTTGCATTGTCATACTTTTAATGTACAGCACATAACATACCTGGGCAATTTTCCACATGGTACTGGTCATAACAGTGGACTGCTCCATCTTTCACTCCAGTTTACGGACCTCTGACAAACCCGCCGGTTGCTCCTGCCCTTGTCTGCGCATTTTCACAAAGCAATTATGAGCCAAGACAATGAAATCATCCGGGGCTGAGCAGGTGCCTGGTCTCTGGCAGTGCTCGGAGTGTCAGAAATGTGGGCCATTTCTTCCCAGACCAGGTGGAGAGGGACTGAGTATGACAGTGGTGATGATGTACAAGCAAGAGAGGTGGTGAGGTATTCCAAGTGAGTGAGTTAGAAGCGTAGTTTGGAAGGACAAGGTGGATGAGAGCTGTTGAGTGGACAGTGATAGTTGCAGTCCGTGTGCCTTGGTGAAAGGCATGTGCAGTGCACATTTAGATTAAGTAGTGTAACTGTGAGTGTGCGAGAGAGAAGATGATGACACATAACCTTACAGAGTGCAAAAGATCATTCACCATTTCTTTATACTGCTGTTAGTTAAGTGTTACCTGCAACACAGCAGTAACTCAGGCTGCTATCCTAATCCCAAATGGCTATATCTGGTGGTGTGGTTTCCTTTGGCAATCTTTAGATAAAGCACTGCCCCCTTCTTCCCCAATCTATCCACCAGCACCTCCCAGTCCACGTCAGCAAAGTGGAGTGCCAGCTTCCCTTTCTGCACCATGTCCTTCATGACGACAGTCAGTTATCACATTGAGAAGGCCAGTTTTTGACTTGCAGCATCTGAAATGGTGTCCAGCTGGGATTTCAGAATGCCACCATTGGCATGTATACCAAAAGGTCCCAGCAAGTCAGCATTCTGCCTCTCCTGCTGCACAATTTAATGAAATGGGCTCCACAGAGATCAAATCCATAATTGATGATATAAAGAACAGAATTACTGCTAGCCATGGTGGACCAGGCACCGCGAATCTCACTTGACAAAACACGTTCACCCAAAATGAGAAAATTCAGCCCCAGTTATATTACAATCAATTAATGGATGAAGATGGAAACTGGCACTCAAGCTCAACAAGTATCCTTTAATGATTCCTAGAAGCTGCAGATCACATTTTTATGTTTAGTTTAGACAGGAGACATAAATTAAATTACCAGCCTATGGTTTTGTTTCCAAAACATTTCAGTATTACACATGTACTTCAAATGGAAGAGATTAGATTGTTATAGGATTCCCTACTTACTATCTAATTTCTATCAGAAACTACTAAAGAATGCACAAAATGATAACTACATCAATAGTGCATAATTAAATACATTAATTATAAATACATGCACAACAAGTCCACAATACATACTACACACAAAAGACAAGCAAGTTTCATTGTACTCTTTGGACTGCAGGAAAGTATTTCAATAAACTGGGATACATTTAATGCCCCTATCTCAAGATCACAAAATATATTATTGATTAAACCTGACAAACATGCATCGGGCTACAACACTAGCCACTCAGATGTCACATCAAATTCACTTTACAAATACTTCACACTAAAGCTGCAAACAAGGTTCTATTTTCTCACATAGTATGCACATTTTGCTGCATATTTTATAGTATGTTTTTGCCCTAAAAATATTTCTATCAAAAATATGGCCTGTGGAGTTATTTTCATCCTGCAATTCACTAGCATTTGAATAGTAGCAATCAACCAAATTTGTCGACTCTCAGAGGTACAGCATTGTAAACCCTTTTCACTGTCAGCTTGCAGATAATATATTGACAGCTGTTAAATAGAACTCTAGTCAAATAAAACCCTAATTCAGCAGACAGTCCACCTATAGAAAGATATTATTTGGTGACTAGAACTAGGTTTGTTGCAGCAAAATTACTCTCTCACATATAAAATCATTCCATAATTGTTACCAATATATTAAGTACCATTTAACAGAAAGTTCTTTGTCAAAAAAGTACAAAATATAACCTAATCCATAAAAATTAAATGAAACACAATTTGAAAAGTAAAGCCCTATGCAAATATTGCCAGGGAATGACAATTCTAACTGAGGTTTTATTTTGTGATATACTTACACTTTATGAATTAAACACACTTTAGTATAATACAATTAATTTTTTTAAAAGCTGCATTATTTCAAAAAAACACACTAAATAATTTCAATTATCAGAACAGGATTACTGTCATTTCTTTAAATAATTACCTAGTCTCCTCTCATTCAAAATTAAAAGCCTATCAAACATTACATATTACAAAAGTATAAATTAACCAAAATTACATGGAAGTCAAACATACCCTGTAATATTTAACGATTTGCATTGTAATAGAAATCACAAAAATGTGAAAACAAATCATTTAAATAAATAAAAGATTGAATTTTGGGAGGGAATTTAATTAACAGAATTGACGTACTTACCTCTAGAAATAACACATTTATCGGTAATTTAACATTTTGTGAAAACAGCTCAATTGTTGAAGGTATCTGAATACTGACCACTCACAATCAAATCAAATTTTATATTAAACACGTTAAGGGGATGCTTTTGAAATATTTTGATTTTACAATCTTAAGTGATTTACTATTTAGCATCCTCACTGGTAGTCCTTTATGAATGTAATTAGGTCAGTTTACAAAATTATCCCCACGTGTTGTGGAACCAGCACTTACCTTTATTAGGACTGAGATTCTTGTAAAAATCCAGGTCTGCCATGAGTAATAGATTTCTTACACGTAACTGGATTAGTCATTAGATTTCCTTAATAATTTCATTACAGCCTCCCGATCACAAATCTCAGTGCTCTAAGTTTTATTAATAGACTTCATGCTGTGTATCATTCCGTGCAAAGACTCTAATAAGAGGTTAGAGTCACGATTATGCCATTCACAGAAGAATTTGGAGTGCTGAAATACTCAATGTAAATTCCACAGGATTGTACTTGAAGACAACTTCCCAATAAGCAAAAACCTCAAAACAAAAAAAAAAGGAAAACAATATCATCGGTCAGTGGCTGTTTCCAGTTGCTGCTTCTGGAAGGATGCAGTGGGTGTGACTACAGAGAGAAACATCTATATATGCTGGATGTCAAAATGGGGTCCCAATGATCCACAATGCAAATGCAGGATACTGTAGGTAGATGCTTGGGTGAACAGTTTGATTAAAATTTTGTTATCATTAATTTTGCAATTTAAAGTGAACTCAAAAGGACATTATGCAAATAATATCACATGCAGATGTGCAGTTCCATTAACCTTTGAATTTGGTAAACAAATACCTACTATAACTTCAATAATATTAACAATATAATAATAATAAGTGCGTTCTTCACATCTCATTTTATCCAATATGTAGTCTGGATCCTAAAAAGGTCTTAAACGTTGAAGGGGCTACATTTCCTACAAAAAAGATCAATCAAACAAGCTATCAAATCTGAAATTAGTACTTATATGATGGAATATATTTCCAGCTTTTCTTTAAGTAAATCTTAATTTATTAAATCATTCCTGGTATCCTTTAACATTATTCGAATAAATTGCCAAAGGTGCAAATATCTGACAGTGCCATTGTCATCAGTTGATTGAAAGAAGCTGATCTGGCACAACTTAGAAAGCCAAATTAGAACTAAAAATGTTAACTTTATGGAATAATGGAATTGAGCAGTATGGAATTTTAAAGACATAAAATAACAGAAAATGGGTGGAGACTTGGGTGCAATTAAATTTAAAGTGTCCATCAGCTGAAGCCCAATTAATTTCCTGTGTTACTGGGATCACGTAAAAATAAATGACCAGAGTTGGAATAAAATGTTCTTATCTTGTACAGAATCCTAATATCTATTACATGTATAAAATTGTACATTTTCTATTTTCTCACTCAGGCAGGTATCAGAAATAACATCAATGTTCAGCAGGCTAGGGTTTCAACATACTGATCTGATGCTTCACATTTGTCTGTTGATCTTAATTTAAAATGACACTAACAATTTCATATCAATGATGTGACCATGTCACAATTTAACCATTCATATATGGTAGTATGTAAATTAAAAGGGAGCATAAGTCCTTAATGACAAAGAACATATTTGAGTTTATCAAACTTAACCAGTCACCACCCTAGAAATCCACTCAGTGCATTCAAAAATTAGAGAGCAGTTTTGAACATTATTGAAAAGGGAGATATGTTAATAAAGTTTTTATCTCAAGAAAATGGTAAAAGCAACGAAAAATTATCTGTCCTGGAAATTTTTGATGTCTTTCACTATCATTTGCTTCCATAGCTTTCATTCACTCTAAAAGACAATGTTTCAGGCATTGATGTCAATAGCACTCTCAAAGAGAGTGGGATCTTACAGGGGTCAGAGTGATATGGGCTCTGGTGAGACTTGTGACAGGATTGGACAAGAAGTCTGGCGAGGCCAACCTCGACATCAGGAACAGGGCGGCACAGTGGTTAGCACTGCTGCCTCACAGCGCCAGAGACCCGGGTTCAATTCCCGCCTCAGACGACTGACTGTGTGGAGTTTGCACATTCTCCCCGTGTCTGCGTGGGTTTCCTCCGGGTGCTCCAGTTTCCTCCCACAGTCCAAAGATGTGCAGGTCAGGTGAATTGGCCATGCTAAATTGTCCGTAGTGTTAGGTAAGGGGTAAATGTAGGGGTACAGGTGGTTTGCGCTTCGGCGGGTTGGTGTGGACTTGTTGGGCCGAAGGGCCTGTTTCCACACTGTAAAGTAATCTAATCTAATGAAACATTCCTCTGCTTTTGTTGAATGGTGAGGCAAGTTTCTCGCTGGGCAGTGGCGATTGGCTAATTAAGGCAGATTACAGCTCTTAAACATCATACTCATAATGTAACTCTCCTGATCAATATTCCATAAGACAATAAGATATAGGAGCAGAATCAGGCCACTCAGCCTATCAAATCTTATCATGTCTGATATGTTTCTCAATGCCATTTTCCTGCCTTCTCCCCTAACCTTTGATCCTCTTGTTCAGCTTCCTTTCTTACCAAATGCACCAAACTAGCTTGGCATCAAAAAGTTTGGACATGGAAATCAGAGCATGTATCTGACAATTTCAGCTCACTGCAAGGAGCCTCCATTTGCTCAGCACCAAACACCATGTCGGGGCACAGTCCGTGAATGACATGCACCCACAGTCCACAGAAAATGGTATTTGACATTTTCCAATCCTCCATGACCATCACGGCCCCTCTCCAATACTCACTGGAGAGTATTCGAAAGTACAAATTTATGAACTGCCCATTTGTAAGGCCACTCAGGAAGTACAGACTTGTATTGTAGAGCACACTGACAACTAGAATTAGAAGGTTGCGGTGGATCACTTCACATGTAGGGACAGGCACCCAGCTTAAGGACTGGACCATGTTCCATCTCAGGGAATTTCACTTGCTTTTAATACTTGCTCACTTCACACTTTCCTGCATGCTAGCAGCATCCCTGCCTTGCCTTACCTGTTAGTGTGTTCAGCCAGAGCTAAATATTTTCACTACTGCTATATTGATGTGATCTTTTGCACAGATACAGAGATATTGCTTGACATTCATTATGTATCCGGGAAGTGGGGAGGTGTCCTGCTGTACAATACATTGAGACATCAGTCTAACACCTATTGCATGAGCAAGTTGCCCACCATTCAACCAAATGGCCATGTTAGAAAGTGAGTGGGGGCCAGTCATCAGTTCAATCAAAGGAGGGAAGCAGTTGTCAACTGACGCTGCCGGTAGAATCAGTCAGTGGTATAGTCCATACACGGTCGAGGGGATTGGCCATGATCAGTCTTTAGCTTGAAACACTCACCACCAGGGGATCTGCCCAAATGCAGTCCAGGTAGTGGGTAACAGTCAGTCGTGTGGGGTCAGCAGCATCAAAGGGGAAGCTCATAACATCAGTTGAGGAGTTTCAAAGACGGTGGATGGGGTCTGACCTGTGATGTCCAGGGCATGCTTATCAAAGTCGGTCACAGAGCTGGGTTGAATGCAGTCATGAGGTCAGTCCATTCTAGGAGAAAGTGAGGATTGCAGATGCTGGAGATCAGAGCTGAAAAATGTGTTGCTGGAAAAGGTCAGGCAGCATCCAAGGAGCAGGAGAATCGACGTTTCGGGCATAAGCTCTTCTTCAGGAATCAGGTCAGTCCATTGACTGCTAAGGATGGTGCGGTGGGGATGCTGTAGGGAAACTGGGAAGATCACTCCCAAAAGAGATTAGAGATTTAAATCTTGGGGGATAAAAGTAGAGGCATTTGTGGAGGTGGGAATAGTGATACTGATAGAAATTGTTCAGGTAGTGAGTGGAAGGGGGTTGCCAAACAAAGAGAAAGGACTTGGTAGCCATAAGGGAGGATTATTAGCTATGGCCTCTATAGGAAGAGCATAAAGGAGCATTGTGGGCATCATTAAGGTATAATGTTGGGGTTCAGAGAGGTGAAGCTCCATATGGGGATGAATGGGTGGAAATGTGCTGTCTGGGTGTAGATAGGTGTAAGTGGACATGAAGGATCAGGGAGATACCGAGGGGCATTCCTGTCTTCACTTTCTCTCATTGCAAAATACAACTGAAAGGTGGCCAGAATGGGCATGGTCAATGTCAGATGATACATGGGATCCATATTTGCTTACATTAGGAAATCGAAAGTACAAATTTATGAACTGCCCATTTGTAAACCCAGTTCCATTTCATTTGCAAACATTTCTTTGCAGCAATGCAATGCATCTGGACTCGACGTGCTGGTGCATCAAATACTAGTCAAAGGTGGATTGGTACTAACTAAACTAATATTATCAGAGTGATGCAGCAGCTCGTGACAATAAAAATAAGGATAGCTCTTGTATGAAAGTTAAGGTACTTAATTGAAGCAAGGCAAAGTTTGCTGTTATGAGACAGGAACTTGTAAAACTTGACTGGAGTAGACAGTTCACAGATAAAGGGACAACTGGCATGTGGGAGGCTTTCAAAAGTGAGATAATAAGAGTTCAGAGGCATTATTTTCATTTTAGTGGTGAAGGGCAAGGCTGGTAAGAGTAGGAAACAATGGATGAATAAAGATATTGAGACTCTGGGCAAGAATAAGGAGGAGTCATATGTTCGGTATTAACAACTGACATCAAATTAATCTCTTGAAGAGTACAAAGGGTGTAGGGACATTCTTAAAAGGGAAATCAGGAGTTCAAAAAGGGGATATGAGATGGCAGATAAGGTTAAGCATACTCCAAAGAGATTCCACAAGTACATTAAGAGCATAAGAGCAACTAGGGAGAGAAAAGGGCTCCTAAAAAATCAACAAGGTCGTCTATGCGTGGAACCACAAGAGATGGGAGCGATACTAAACAAATACTTTGCATCAATTTTTACTGTGGAGAAAGAAATGGAGGCTAGGGAACTCGGGGAGAAATAAATATTGATGTCTTTAAAACAGTCCACATTACAGAAGAGGAAGTGCACAAGGTCTTAGAAAATATACAGTTCATTCTGCTCTAACACGACAGTTGTGTTCCTCTGCAACCTCGCACTACAGAAAATCACGCTATGGAATCATCCTCAAACTTACTAACCATGTCTCCTATGTTCTCAGAAAATCATGCCTAGCAGATCGCTATAGAAAATCATGCTGTAGCAGATCGCTCGTAGAAAATTGCTATACCCGTTCAGTAGAAAATTCACGTTATCCAAACAACATCCACAATTCGGCAATTGGGTCATAGGCAATTCACACTGTCAAAACGTGTGTTAAAGCAGAACGACCTGTAAAACTGGATAAGTCTCTGGCACCCGATCATGTGCATCCCAGGATGTTGTGGGAAATTAGGAAAGAAATTGTGGAGCCCCCAGCAGAGATATTTGTATCATATACAGCCATGGGTGAGGTGCCAGAAGACTAGAGGGTGGCTAACGTTGTTCCTTTATTTAAGAAAGGCTGTAAGGAGAAACCTCGGAACTATAGACCTGTGAGGCTGACATCAGTAGTAGGTAAGTTATTGGAGGGGATTCTGAAATAGGATTTACATGCATTTGGAGCGGCAAGGACTGTTTAGGGATAGTCAACATGGCATTGTGCATGGGAAAACATCTCACAAACTTGGCTGAGTTTTTTGAGGACATAACCAAAAAGTTTGCTGAGGACGGAGTGGTAGACATCATCTCCATGGACTTTCACAGAGCTTTTGACAAGGCTTCACATGGTTGACTAATTAGTAAAGTTAGTCACATGGATTCAGGGAGAGCTTCCCAACTGGATACAAAATTGGTTTAACGCTAGCAGACAGAGGGTGGTGGTAGAGGGCTATTTTTCAGACTGGAGGCCTGTGACCTGGATGTTCTGCAGGGATCAGTACTGCGTCAACATTTGTTTGTCACTTATATAAATAATTTGGATGAGAACATAGGAGACATGGTTAGTAAGTTTGAGGATGATGCCAAAATTGGTGGTATAGTCAACAGTGAAGGTTATCTAGGATTACAAAAGAATCTTGATCAATTGGGCCAACAGGCTGAGTAGCAGATGGAGTTTACTTTGGATAAATGCAAAGTATTGAATTTTCGTAAAACAAACAAGGGCAGGACTTATACGTTAGTGGTCGGGTCCTGGGTGGTGTTGTAGAACAGAGAAACCTCAGGGTTCAGGTATATAATTCTTTTAAAGTTGCATTACAGGTAGAGAGGTGGTTAAAGCAGAGTTTAGCACCTTGCCTTCATTGCTCAGACCATTGAGTATAGGAGTTGGGACATCATGTTGAGGTAGTACAGGACACTGGTGAGCCACTTTTGGAATCATGTTTACAGTTCTGATTGCCATGCTATAGGAAGGATATTGTGAAATTGGAGGGGATTCAGAAAGTATTTACCAGGATGTTGCCAGGACTGGAAGGTTTGAGTTATAAGGAGAGGCTGGATAGGCTGGGCCTTTCTTCACTGGAATGTAGGAGATTGAGAGGTGAGGTGACTTTACAGAGGTTTAGAAGATCATGAGGGGCACAGGTAAGTTGAATAGCAAATGTCTTTTCTGTAGGGTGGGTGAGTTCGAAACAAGGTGGCATATTTTTAAGGATAAAGGAGAAAAATTTAAAAGGGACCTGATGGACAATATTTTCAACACAGAGGGGCTTGGGGATTGGGAGCAAAATCCAAGGAGAAGGATGAGGTCATCGAGCTGGGGGAAGTACTCCTTGATTATGACAGAGCTCAGCAGCATCAGGCACTGCAAAGCAAACAGAACCTGATTGACAACCAGTTCCAGTTGATGCTAGCATTGTGCAGAAAATCATCATGGACTGTCAATGTCATGATGCCAACATTTGGTTGCATTGTGGAGCAAAGTGCAGCCTGTATTGGTTTTTTTCTGTGTTACCTTTATTGCCTATTAATAAAAGTTCATGTTTGGATTGTTCAACTGCTTTCCTGAATGTGATAATACCCTCCTGGACAATGTCAAGATGCAGATGTCCAGTGGGCACTGATGAAAGAGTTGCACTGACTTAGAGAAAATATTTAAATGAGCTATAGCCAAGAACAGGTGAAACTTTTTGCCTTGTGATTGAATAGTGACTAGAGTGAGGGAATGGAGTTGTACATGCAAGAGAGTGTCAGCCATGCCCTGCTACGTGCTAGGTTCAACATGGCTTCGTAGCTGCTGCATCATTATGTTGCCAGTGAGAGGCAAAGATGAACTGTCAATGCTGCTCTGAGTGCACGATGGCCTTTCAAAGATAGTGTGGATGCAAGGGATGCCAGTCTCCAGTAAATGCAGAGTTGTTCAGGAAATGATTCATGATAAAATGAGGCTACAATTAGTCTAGACAGATGCCATGGGGTGGGTAGGCATTAATGAGACATGTTTGGCATGATACGGACAGAAATCTCACTGGACCTTGTGACACGAATCCCTCCAAAAGACCCAACACAATTTCCACTTAGCCAAAAAGGTGTAAGATTCAACTTATAATCTTTTAGCTATCAGTTGATATCAATTGCACAAAATCTATAAATTGATATCAACTGACATCATTATCACTAATTGACACTGAGTGCAATATAACAACATTTTAGATCAGCCGAATTTTGATTTCCTGCATTTTGTTTAGCTGACCAAAACAAGGGATAATTTGAGTATGTCCTTGCCATGAGAGAATTTCATTAATTCCCACTGTAGCTTCAAATTTTATGATGAGTCAATCTTGGACTAACTATAGTAATAAAGTTAGAAAATATTGTAACATAAGAGCATGGGATAATTAAAATAGCTTATTCATTCATGTCTAGTATACAAGTAAAACTTCAGTGCCAAACCCACTCAGAAATTTTATAAGAATTGTATATTAAGTGATACAATGTAAAAGCACACATGATATATAAACAAATATTACATTGCATGCAAATTAGACAAATTTAATCAATATTGAGGTGCAACAGGAAGACTGAACAGGTGATTTGATGAAGCTAGCTGTATTGATCCATTTTTAATCACCTTCAACATGATTGGGCGATAAATAGAAATTCAAGATCCAGTAAGTTGTCCCTGGCCACTTCAACAGTGATGTGCAAAGAAAGATAATTTATGAAGTTAATGAAACTCTTGCTAGCTGGAAAAAATTGTGTTACACTAAATAACCCCTACTGAAGTGAAGTCCCTCATATTATAGAGTCCAACTTTCATATGTTGTTTAATGACAAACTCTTCACCACAGCAATATGTACACATTCATTTACAGTCATGGACATTGAAATGTGGACAGCAGGTGTAGTTCAGAAATAATCCCACACAAGTAAAATTGTCAGCTTCCAAAAACAACAGATAATTCCTACTTTTGATATTGGAAACTGAAGGCTATGTACAAGCAAGTCATGGATCTTGGCAACAGAAAAAGAGAGCAGGGCTTTTTTGGCACCAATTCTACATTTTCCAAAGCAAATAAAAGCTCCTTCCCAATTACTAATGTAATTTTCTCTATTGCATTGTTATTTCTGCAATGGCAGTATCACTTGATGATTGACACCTTGATTATGTGTGATTGCAGAAGCATACAACATTGAAATCAGGTGGAAATCTCATGCCAAGTTCAAGAATTCTACGTATAGAAGTGATAGCATTTGCTATCCATATCAAAGGCTTGTTAGCACTGTGGACATATCTCAGCAATGCTCCATCAAGATCCTTGAATGGAGAACAGTGGTGGAGCCAGTAATCCCAACACAACATCACTTAAATGCAGTAACTGATGCGCTTTAACCCTCATATGTACAAAGGTCCAAAGGTGGTACAGTATTGAGTTAATAGCAATTAGTTAACAGTGCAGAAGCTCAGCATTTTCTATCCTCTCTTTGCTTACTTTATAAACAGCTTCTGCAAGGAGATGGATAGTGACTGTACAAAGCATCAATTAGAGTGCCTCACAGCACAGGACCAGAACAGTTTAAAAACTACGCCCTGTATTTCAGTATTCCTATGCTGTTTGATAGACCTTGGAAGGAGAGAGTTATGGTTTGGTAGCTTTATACTGATTTGCCTCTAATCAACTGTATCGACAGAATAATTGAACACTGGATGAATCCAGCCAATGTTTTGGCTCAAACCAGAGACTCAGGAGCTGCCTGACAACTCCTAGACACCATGCATGTAATCAGCTGCAGTTCCTTGAATCAAAGTTTAGTTCTTCCAGATAGGAAAATGAAAAAAAAAACTTTATTTTCTGCACTGGCTTTCCATTTGTCTCTGCTTCCATCACATTATAAAGGTCTCTATGTCATTCTGAAAGACCATCAAGTTTCTCAGGGTCACATGCAATTACCCTGCTATGATTTATACTAGCTTCTACAACTTGTCCCACTTGTTTGCATTTAGGATAATCAAACTCCCCATTGAAATATGTCATGTTCATGATTAAGCTGTGGACGCATACCACAGTTTCCAAATAAGGGAAATGCCTCTAAGTTGATTTCTCGTCTGTAATGATCACAAGTCATATAAGAATCAAGAGTGTGCAACTTTCCAAGTGTCCCTTGCAATTGCTTCAGGAAAGGATTCTTGCACGGTTTGCTTTTGTGAAACCGGAGGCTGCCAAGGATGACATTGTCAGGGTTCATTCTCTGAGCACCACAGAGTTCATTGTTAGTGATACAAATAATCCACAAGCTCCCTTTCCATCATACTGGAAAAAAAAATCTGATTATGATTGGATAAGAACAGCCTTGCTGTAAATGTCACTGGTAAAGAGTTCCTAGCAATAAATCCTAATGAAAATTAAGTCTCCTGAATAGGCTCCTCAGCTATTATTCAATTTGTACTTCAACAAAGAATAGATGTTATTCAGAAAACTATGGTTGAGGCATTACTAATACCACTGCTGTCACCTATGTACAGAACAGTGACCACAGAACTTGTGAAACTTGAGTAGACATTTCAGTTCAGCAATATAGTTCCAAACTGGGTAAAAAAATGTATTGAGACAGCTTGCGGAAGGAAAGTGTGATTCAACGAAATATAGCAAATCACCCAGACATGTCCCTAAGTGCAAAGGTTAATGTCAGTAATGCACTTTCTGAGACTGTAACAGGGGATATCTGCAGAGAGAAGTGATTATTTTCAGCAACTGTGCAATGAGAAAACCTTGTATCTGCAAATCCAGTTTCTCTTCTAACAAAGCAGGGATTAGATTTGTATTCCATTAAACACATTTTAAGGGTTGACTAGTGTAAAATAAATGGCTGAGCTTAAGCATGTTAGCACTGCAGCCTCACAGCGCCAGGGACCCAGGTTCGATTCCCACTTCGGGCGACTGTCTGTGTGGAGTTTGCACATTCTCCACGTGTCTGCGTGGGTTTCCTCTGGGTGCTCCGGTTTCCTGCCACAATCCAAAAACATGCGCAGGTTAGGTGAATTGGCCATGCTAAATTGCCCAGAGTGTTAGGTGCTTTAGTAAATGTAGGGGAATGGGTCTGGGTGGGTTACTTCTTGGAGGGTCGGTGCGGACTTGTTGGGCAGAAGGGCCAGTTTCTATACTGGAGGGAATCTAATTTAATCTAAAATATTGAAGAGGAATCGTTCAGGTCATCAAACCAAACAAGAAGATATTTTGACTTGAAAGAATGGCAGCAAGCCAATTCACCTTATACTGAGTGTGTGGGCTTCACTATTTTAATGTACATATTTTAATGAGACAGCCATGCAGTGCCAGCCAGGAGACGAGTACAACCATGGAGTTCTACCGTAGAAAGTCAAAGGACAATGCTAGTGAGTTGAGCCAAGAGCTTGCAAGTGAGCAGAGAGGAACCAATGTGGGGAGAATAGAAGCAGGAAGGTAACTATGGAGAAGCTGGATTGTTCTGACTTTCTTTTCTTTCCTCAGCAGGGACTGAAAAGACTCTCCAATCATATGTTGTCATCTCTGGATATTAGTGATCTCACTGTCTCTTGTGTATGTGCAACCCCAAACCAGAATCAGCCATGAAGACCCAAAGGTCTGATTGGTGCTTTGGCTACATAAAAATCTCACCAGCACTAAGTCATTGTCTGCTGTCTCCACTGAAGATGACCCTAGGGAAGTATGACATGCTGGACAAAGTGGAAGGATGAAGAAAGTCCATGGATCTACTCTTGAAGATAAGTGATGGAATTTATTTTTCTTCATAACCCCAAATGTTGAAAAGCACACTGATGTCAGCTTGGCCTTGCTGCCAATGGGTATAGACCCAACATACTCAACCTCTCCTCAGGATCAAACTAGTGAACCTTCTGAAAACTGCTTCCAATATCTTTCTTAAGTAAAGGACAACACTTTTCACTGTACTCTAGTTGTGATCTATTAGTTTGTTTCAAATACATGATTTACGTTCTCAAGTGTACAGAAATAGCATTGGCAAAGATTACTTCAATACTGGCTCAGAAAAAAAGTGGTACTGCATGAAACTAGTTTTTAGTGAGTAAAACTTTGCTCACCCCATATATCCTGACTGTCACACAGCAAAGTGTAATTTCTTGGTTCGAGTTCACTGGTGATATTATCACAAAGATCCGGTCTCTCTGACAGTCAAAAAAGCAAAGGCCAACAGCAATGGGAAGGTGGATCGGGCAGCAAAAAAACAACAACATGGAATCACTACTGCCAGAGTCCAGGATTATGTGGGGTCGAGAATCTCAGAAGAACTTTCCAAAACAGGAGAAAATGACAAACATTCTGACTATTACCATTCCAGGCCCAGAAGCCTTATATAGAGGACAATACTGAATAGTGAATACAACTCAGATCAAATGCAAAAAACAATAGTGAAACATTAACTACACTACACTAGCAGTTGATGTAAACAATCCTCACAAAATAATAACAGTATAATCGATCAAAACAATGCAACAACAGCAGCTACACAAATGCAAGATGGTTGCCCACCATGCAGCATGCTACTTTCAGTCAGCCTATCTGTATGTAAGAGGAAGTTTATAAGGGGATTAACGTTTTAATTAGCAGTGTTATACGCTGGCATTTTACAATGGTTTACCTGTAGATACAGTCTAATTACTTGTACTAAATAGTCATTCTTGATCAGTGCAGAATCTTGGTCTATACTTTTTTATCAAATTGAGTCTGAAAAACCAATCAATTGGGGAATATTGTGCACTTATCTTAAAATCCTTAACCTTTGTGATGACTATGGAAATAGCACGGCTTGATTTCCAGCACATTACCCCAATGAGTCACGCCAATAGCTGCACTACTTGTAATTGCAATGAAAAGAAAATTGATGCCAAAATGGTCTGGTAGCTCAAAGGTAACTTAAAAAATGGGCAGAATACTGAAACATATTTCTTTTGTTTGGGGAGAATGGATCCCTACTTATGAATGCAACTGGGCTGATAAGAACATGGCTAATTTAATATGGAGAAATATGAACTGTTTCTGTAGGAAAAGCAGTTAAGCGGAAGTTCTTTCTAAATAAAGAGAAACTGGGAAATGTTGATATTCAAAAGGATCTGGATGCCTTTAGACATAAGTACAGAAAGTTAGCATGCAGGTGCAATGAGAAAGTAGGAAAACAAATGGTATATTTATCTTTATTACAAAGGGATTGGACTTACAGAGTAAAGAAATCATACTGAAATTTAACAGGACTATGAGAGACAATACCTGGAGTACCATTTACAGGTTTCATCTCCACACTTAAGGAAGAATATAGTTACATAAGAGATGTGAGAGACTGAAACTAGGGTAAGGCAACAATCTTATAGAGTGAGGTTGAGTCAAATAAGTCTTCAATTCCTAACGTTTACAAGAACGAGAGATGAAATAACCGACTGAGGGACTGGCTACATAGGCAAAGGGGAGGAAAAATTACTTCCATCAAAAAATTGTGAACCTTTGGAAGTCTCTACCATTCAAAACTGCTGATATTTAGTCATTAAGTATATTCAAATCAGAGAGAACCATATTTTTGTATACTATGGGAATCAAAGGATATTGTGTTTCTGCAGGGAAGTGTAGAAGAGCAGTCAAGATCTTATTTAATTGTGGAGCAGACAAAATGACTAATTGCTGCTCCTATTTCTTAGGCTCATACTAAAGGAATTATTACTGTGAAATTTAGTACAAATATTTATAATGTCAGCAGGATTTCTTCCAGAAAGGAAAAGTTTTGTATTACAAAACTACACTGAAATTAGCACATTAAAATAACTGCCTAAGAAATTCCATACAGCAACATTCCTTGTGACCAAAGAAGGTAATAAAAATCTGAAAAAAAAACCCAGAAATTGCTAAGGAAACTCAGCAGGTCTGGCAGCATCTGTGGAGAGAAAGCCAGGTTAATGTTTTGAGTCTGGTAACCCTTCTTCAGAACTGATAATAGCGAGGAAAAGGTGGTGTTTACATTGATGACAGAGACTGGGGGGAAGGAAGGAGTAAGTGGATAGGTGCAGATGGATCCCAAAGAGACACAGGAAAGAAAACTATGCAAACAAAGTTACAAATCACACAACACCAGGTTATCATCCAACAGGTTTAATTGGAAGCACTAGCTTTTGGAGCGCTGCTCCTTCATCAGGTGGTTGTATGCTTTGGACTAAGGCAAGTTTCTTTTAGCATAGATGAAGAACAAAGAACAGTACAGCACATTTCAGCCCACCAACCCTGTGCCGACACATGACACCTTTCAAAACTAAAACCCTTATGTCTCTATATGATCTGTATCTTTCTAATCCCTGCCTACTCATGTATCTGTCAAGATGCCTCTTAAATGTTGCTATTGTATCTGGTTCTACCATCTGTTCTGGCAGCGCATTCCAGGCACTTCTGAAATTCATGAAACTCTATCCAGTGGTAAATGTGCACAATTGCACACGTGCACTAACCTTAAAGAACAGTCATATTGGGCTTGAAGCATTTCAGTCTGGGCAAAATCTACCTAGGCCCTGAACAACATGGGTAATGACAAGAAAGTTGGAGAAATCAAGTAATACTGGCTATCGGGAGTTCCCTGACGTTGACAGCAAAATATCCTATCTTCCAACAAAGTGTTGAATGGTGAGACAAGGTTCTCTCACAAGTGAGAGATGAGATGCCTATTTGTATGTATTAACATGAGTTGACATTTTTGATCTTGAATGACCTCCCCTCATTCATTTGAATTTTCCAGCGGACAGAAATTTGATAGTGGCAATTCCCAACATGAAAATTAGAGTGGTGACCTGCTGACACACCTCTCACTCTTTAGACTCTCCACCCTGGACACCAGTCATCTACATCTCAGGGCACACTCCACAGGCAAAACTTTACATCCCCTCGCTACCAAGTCCTCCTTGCCAAAGCAGGGTGCCAACTTTCCTCTTTCCACTCAAAGAAAGCAACAAGAATAAGAGGGCATAGATTTAATGTAAAGTACAAATGGAGCAAGGGCAATGTGAGAAAAAACTTTTATAGTCAGCGAGTATTTAGAATATGAAATGCATGACCTGGAAACGTGGTGAGGCCAGTTCAATTGATGCATTCAAAGGGGCACTGGATTATTATTAAGATGGAAGTAATGTGCAAGGCTGCAGGGTAAAGGCAGGAGATTAACACTAGATAATGATGCTCCCATGAAGAACAGATTCAAGAATACCTTCTTCTCTGCTGTTATCATATTTATGAATGGACCTCCCATATATTAGGATTGATCTTTCTCTGCACCCTCTTTGTAGTTGTAATACTATTTTCTGTGTTCTGTTCTATTATCCTAATGTACTTATGTAAGGTATGATTTGTCCAGTTAGCAAGCAAACAATACATTTCACTGTATTTCAGTAGCTATGGCAGTAATAAATCAAATCAAAGCAATTTAAAGAGATGGTGCAGGCACAATGGGCTGAACGTCCTCCTTCTATGCCACAACAACACTGTGATTCTGTCATTAGGTCAGGAATGGAGATCTTTGCTGATGATTGCACAATGTTATGCACCATTTGTGACTCCACAGATACTGAAGCAGTCTGTGTTCAAACACAGCAAAACCTGGACAATATCCAAGCTTGGCTGACAAGTGTCAAGTAAGACTTGCACTATACAAATATCAGGTGTCACAGATAGCAGAACCAAATCAGTTTTTCTATCTCTGTACTTGTAACATAATGAAATTAAAACTTTCAAATACCAGCAAAATTGACTCCAACAGTTCCTGATCAGACATTTTGAGTGTGGTCCCAGAAGTGACCAGTAATTCTGCCTGTGGTGAGCAAGGTGCCATAGAGACATGAAGACAGAGTGAGAAAACTGAAGTGGGAGATGGCACGGGGCAGGATGACACTAGGCACATGGACATACAAGATGGCTGTTGAACTATAAGTTGGCCACCTGATACACAAGATGGCCGCCAGACCACAATATGGAGAGAGACAGCAGAGCAAACACAGATACTGCCTGGGGCCACCAGAATGTCAGCACAATGCACTCACAACGTAGTTGATTCGTTTAAGGTGGGTGGGGGAGAGAATACACATGAGTAGCATATACAGAGGAACCTCGATTAACCAAACGAGATGGGCGGGCACTATTTCATTTGGATAATTGATTATTCTGTTAATTGATTTCCTCTGGGGCTTGGAGTTTTTTGTGAAATCTGTTCCCCGTTCAGGAGACGAGGTAAAAGCACACTGTATGCGAGACACCGCCCCCAACTTCATCTGCTCCCACCCCGCACCCCTCAGCGGGGCAGCCGGACTGTACCAACAGTAAGACTGCTGCTCCTTTCTGGGTAAGTCTCCAAATAGCACACATACACACACAGCCACACACACACACCTTTTTGACAGGTTCCACCTCTGCCCTGTACAGGACAATGTTGGAGAGATTATCTAGGGAAGGGGGGGTTTAGGGTACACCCTGTGTAGAACTCCAGAGAAAGAGTGGGGGGAGAGAGAGAGGGCGGGAGGTCAGTCAATTGGAGACAGTGCCTGGACTGTCCAAGACTGTTCTCGGTGGCATCCCAGTGAACCAAGTTTGTTTTTAATCATTGTACCTGTAAACAAAGGATGCAATCAGGGTTCAAACAGCTCTTGAACTTTATGTTTCTGTCAGGAACTTGAGATCCTCTTTGGATAATCCGATATTTGGATAACTGATATTTGGATAATCGAGATTCCTCTGTACTGCCCGCTAAGGTGTCTGGGTCCAGCCAACACCTTTGACAGAAATGCTAACAGTTTGATACAGACTCAATACAAAGTGCTAATAGCCTGGACTGCAGTAATCGTCCTTCACAGGAAGAGTAATTAGCACCCATTACTACAGCAATGCACTTCCATGCAGACATTGAAACTGACGATGTCTGCGCTGAAACTGACAATGACCACGTTGAAATTAAAAAAGGCTGTGCTGGAACTGACAATGACTGCATCGTAACTACCAGCAATTCTGCAATGTTTACAACAAACAAACTATGTTACAGAGATAATAACCTCATCACTGACTGATGATATTACGAAATATATAAAAGTATCTTGACATGTGCTCCGGGTTGAGAGAAGAATCGCAGCTGACCACTGTGCTGCTGGTGTCTCTCTCTCTCTCTGGAGCTCCGGTTTTTCCTTGTACAATAAACTCTGTCATTGAACCCCGACTCTGACTCCAAGGCTAGTGATTTTCCCTACAACAACTGGCGCTGTGAGCAGGGTTCTTACTACTGTTGCCCTGGTCTAAGGCCACGATCGGGGAGCCAGGGTAAGAACCAATTTGTACCTGCAAATGGGAAGGGTCAGACTGGGCCAAAGACACAGTTTAAAAGGTATACCGATTGTAATGTCTAACTTGCTACAGTACTGAATTTAAAAAAAAAATTAACTGCACGTCTGTAGAGAATAAGTGTTAACTGTATTAACTGTTGTAAGAAACTGTTGCTTGTGCTGAAACAGCCAGAGGACAAAGTTGTGCCTGTCTCAAAGACCTGCCCTAAGATTGCTAAGAGGGGTAGCCCATCTCCCCAAGCGAAGATTGGGATTGGAAGTGGGAATTGAGGCACCAAGGGCACTAGGAGTTGTGGCAAAGTCAGGTAACACTGGACTCTGTAGGGGTGAACAATGCAGAGTCCAGTTAGAGTTTAAGTTAAACATTGGGTGCTGTTTATATTTGTAATTTCCAATGTGGTGAGGAAGAGGAGCTGATCACTCTGATCAAAAGCCAAACCTTAGTTGAGCACACAAGGTGGGGAGCGTGGACACTGTAACTGTGATACCCTGGCAGCCCATGGTAGAATAGAGCCAGAATAGTAGCAGTAGCTGGGAGGGTAAAGAGTACGACTGGTAGACAGCATACCAGGCTAGACGGAGGTTTCTGGGACTATTGGGAGGGGTTTGTGGGGAGTGGGGGGGATCGAGGAGTCCCAATATATAGGACAGCCAGCATTCCAAGCCAACCGGTAGGTACCCGGGAGAGTAGACAAGTTCCACCGGTAGAGAGCACACCTTGCTCGGAAGTTGCTATGGCCGGACAGACAGTGCAGGGACAGTATTATTGGCCAGGGGGTAGAGAAATCCCCACTGGTTAGGAACACTTTACTGTTAGTGGTATCCGGGGCTACAAAATCTGCTAAATGGCAGATCAAAGTTTTAAGGGGGATACTGCAGGTTCCTTTATTGAGAAATACAAGGGAGGGCAGACACACAAGGGCTGACAGAGCAAACGAAGAAAAGTGGTTGGGATCCATCCCAGACATTAGCACAACAGAGAGAGTAGACAGATAAACAGAAATGGAATAAAAGTACAAAGATAGGAGTAATGTTAGTGTACCAATTAGCAGGCCTAACTGAACAAGTAGGTGCCTCCATTAGCAAGTGGAGAAAAGGCCAAGAACAAATTGACGAGCTGGAGGACAGGATAAAGGAGCTAGTACAAAGATTAGAAAAAGTACAGGAGGAAAAGGAGATTGACTCTCTCCCCTCCAACAAAACCATCCAGTAGGGACCAACTGCTCCCTCTGTTTGACGAACCTTGCAAGAGTATAACTTAGCGCCCGTTACTAGAGGAGGAACAGACTCACAGCCCAAAGCGAATTATAAACCCTTCACCCCAGGGGGGAGACAGCAAATTATGACCTCCCTGGGCAAATTACAACCCCTTGCAAATACCAAGTTCTGAGAAGACCTAGATAGTGTATGGGTAGGGCACCAACTATACCTAAGAGGCATACACCAGCTGGTCTGGGCAGCTTGCCCGGTGGACAAGTGGAGACAGGTAGCTGGTAGACCCGATGCTACAGCAGCCCAAGACTTTAGGGGAGGATGGTGGACACATGCCGTTGCCCTTACAGCTGAGATAGATGCCCAGCAGGACCCCTTCACCAATCTTAAAGAAGAAATCCAGAGGGTTCTCAGAAATGCTCCCACAATCAATTGTTCAAAAGGGAAATTGATTTGGCACAGACAGAACAGCCAAAAGACTGAGATTGGAATCTTGAAACAGGGGGGATTCGGAGCCATCTGCGCATCCATCCCGGAGCATGGGCAGAAACAAAGTTAGATACAGGTCTACTTAACATAGACCCAATAAGGGTTCCCGGACCAGAGCATAAGCCCCACCGGCAATACCCAATAAAACCCAAAGCAGAAAATGCAAAATTGCACCCCATTGTAGCAGACCCTTCCACCACTTTGAACAGCTTGGCCCCCAAACACAAGAATTTTACTGTTTTAGACAGAACCAATGGGTTCTGGTCTATCCCGTTACACCTCGAGTCCCAGAATAAATTCACTTTTACAGGAAGGGGCAGGCAGTACACATGAACTCACCTGCCACAATGGTTCCACAACAGCCCCACTATTTTTCACAAGGTGATGAGCGACATTCTGAAGAGAATAGATTTACCAGAGGTAGCACTGCCCTCCAATAAGGAGATGATATCCTAATTGCCTCAGAGTCCAAGTCAGAACACCAGGAAGCTTTACGTCTCGTAGTACAGGAATTGGCAACAGTAGGGTTAAAAGCTAGCCCCACAAAGGCAAAATTGGCAAAACACAAGTCTTATACCTGGGACACCCTCTATCCAGGGACTCAAAGAAATGCCCAACAACCGCAAGAAGGCAATCCAACCGATGCCACGACATGCCACTGCCAAGGGAGTCAGAAAGATCTTGGGACTATTCAACTACAGTCACAGCTTTATACCAGTGTTCGCAAAATTGGCTGAACTGAATCGGAGATTAATTAAAGGAGGCAAGCCCGCCTTGGAATCTGTAACCTGGGGGCCAGAACAGGAGGAGGCATGCAGTCAGCTTAAATCTGGACTCATATCGGCCCTCAGGCTAGGGCTGCCAGATCCCAGCAAAGATTTTCACATCCACTGTAATAATGAGAGAGGGTTTTACTCCACAGAAGTCACTTAAGACCACGGTAGCAGGAGAAGGCCCGTAGGGTACTACTCAACAATAGAAGGGCCAGTGATCACCGGGTTGCCCAGGTGCATCGCAGCCTTAGACTGCTTGGGCTGTTAGGGTTAGTGAGCCCATACTAATGACAGGGAATGACATCCTCAACACTAAAGATACCCTATTAGAGATGCTAAACACATGGAAACTGAGACTCCAATATGAGAAGGGCAAAGTGCGAGGCAGTTCTTTTACCCCCAAGTCAGTCCATGGGAATAGTTAGGGATATGGGAGAAAACTCAGCTGAGAGAATTCTAGACACAGGGGAACCACACAACTGTGGGGATATAGACGGGGATGAAGATAGGGAGAGAGTAAAGGATTCCCACCGAGACAGACAAGGAGACCCTCTTCGTGGAGGGTCATGAAAATATGTAGCAGGGTCGCCCCGAACAGATGGGCTGTGATAAATGATAAGTTAGAAACAGTTATGTCCGGAAGGATTGATGGGAGTCAGCCTGCACAGGTAGCAGAACTGGTAGCACTTACCAAAGCACTGGAACTAGCAAAAGGAAAAACAGACAGTCAATATGCCATCGGTGTAGTCCATGTCTACATGGTAGCATGGGGTAGAAGAGGGTGCACCACTGCATGGGGGAATCCCGATCAGACACCAATTAAGAATTCAGGCATTATTGCATGCCAGTGAACAGCAAAAAGAGGCTGCAGTAATAAAAATAAAAGCCCATCAAAAAGGAGCCAGCAAAAGAGAGTCCAAGTTGACTAATATTCAAAGGAAACCTGGCAGCAGACCAAGCAGTTCAGAAAACCCGAGAACAAGAAGCCATTAACGAGGTTGCAATAGCCACTATTAAATTAGCAAAAGACACTATCCAAAATCAAAGCTACTGGAGGACACTCTGCAGGAAGAGAGAGAGCAATGAAAACTGCAGGGGGGATTCAAAGGGTAGGATTGTGGCTCGAGGCGAGTAGACAAGGTGGTTGCACCATCGTGTACACAGAACACACTGCTTGAACTGTACCACGGGCTCTCCTATACAGCTAGAGAGGCCATGATAGCAAGCCTTGGGAGAGAGTGGTTGTGGAAGGGAATGGGAAGGGACGTGGCCAAGTGCTACTGCAGATGCATGGTTTGTGCACAACATAACCCAGGAAGACCCATAAAGGTTAGGATGGGACACCAGCCCAGACCTAGGGCACCCTGGGAACACCTTCAGATAGATTTTACAGGGCCATTACCACCTTCTGATGGGAAAACGTACTACCCGGTCATCATAGACCAATTCACCCGGTGTTTAGAGGCATTCCCGAACAAAAGCTTCACTGCAACCACTGTAGCCAGAATATTAGTGGATTAGGTAATCCTGAGGAGGGGGGGTGGGTACCACTCCAGATCGACTCTGACCAAGGAACGCATTTTACAGGCAAGGCTATGAAGACTGTCCGCCAATTACTCAGCATTAGACAAACATTTCACATTCTCCATCACCCCCCAAGAACAGGGATGGTAGAGAGATTGAATAGAATGCTCAAAAATACTTTAGCTCAGGCTATGAAAACCACAGGCGGAACATGGACTGAAGTGCTGCCAGCCATACTAATGAAATTAAGAACCATCACGAATCAGGCAACCGGGCTAACACCATATGAATTGATGACCAGGCAAGCAATGCAATTTCCAGAGACAATAACCACAGGGTGGCACTGATGTGGGTCCACTAAAAGACAAACTTCAGTAGTATGTAATAGAATTAAGTGCCCAATTGAAAGGGATGTGGAAATCTGTAATTGATAAACAGGACAAAAAGGACAAGGCAGGGAAACTTGAAATCTGCCCTGAGGTCCCAGCAACAGGAAGCTGCGACCTGGTGCGAGCACTGCCCGACAAACCAGGCTTCGCCCCAAAATGGAATGGGCCATACGACATGGTAATAAATGGGGGCATCTGTGCCTGCACAGATATTAAAGGAAAAGGTACATGGAAGCACTGGATCCAACTAAAACCATTTAAAAAGATTCTTGTGACCAAACTAATGGTATTGACCATTCCCCAGGTGCAGACAGGAACAGCGGACAAGATGGTCATCCCAGGGGGAGTCCCAAAAACACAACAGAACAAACCACACAGGAGCACGACTGCACCTTCTGATGAAAACAAAGACTTTGACTGATAACATTATTTAACTATAAAATGTATATACCTGTATATATTTTATTGTGTTGAAGTGTCGCGACAGTTGGGAGCATGTCAGGATTTGAAGATAATCTCTTCTACAAAATCCACCTAAGTTTGCATGGGAACTGAACTATCTGCTACCCACTGGCGTGATCAGTAGAATCCCCATTTGTGGCCACCCCAGTGTGAACCTGTACACAGTAGACACCTCGGGAGTGCCGTGTAAAGGGCACATAGGAAAATATAAACGGGGACTCCAGAGAAGATGTGTGCAGCTGGGCAGGACCACTGGTCCATGGGGTTAGGCCCCCCAGCCTAGGGAAAGGAAAAATCCATTTAAAACTCAATAATTACCCACTCTGTTTCACAGGGCAGGGATGGGGAAGTGCTTATGCCCTGGTTCCAAAAAATAACTCATGCAGCCAGACACAGTGCACTTATCAGCACTGTATAGTCACCAGGGGACAGTTTACCTGCACCTGCAGCGAGCAGGCATGCTTCAATGTGACTGCAGGCAGACAATTCATATGTGGTCAGTGCAATGGCACCTATGTCAGCTCTGCCACATGGATATATCCTTTCGATTCTTACTAGCTGGAGGTTACGGATGGCCCCAGACCATCCATAACCTCAACACCTTAGGGGATCTCCCATCCACCGCCTCCAACCTCATAGTCCTACAACCCCGCACCGCCCGTTTCTACCTCCTGCCCAAAATCCACAAACCTGACTGCCCCGGCCGACCCATTGTCTCAGCCTGCTCCTGCCCCACCGAACTCATCTCTGCATACCTCGACACGGTCCTGTCCCCCTTAGTCCAAGAACTCCCCACCTACGTTCGGGACACCACCCATGCCCTCCACCTGCTCCATGATTTTCGCTTCCCCGGTCCCCAACGCCTTATTTTCACCATGGACAGCCAGTCCCTGTACACCTCCATCCCCCATCACGAAGGACTCAAAGCCCTCCACTTCCTTCTTCAAGGACCGCAATTTCCTATGTGGAACAGTCCATCTTCCGCAGCTACACTGGCCCCACACCCCACCTTTTCCTCCGCTACATCGATGACTGTATCGACGCTGCATCGTGCTCCCATGAGGAGGTTGAACAGTTCATCCACTTTACCAACACCTTCCACCCCGACCTCAAATTCACCTGGACCGTCTCAGACTCCTCCCTTCCCTTCCTAGACCTTTCCATTTCTATCTCGGGCGACCGAATCAACACGGACATTTACTATAAACCAACCGACTCCTACAGCTACCTAGACTACACCTCCTCCCACCCTGCCCCCTGTAAAAACACCATCCCACATTCCCAATTCCTTCCTCTCCATCGCATCTGCTCCCAGGAGGACCAGTTCCAAATCCGTACAACCCAGATGGCCTCCGTCTTCAAGGACCGCAATTTCCCCCCAGATGTGGTAGACGATGCTCTCCACCGCATCTCTTCCACTTCCTGCTCCTCTGCCCTTGAGCCCCGCCCCCTAACCGCCACCAGGACAGAACCCCACTGGTCCTCACCTACCACCCCACCAACCTCCATGTACAGCGTATCATCCGCCGTCATTTCCGCCACCTCCAAACGGACCCCACCACCAGGGATATATTTCCCTCCCCTCCCCTATCAGCGTTCCGAAAAGACCACTCTCTCCGTAACTCCCTCGTCAGGTCCACACCCCCCACCAACCCGACCTCCACTCCCGACACCTTCCCCTGCAACCGCAAGAAATGCAAAACCTCCCCCCTTACTTCCCAAGGGCCCAAGGGATCCTTCCATATCCGCCACAAATTTACCTGCACCTCCACACACATCATTTATTGCATCCGGTACACCCGATGTGGCCTCCTCTATATTGGGGAGACAGGCCGCCTACTTGCGGAACGTTTCAGAGAACACCTCTGGGACATCCGGACCAACCAACCCAACCACCCCGTGGCTCAACACTTCAACACCCCCTCCCAATCCACCAAGGACATGCAGGTCCTTAGACTCCTCCATCGCCAGACCATAGCAACACGACGGTTGGAGGAAGAGCACCTCATCTTCCGCCTAGGAACCCTCCAACCACAAGGAATGAACTCAGATTTCTCCAGTTTCCTCATTTCCCCTCCCCCAACCTTGTCTCAGTCAAATCCCTCGAACTCAGCACCGCCCTCCTAACCTGCAATCTTCTTCCTGACTTCTCTGCCCCCACCCCATTCCGGCCTATCACCCTCACCTTGACCTCCTTCCACCTATCACATTTCCAACGCCCCTCCAAGTCCCTCCTCCCTACCTTTTATCTTAGCCTGCTGGACACACTTTCCTCATTCCTGAAGAAGAGCTGATGCCCGAAACGTTGATTCTCCTGTTCCTTGGATGCTGCCTGACCTGCTGCGCTTTTCCAGCAACACATTTTCAGCTCTGATCGCCAGCATCTGCAGTCCTCACTTTCTCCTTCAGAATGATTTAGAACAATATGTCTTCATCCATTATTTGCTGAGCCTAATTGCTGATATACTGATCTGCATTAATTGGATCAGCAGCTATATATTTTCAAGCTACACACTTAAATTTTGTCCACTTATTTAGCAAAACTGTCATGGTATTATCATTTTGAGCACAAATCAAACATATTGGAGTTTTGCATCTTGCATCCAAAAGGTCTGTTCTTATGTGATGCTCTAATATTGCACATACCACCCATACTAGCAAATCAACTGATAGAGTTAGTAAAGCAGTTTAATTCTAACAGAAGTTACTGTCAAAAGAGATTTTTCCAATTTATTTACTTCATTAGTCACAAATAAAGCCTCAAAACGAAATTTAGATGTAATGGAAGTGGACTCCCAGTTAAGTTATTAAATCCACCCTCAAAGATTGCTAAGTTTCATGAATTCTTCAATGATATAGTGAGTCACTGTCCTATGAGACCAAACACCATGGTCGAACAAGCAGAAGATATAGCCTAAAGAGATGTAGCTACATGCCCAGATGGAATAATAATCAAAAGCAAAGTTGGTATTCTGTAATACCAACACTGCAGGAGAGTTGTCATTTTTCAGCATGCACAATCATGTTGACCTCAAGCTACTGAGGTAGATAAAGGATGTCAACTAGTTTCAGAAACAAACAGTTGTCAATCACTGGTTGAGAGGTAATTGGTAGAACATTCCACTGGATTTCCTAAAATTAAGGCTTTTATTTTGTTTCTTTTTCTTTCTTTTTCATATATTTAAGGCATTGTTTGGTTTTAGTTAGTTGATATAAAGCTAAGCTTACAATGGCATGTGCCTCTTGCTTGATGTGGGAGCTCAGGAACGTGGCTGACGTCCCTGACTCTTACACTTGCAAGAAGCGTGTCCAGCTGCAGCTCTTGTTTGACCGCATGACGGCTCTGGAGCTGCAGATGGACTCACTGTGGAGCATCCGCGATTAGATTAGATTAGATTAGATCAGATTAGATTAGATTAGATTACTTACAGTGTGGAAACAGGCCCTTCGGCCCAACAAGTCCACACCGCCCCGCCGAAGCACAACCCACCCATACCCTACATTTACCCCTTACCTAACACTACGGGCAATTTAGCATGGCCAATTCACCTGACCTGCACATCTTTGGACTGTGGGAGGAAACCGGAGCACCCGGAGGAAACCCACGCAGACACGGGGAGAATGTGCAAACTCCACACAGGCAGTCACCTGAGTCGGGAATTGAACCCGGGTCTCTGGCGCTGTGAGGCAGCAGTGCTAATCACTGTGCCACTGTGCTGCTGAGGAGATTAGTGAACTGGTCACACCGCAGGTTAGAATTGCTGAGGGAGGCAGTGAATGGGTGACCAAAACGCAGAAAAGAGTAGGAAGGCAGTGCAGGTGTCCCCTGCGGTCATCTCTCTCCAAAACAGGTATACCGTTTTGGATACTGTTGAGGGAGATGGCTCACCAGGGGTAGGCAGCAGTTGCCAAGATCATGGCACCATGGCAGACACTGCTGCTCAGAAGGGCGGGAAAAAGACTCGTAGGGCCATAGTCATAGGGGATTCTACTGTAAGGGGAGTAGATGGGCTGTTCTGTGGGACTCCCGGATGGTATGTTGCCTCCCAGGTGCTCGGGTCAGGAATGTCATGATTGGCTGCAGAGCATTCTAAACGGGGAGGGTGAACAGCCACTGGTCTTATTGCATATAGGCACCAACGATATTAGTAAAAAACGAGATGAGGTCCTGAAAGAAGAATTCAGGGAGCTAGGAGAGAGGTTAAAGAGGAGAACCTCAAAGGTAGCGATCTCGGGATTACTACCAGTGCCACGTGCTAGCCAGCGTAGAAATGAAAAATAGGCAATATGAACATGTGGCTTCAGGGATGGTGTAGGAGGGAGGGGTTCAGATTTATAGAGTTATAGAGATGTACAACACGGAAACAGACCCTTCGGTCCAACCCGTCCATGCCGACCAGATATCCCAACCCAATCTAGTCCCACCTGCCAGCACCCGGCCCATATTCCCTCCAAACCCTTCCTATTCGTATACGCATCCAGATGCCTTTTAAATGTTGCAATTGTACTCACGTCCTCCACCACTTCCTTTGGCAGCTCATTCCATACACGTACCACCCTCTGCATGAAAAGGTTGCCTGTTAGGTTTCTTTTATATCTTTCCCCTTCACCCGAAATCTATGCCCTCTAGTTCTGGACTTGCCCCACCCCACCCCAGGGAAGGTTACTTACAACAGTAAGCATGCTCCCAAAGTATCTCAGTAGCTGTAAAGGCCTCTGAAGCCATTTTGAGGCAGTGAAAGGAGTAATGTTAGCATCAGTTATTTGTTTATTTTTGGGAATAACACACAGGGTGGTCAAACATCCCATGTTTTCTTGGACCGGTCGTATAAATTGGCTTTTTGCTCAGAGGCCCACTTCAGGCCTGGATGGGAAGTGTTTTATCCCAGACACCAGATAGCTTTTTTCCTTTGTGCAAAATGTGGCATAGTAGGCAAATTTATAGGGCAGTCACGTAGGAGTCTGGGAGGAGCACAGACGTAGTGTCATCAAAATTGGAGCAAATCACACAACTGCATAACTTCTTCCACATACATCTCCCATGGACACATGATGAGGCATATTAAGACCCTACTACGTCCCTCACTGGACACCCTGCAGTTTGCGTATCGTCCCAACCGCTCAACTGATTATGCCATTTCCACCACCCTCCATCTGGCCCTTACCCACCTGGAGAAGGACACCTATATCAGATTGCTGTTCATAGACTTCAGTTCTGCATTTAACACTATCATTCCTCATCACCTGATTGGAAAGCTGAGGCTATTGGGCCTAAATACCTCCTTTTGTAACTGGATCCTGGACTTGCTGACTGGGAGAGCTCAGTCAGTCCAGATTGGGAACAGCATCTCCAATACCATCACACTGAGCACAGGGGGTCCCCAGGGCAGTGTGCTCAGTCCACTACCGTTCACCCTGCTGGCACATGACTGTGCAGCGATGCACAGATCGAATCACATCATCAATTTCACTGATGACAGTAGTATGTCTCATCAGTAGGAACAATGAGTCAGCATACAGAGAGGAATTTCAGCAGAGCCAACAAGCTGTCTGTGAACATGGACAAAACAAAAGAGATGGCTGTTGACTTCAGGAGGGCATAGAGCGACCACTCTCCGCTGGACATTGACAGCTCCCCGTGGAGATCGTGAAGAACACCTAATTTCTTGGCGTCCACCTGGTGGAGAATCTCACTTCATCTGTCAACACCAGCTCCACAGCCAGGAAAGCCCAGCAGCGTCTCTACTCCTTCCACCTCACCACATTCTACAGAGGGTTCATTGAGAGTACCCTGAGCTGCTGCATCTCTGCTTGGTTTGGTAATTGCACCATCTCAGATCATGAGACTCAACAACAAATAATGAGGACAGATGACAAGATCATTGGGTTCTCCCTCCCTTTCATTACAGACATTTACACCACATGCAGCATCCAAAAGGCTAAGAGCATTGTGGAAGACCCCACACTCCCCTCACTCAAACTCCTCTGCCTCCTACCATCCAGCAGAAGATACTGAAGCATTTGATCTCAAACAGCTAGACTGTGCAACAGTTTCTTCCAGGCAAAAGAGAGTACTGCAGATGCTGGAGATTAGAGTCGAGTATGGTGCTGGAAAAGCACAGGAGGTCAGGCAACATCCGAGATCCAGGAAAAATCAATGTTTCGGGCAAAAGCCCTTCATCAGGATGTTTCTTCTCCCAAGCCATCAGCCTCAACACTGTACGATCGGACTTTTTTCCACCTGGAATTCTTTGCACAACTTCGAATTGATACTAGAATAGTGTCTGTTAATTATCATTCTCTTTGTTACACTGTAATTTGCATGTTTCGCATTTCTTAGGCACTTTATGCCATCCATGGTATGATCATGTAGTTTCTGCTGTCCAAGTAGCATCCTTGGTCCTGGAGGAACGCTGTCTCATTTTTTTACTGTGTTAGTTGTATATGATAGAAATGACAAATAAAATCTACTCTTTACAACTGCTCTCTTTCTCAAACCCACCATCCCTCACTGATGTGAACGTCTCACCAGCGTCAGTCATGTTATACCATCCACCTCCAAGTACCATGTCCACTACATCCCATGCTCAAGCTTCTGCCAGCAACCCCCACATATAAGCATCCCTTCAATTTCTCCCAATCACATTTATAGAGTCACATAGCACAGAAACAGACCCTTCGGTCCAATCAGTCCATGCTAGCCACATTGCAAATATAAACAACAGTTGGTCAACCTACTAAAACAAGATGAAAATTCTAAAGGGCCAGCACTACCCCTCTTCCCCACTCACCTCCCTCCCCCCCCCCCACCCCCCGCCATGAGCTGAATGGCCTCATTCTGTGCTACACCACTCTGGGTGGAGCTTTTACTCAAAACACAGAGGAATGGTCAATGGATGTGGGTAAGGGAGGGCTTTTGATCGCTTTGCCCCCACCGTAATCTCTCCCACGCATTGGGACCAGTTCTGGGGAAGGTGGGACTGTTACAAAATGGACGGTCTATATCTGAACCAGACTGGGACAAATGTCCTTGGGGTACTTTTTGCGACAGCTGTTGGGGAGGTTTTAAACTAATGTGGCAGGGGGCTGGGAACCAAAAGAGAAGACAAGTAGACAGCGAGTTGGAAACTGGAGACTATAAGAATCATGAAGATAGCATTAGTAAGTGGAAGAGTAGGCAGAGAGCAGATGAGCGTAAAAGAACTGCTGGTCTGAAGTGCATTTACTTTAATGCAAGGAGTATGAAGTAAGGCAAATGAACTTAGGGCTTGGATTGTTGCCTGGTTGAAGGAAGGGCATGATTGGCAATTAAATGTTCCAGGATATAGATGTTCAGACAGGACAGGGAGGGAAGTAAAAGGGGAGGTGGAGTTGCATTGCTGGTCAGGGACGATATCATGGCTGTGCTAAAGGAGAACACTATGGAGGGCTTGGGTAGTGAGGTATTATGGGTGGAGCTGAGAAATAAGAAGGGTGCAGTTACGCTGTTGGGGCTGTAATACAGGCCTCCCAACAGTGAGCGTGAAGTAGAAGAAAAAATAGGTAAATAGATTACGGCAAGATGTAGAGGCAATCGGTAATAGTGATGGGAGATTTTAATTTTCCCAACATTGACTGGGATACACTTAGCGTCAGAGGTCTGGATGGGGTAGAATTTGTAAGAAGCGTCCAGGAGGGTTTTCTAGAGCAGTTTGTCAATAGTCCGACGAGGGAAGGGGCCATATTGGATCTGGTACAGGGGAATAAGCCAGGACTGGTGGGAGAAGTTGCGGTGGGGGATTTCTTTGGGAACAGTGACCACAATTCTGTAAGTTTTAGAATACTCGTAGACAAAGATGAGGGTGGTCCTAAGGGAAGAGTACTAAACTGGGCCAAGGCCAATTTTATCAAAATTAGGCAGGAGCTGGGAAATGTGGAATGGACACATTTGATATCTGGGAGGCTTTCAAAGACAGGTTAAAGATAGTGCAGGATAGGCATGTCCCGTTGAAGGCAAGGGATAGGAAAGGCAAGACTCATGAACCGTACATGACAGGAGAAATCGTACGACTAGCCAAGAGGAAAAGCGAAGTGTACATAAGGTCCAGGCAGCTAAGAACAGAATGGGCCTGCAGGAATATTGGAAGAGTAGGACCAGTCTTAAATGAGGAATCAAGTGTGCTAAAAGAGGTCATGAAATAGCTTTAGCGAGCAGAATTAAGGAGAATCCCAAAGCATTTTATTCTTATATAAGAAGCAAGCGAGTAACTAGAGAAAGGATTGGTCCACTAAAAGATAATGAAGAAAGGCTGTGTGTCGAACCTGAGAGAATGGGTGAGATTCTGAATAATTACTTTGCATCAGTGTTCACTGAGGAGAGGAACATGATAAAGAGATAGAAGTTTGATTAGTCTGAATCACGTTGACATAAGTATGGAAGATGTGTTGGGTAGGCTAGAGGTTATTAAGGTGGACAAATCCCCAGGACCGGATGGGATCTATCCCAGTTTGCTGAGGGAGGCAAGAAAGGAAATAGCTGGGGCCCTGATGGATACTTTTGTGGCATCCTTAAACACAGGTGAGGTGCTGGAGGACTGGAAGGTTGCTCATGTTGTCCCCCTGTACAAAAAGGGTACTGGGATATTCCAGGTAACTACAGACCACTGAGCCTGACATCAGTGGTGGAAAAGTTGCTGGAGAAGGTACTGAGGGATAGGATCTATTTATATTTAGAAAAGAATGGGCTTATTACTGATAGACAACGTGGTTTTGTGCATGAGAGATCATGCCTTACCAACTTAATAGATTTCTTTGAGGAACTGACCAAGTTGATAGATGAAGGAAGGGCTGTTGATGTCATATACATGGACTTTAGTAAGGTGTTTGATAAGGTTCCCCATGGTAAACTAATAGAGAATTTGCAGTCACATGGTGTGCAGGGTGTTCTAGCTAGGTGGATAAAGAACTGGTTGAGCAACAGGAGACAGAGAGTAGTAGTTGAAGGGAGTTTCTCGAAATGGAGAAAGGTGACCAGTGGTGTTCCACAGGGATCAGTGCTGGGGCCACTGTTGTTTGTGATATACATAAATGATCTGGAAGAGGGCACTGTTGGTATGATCAGCAAGTTTGCAGATGACACAAAGATTGGTGGAGTAGCAGAAAGCATAAGGGACTGTCAAAGAATACAGGTGGGTAAATATAGACTGGAGAGTTGGGCGGAAAAGTGGCAGGTGGAGTTCAATCCAGACAAATGTGAAGTGATGCATTTAGAAAAGTCTAAATCTAGAGCGAATTATACAATGAACGGAAGAGCCTTGGGTAATGTTGATGAGGAGAGAGATCTGGGAGTGCAGGTCCATGGCACAGGTGGATAGAGTGGTCAAGAAGGTATATGGTATGCCTGCCTTCATTGGATGGGGTATTGAGTATAACAGCTGGCAAGTCATGTTAAAATTGTACAAGACATTGGTTCGGCTGCATTTGGAATACTCCATACAGTTCTGGTCGCTACATTACCAAAAAGATGTAGACACTTTGGAGAGGGTGCAGAGAAGGTTTGTGAAGATGTTGCCTGGTATGCAAGGTGCTAGCTATGAAGAGAGGTTGAGTAGGTTAGGATTGTTTTCATTAGAAAAAAGGAGATTGAGGGGGGATCTGATTGAAGTTTACAAAATCATGAAGGGTATAGATAGGTTAGATAGAGATAAGCTTTTTCCCAGGGTGAAGGATTCAATAACAAGAGGTCACGCTTTCAAGGTGAGAGGTGAAAAGTTTAAGGGGGATACATGTGGCAAGTACTTCACACAGGGTGGTGGGTATCTGGAATGCGTTGCCAGCAGAGGTGGTAGAGGCAGGGACAGTAGATTCATTTAAGATACATCTGGACAGATGCATGAGTAGGTGGGGAGCAGAGGGATACAGATGCTTAGGAATTGGGCAACAGGTTTAGACAATAGATTTGGATCAGCTCAGGCTTGGAGGGCTGAAGGGCCAGTTCCTGGGCTGTAAATGTTCTTTTTCTTTGTTCTAAGGCAGAACCGAAAAAGAAGAAAGCATTATCTATGTTGGCACAAGATAATTGTTTCATACTGTCAACAGCAAGGAAGTGGTAGAAATGTTTTTTTTATCATCAATGAAGAACATTTAGATAACAAAAATCAACAAAATTTGCTAGAAGGTTCACTGGGAAGAATAAGCAGTTGGAACCATTTGTGTTCATTGAAGAAACATTTACTGAAGTTGTTCAGAGAGAAAAACAGATGTAACAAAACTGACATGATAGATTTTAGATTACATTCCTTACAGTATGGAAACAGGCCCTTTGGCCCGACCAGTCCACACCAACCCTCCGAAGATAACCCACCCAGAACCATTTCCCTCCTAACACTAACACTAGTGGGCAATTTAGCATGGCCAATTCACCTGAACTGCACATCTTTGGATTGTGGGAGGAAATTGGAGGAAACCCACGCAGACACAGGGAGAATATGCAAACTCCGAGGCTGGAATTGAACCTGGGACTCTGCTGCTGTGAGGCAGCAATGCTAACCACTGAGCCACCATGCCGACCTATTTGGCTTTATTGACAGATGATGAACAATCTTCTCATACCACACTTGAAGATGTAAAAATATCTAGCTCACCAGGAAGACATCCACAGCGGGCAAATTAAATGTCCAATCCTCCTATTCAAGTTGAAGACTTTTCAGTTTCAACTTAGATATATTAGCATAAGAAACTTATCAGCCGTGATTGAATAGCAGAGCAGACTTGAAGGGCTGAATGACCTAATTTATGCTCCTATGTCTTATGGTCTTACAACAAGAGTGAAAATTTGCTTGAAGGAAAATGGGCATGCACCAGTGTTTCAGTGTTTGACATGCTGACTGCAATGAAGTCGACACTGGCATTCATCGCTTCAAATATGTCAACAACTTGACAGTTATCAAAAAGCACAGCATCTGAATCTTGAATGCCAGCTATTCTTGCACGTTTGTAAATGGTTTGTGCATAATGGAATGCACCTTAACCGCAATTAGTGCACAATTGTTGACATTGCTTTCATTCATAACAAATTAGCTGCTCCCAATTTATAAGTAAATGATGTCACAATCTAACATCATTATAACATAAAATTACTGGGTTTAATTATTCAGACAGAGATAAAATGATATGTACACATCAGTTCTATTGTTAAACAGGCTGACACTGACCAACATCTAAACATGCTTCAGAAACTGATTTTATTTCTTATCTAGTGACAATCTTGCAATCATTTCCACATCATTTGGTTGTCCCTGGAATACCAGGGACAACCAAGTACCATCAAGTTGAATCACAGAGCTGCAATGTAGGGCTATTATAATGTACAGAAAAGGGATTGCAGAGTAATTGTTGGCTCCGATTGCTATCATTACTCCAATGCCTAACAGGAGTGCAGACTGAAGTTAATCATGAACAGATATGATCAATATGATAAAACAAAAGAACTGTGGATGCTGGAAATCTGAAACAAAAATTGAAATTGCTGGCAAAACTCAGCAGGTCTGGTACCATCTGTGAGAAGAAAGCAGCTTTAACATTTCAAATCCAGTAACTCTTCATCAGAAAGGAACAACTCTGCCATTCTTCACAAGATTGCTGCCAAACTCAAAACATCACTACTTGTTTCATAGCAGTTACCAGCTACAGAACTCAAAAAGAACTATCTGAATTAAGATGAAAAACAGTAAGGTTTAAGGATTTTCCAATGCCATATCTTATCCACATAATAATAAACTTTATTTACCATTAAATGCTTTAAACTCTGATAACAAAGTGTATAATCTTACAAATTCACTTTGCTCTATTAACTTTTGTGCTTTTCTATTTTTCTTTAACTGATTAAAATGTACTTCAATTCTACCCTTAGAAGCAACAAAAGATGATTCTAAATAATTAATAAATAGTGATAGAGTCATACTGCACAGAAACAGACCTTTTGGCCCAACCAGTTCATGCCAAACATAATCCCAAACATAAGCCCTGAAGAAGGGCTTATGCCCGAAACGTCGATTCTCCTGTTCCATGGATGCTGCCTGACCTGCTGCGCTGTTCCAGCAACACATTTTCAGCCATAATCCCAAATTAAACCTAGTGGGGCGGCATGGTGGCTCAGTGGTTAGCACTGCTGCCTCACAATGCCAGGGACCCAGGTTCGATTCCGGACTCAGATGATTGTCTGTGTGGGATTTGCACACTCTCCCCGTGTCTGTGTGGATTTCCTCCAGATGCTCCGGTTTCCTCCCACATTCCTAAAAATGTGCAGGTTAGGTGAATTGGCCATGCTAAATTGCCATTAGCGTTAGATGCATCAGTCAGGGGTAAATGTAGGGAAACGTGTCTGGGTGGGTTACTCTTCGGAGGGCCGGTGTGGACTTGTTGGGCCGAAGGGCCTGTTTCCATGCTGTAGGGAATCAAAAGACCTGCCTGTTCCTGGCCCATATCACTCCAAACCTTTAGACTTTCAATGATGACAATGCCAATGTCGAATTATGGGCCAGAGAGTGGGGTTCACCATACAATTAAGGTCACGAAACAGAAATTGTTGGGAGACCTCAGCAGGTCTGGTAGCATCTGTGGAGAGAAATCTGAATTAACGTTTTGGGTCCAGTGACTCTTTTCCTTCACTAGACCTGAATTAGTAACTCTGATTTCTCTCCACAGATGCTGCCATACATGCTGAATTTTTCCAGCAATTTTTGTTGTTGTTTCCGATTTCAAGCAACCAGTTTTTTTTTTACACAATTAAGGGTGACTGGCAGGCTCAAACCTGAAGTACCAATCGAAGGTCCTCCAGCTTATGAACTGCCAGCTGTCACGGCAGATAGGTGAAGGAGAGGATAGCCCTGCAGTTAAAATGCAATTGGGCCACTACTGTGTGAGGAGAATCCTTCTGCAAGGTTGCTTGCAAACAAGGGTTACCTATAAACCTGGCAAGAGTGTTGCAGCTTCCTGTCTGCCATTGAGAATCTCTATCTCACCAGTTATCCCTAGTGTCCCCAGTACTAGAGGGGTACCAGAGGCCTCCTGGAACACCCCATTTGGCTTTCAAGAACAATCATAAAGAAACCTTTAATAAATTCACGCGACGACTTGCCATTTGTGGGCAATTATGAGCCATTGCTTATTTTCCTCTCACCTTCCCACTTTCATATGGGAACCTGGTGGAGCCTAAAACCCCGTCACAATATTTTAGCTCGATAAAGATTATTAAGAATCGCTAAAAAAAGAAATTTCTCAATTCTTAACATTCAAAGTTATACAAAGATAAACTGGTGAAAACCTACTTTAAATAGGAATATTTTAAATATTTTAAACAGGAATGTTGATCTAAAATTTTACGTTAACATTAAAAACAAGTGATGGCCACATCCCTTCAATAAAAAAAAAATCAGCACTGCACACCTCATATTAATATAAGAAGTACATAATCTGGCTTTTATACACTGGTCTGGGGCCCAAAGAAATTTTGCATTAAATTTTTATTGTGTGCGTACATCATCCATTCAGTCCTATGTATTACATTTATATTGCTTAAAAAGAAACATACATGAATAGTGTAAAGCTGTATTCTTTCTTTGCAAATGCTAAATAATCTGACATTTATGGTACCGCAGTTTTTTTTCCCTTTTTTTATACGAACCTCTTCTTTGGCTTTAAGCATTTTTCTATGACTTGTAAGAATTTATTTACTTTTTGTTTAAAAGGTAACTTACCATGGAACACACAGTTGTCTGCTAAGAAGTGTCTGCAGTACTGAAGGCCACTTTTTTTGTTTGGCACCCAGGAAGTCATGGTAAATCAAACTACAATCAGAGAACGTGGCGATTCTCCTCTAAAATAATATAATAAAACTGCAAAGCAAAGGAAAAACAGGATACACATAAATTAACGAACATCCTGAATCTGCGAACAAGGATAAGAGGGCAGGAAGCATTAATTAAATTCATCAGCTAAATTTCAATTCAATTCAAATCAGATACGCCTCTTAATAATGACATGGAACCATGATTTGTATAATATGAAGTTTAAAAAAAGACTATTTTTTAGCTGATTAACATTGTTACTTACAATTATTAAAAAAAAAACTATGGCATCATAAAATCTTAATGCAGCCAGGGATGCCACTCAGATCATTGTACCTGTACTACTTCTTTGAAATAGTACCCGATTACTCATTACTACAACAATATTTCACATATAATTTTTTTAAAAAAGGAAAACCAATATGAGACAAAGCCTTTCCATGCAATGAGCAGTTAGGGTCTGGAATGCACTACCTGGGAGAGATTAGTTGAGGCAGGTTCAATCGAGGCATTCAAAAGGGAGTTAACAGTTATTTGAAAAGGAACAGTGTGCAGAGTTAAAGGGACAATGTCATTAAGTGAAATGTTTATAGAGGAACCTTGTTTATCTGGCAATTGATTATCCCAATATTGGATTATCTGGAAAGATTGCAAGTTCCCAATGCTTGGCTAAACAATGTTATCCGGCATTCGATTATCTGGAATTCGATTAACCAAACGAAATACTCCCTGCCCGTGTCCTTCGGATAATCGAGGTTCTTCTGTATTTGGAATGTTGGTGCCAACTCTATGGCTGAATGGCCTCCTTCTGAGCTTTAAATTGTAATCTGAAATTCTGTGATACTATTATCGACAATCCTCTTAATGGCCCAATAATCATATTGGTTAGGATATCTGGTCAGCATGGAGGAGTTGGACCGAAGGTCTGCTTCTGTGCTGTACATCTCTATGACTCTACGACTGTGACTCTAAATACAAAGTAATTTTTATCAGTTGTTAATTAAACGGTAATATTAATGTATGGTAATTTCATCACATTGCATGTCACAACCTTTGGCTATGCACTTTTAGCTGTATTTAAATAATGTTATATAAAATAGTGAAATCTTACATGCATTGTTATTAAAAAGTAACAGAATCAGTGAACAAATATAAAGCCATGGATTCAGAAAACATTCAAGCCTGTCCTTATGATTTATGACATAACTGGAACAATGTGATTATACTTGTTACTCACTTCCAAAATCTGACATTTTAGACATTCCTAACCCTGGAACATTAAGAATGGACAATATCAGTCTTCATAACTTCATTTTAAAAGTAATTTAAGGGAATAATTTTGTGAAAGATTTATTCATAATATTGTGCATATGTTAAAGTTAAAAGTCTAAAACTTAAATTCTGATTGGAAACTATGCTACTTGTGACTTTTCCACTTGCTTGCTCAATAGTTTTGTTTATAGCAAGACGCAGTGCCATTTATTTCAGTGCAGATGCCAGACTGTATATAGATCTTCATAACTAAACTGGCTATGGATGGCACAAAATTTCATCAAGATACTTTTTTTTCCTCTGCCCATTGCACTTCCATTCTATTCTTACCGAATGGTCTTCAGCAGGGACTCTTTTTTTATTATTCGTTCATGGGATGTGGGCGACACTGGCCAGGCCAGCATTTACTGCCCATCTCTAATTGCCAAGAGGGTAGTTCAGTGTCAGCCATTTTGCTGTGGATCTGGAGTCACATGTAATCCAGACCAGGTAAGGATGCCAATTTCTTTCCATAAAAGGACATTTGTGAACGAGATAGTAGTCCATGGTAAGTCTGATGGTGGGATGAAACTTGTTCATATCACTGTGTAATTGTTTCTGTGACTCATCGCCATGGGTCCAGAGGATGAAAATGTCATCAATGTACCCGGTGTATAGTGCTGGTTCTAGGTCCTGCATAGTAAAGAAGTCTTGTTCAAACCTGTGCATGAAAATGTTGGCATATTGAAGTGCACATTTGGTCCCCATGACAGTTCCATGTGTCTGGATGAAGAATTTGTTGTCAAGGGGGAAGATGATGTGATCGAGGATAAAGCAGATGAGTTGTAGGACGGGTGCTCGGAGATTGGCAGTTGTTGGTGTTGAGTACTGAGCCTGTTGCTGTGATGCCATCATTGTGGGGGATGCTGGTGTAGAGTGCTGAAAAATCCATTGTGAGGAGGAATGTTCCCGGTTCATCTAGTCCATGGTTGCGAGTTTCTGTAAGAAATCTGCAGTTTCCCAACAGAAATTGGATGTCTCCTGTACAATGGGTTTCAAGATGCCTTCGACTTAGGCAGAGGGGTTCTCACACAGGGTCCCATTGGCTGATACGATGAACACCCTGGTGTATTGGCTTTGTGAATCTTCAGAAAACAGTAGAAGTCGCCTACGCGAGAAGTACGTGGGATGAGGCTGTGTAGGGAACTCTGAAGAACTGGATCCATATTCCTTATTAATGAGTTTAGATCACAAGTGTGCTCTTTGGTCGGATCGGCTGGTAGTTGCCTGTGGTGTTCCTGGTTGTTTAGTTGTCAGTACACTTCATTGCAGTAGTTTGTTCTATTCTGAATGACGATAGCTCCTCCTTTATCTGATGGTTTGATGACAATGTTGTGATTGATTTTGAGGGCATGGATTGTGTTGCATTGTGATCGGGTGATGTTTTGCTGTACCTTGTGGGTGCGGCTGATGAACCTGGCATTTATATTTTTCCTGACGGTTTGAGCATACATGTCAAGCCCAGGGCAGTGGCCTCCAGTGGGGTCCAAGTTGACTCTTTTTTTGGTCGCTCCTTTACAGATCCCCGTGATGACTGTTCCAGTTCATCAGTGGGATCCTTGGGATCATTGCTGGCATATTGAAAGGATTCTCGGAGTCTCATTCATCTGATGAATTCCTCTGTGTCTGCTGCAAGAACCACGGGGTACATTTTGGTGGTGGGGCAGAAGTTGAGAACTTCTAAGAACTGCTAAGAACTTCAATCTCTTCCAGCTGAAGGGTGTGGCCCGATAAGTTAACGATTGACTTCCCCATGGTGATAACATTATCCACTGTGGTGCCAGGGTGGCCTTGGCTACTGCTGGTGGTGATGCCAAGTTTCTCATTCTTGGTGAGCATGTATGTGGTGTAGTTTGCCTTGCCTGTTTGGCAATGTCCCGTAACTGTCCTGCTGTATCCTGAGTGCAGGCTGAGAGTGTGGACTCCATCTTAATTTCAAGGTTGTGACACCAGCTGTATAGTTGGTGCACGAGATGATTGAGGAGTTTGCGAGAGCTATGGTGGCAAAGTCTCTCAGCGTAGTCTGTGTTGTACGTCGACTTGAGCGGGTTTGTGACCTGTAATCCTTTTGGGATCTTTCCTGCTTGATTGCATTTCTGTAAAAACTTGATGTCTATGTCAATATGTGCAATCTTGTTGGAAATCCTCTCCACTTTAAGCTGACAGTTAGTGGTGTTGATGGAAGTCATGATTTGGAGAGGCCAGTGTTGGATTGGGGTGTACAAAGTTAAAAATCACACAACACCAGGTTATAGTTCAAAAGGTTTACTTGGAAGCACTAACTTTCAGAGTGCTGGTTGTGGAGTATAAGATTGTAAGACACAGAATTTATAGCAAAGGTTTAGTCTAATGTAACTGAAATTATATATTGAAAAAGACCTGGATTGTTTGTTAAGTCTCTTGTCTTTTAGACTGACCATGTTTGTTTCAGTATTTTCATATGTAAATCACAAAACCTTTTTAAAAGTTACATTCTCAAGTGAACTTTAACAATAGGGGTCATGTCGGCCTAGATAATGCATTAAAGGTGTAAGCTGCCCTGTGTGAGACTGTCTGTGCCACAATGGTCAGACTGATTCTCATCTAAAAAACAGATTTACAGAATCTTACATGGATTCATGCAGTTTTTGAGAAAGTAAAATGTAATTCTGAAAGTACAAATTCACCCCACAAACGTATATGTGCGTTGTGAGTGTACGTGTGAGCATTTCAGTGAGGGTCTGCGGAGTGTGTGCGTGTGTGAGTCTGCCTGTCTGCCTGTGTATAGTGCAATGGGGTCACCTGTAGTGTGACATTAAACCAAGGTCCCGGTTGAGGCCATCCCCATGGGTACCGAACTTAGCTAACAGCCTCTGCTCAGCTGTTGTTGTTGTTGCCTGTTCCGAAGTCCCCCTTTGAGGACAGTCACCCGAAGGTGTGAAGTCAAATGTTCCGGACCGCTAAAGTGTTCTCTGGCTGAGAGGGAATACTATCTGTTGATTGTTGTGCAGTGTCCATTCACACCCCCAAACACACACACATACATACGCACACATGTATAAGTTTGTGAGCGAATTTGTACTTGCAGAATTACAATTTACTTTGCTCAAAAACTGCATGAATCCATGTAAGATTTTGTAAGTCTGTTTTTTTTTAGATGAGAATCAGTCTGACCATTGTGGCACAGACAGTCTCACACATGGTAGCTCACATCTTCAATGCATTATCTGGGCCGACATGACACCAACTGTTAAAGTTCACTTGAGAATGAAACTTTTCAAAATGTTTTACGATTTATATATGAAAGAACTGAAACCAACATAGTAATTATAAAAGATGAGAGACTTAACAAACAGTCCAGGTTTATTTTCAATGTGCAATTTGAGTTACATCAAACTGTAAACTTTTGCTATAAATTCTGTGTCTTACAATCTTATATTCCACAACCACCTGATGAAGGAGCAGCACTCTGAAAGCTAGTGCTTCCAAAAAAAACCTTGTTGGATTATAACCTGATGTTGTGTGATCTTTAACTTCTCAAAAGGGAACCAGCCACATTGTCTCTTCCCAACCAGTACAAACATCAGAGAACGACACCTGAGCAATATGCTGGCTAGCAGGACTGTCATAAGCATCATCTCAACAACAGAACGTGGAAACAATGATTACTGAACTGTCTTTTTAGTTTCCCCCTGCCCAATTACTTAATTTTCTACCTGTTTGATGCTGTGTGTGTTTGTCAGGAGGAATTTATAAAGGGATTAGCATTTTGATTAATGGTGTTATATGTGAAAATTTATAACAGCTTACCTGAAGCTAGAGTCTAATTACTCTCACAAATAATAATACTTGTCAAAACTTGGTCTGTGCTTTCTATTGAAAAAGGGTCTAAATCAGGTAAATTGGGATACTTATGAACTTTAGAAAATTGGGAATAGCAGGACTCAATTTCTAGCTGCTACCCCAGTGAGCTGTAACATGAGGGCATTCATATTTAGTCACACGGTACAAACGCTCTATTCATTACAATTTTCTTGAGCATGTCTTCAGTTGGTCTACAAGGACTTGTCTTACTATGAAATTCAGCATCTTCCATCGTCAAATGAGATACACTGAATTTGTTTCAACTGGCACCTTATGAACCGGCACTCTCGATAAATCAGCAAAAATCTGTAGTTTACTGAAGTTTATTTTGTCAAATAATTATAGTTTGTTAAAAAATTATTTCCCTCAATGTAAGTATATTTGTTGCTCAACTGAATGGTCACACGAAATATCAACACTTCATTCATTTTCTCCACAAATAAAGTAATCTACCAAAATGTCACAGTAGTCAATGCAGGGTGTGAGTGAGAAGATTCTCTGCCAGTCAGTTTTATTTAAGGCAAAGGTACATTATTATTTAAGTGACTTAAGCTGCAAATAAAGTATAACAGTGATGTGTATACCCGCTGCATTACATTTCTTCTACTTAATGTGTATTTTTACATTGATTATGTGGTCCTCTTGATTACCCGGAATATTTGATCAACTGGCACACCCTGGCCCCATAGGTTTGCTGTACTTTAATTTCTCTGATAATTCAATACTTTAATACTGGGAAAGTTGACATGAAATTCCAAGTTTTTAATATAGCTTCTACTGTTATATAAGATCACAGACAAAACATAAGACTTTTTGAACGCCTGTAGAAGAAATGTCCTTCAACAATATTATTAGAATGATAATTAATCATTACAGAAATAACTCTCTGCAAGCAAGCAAAATTGTCAGCCCTCAAGAGAGATGTTAAATTATCAACGTTTATGCATTTATGTGTAGATTGCCAGACTTATTTGAAAAAATATTTAGTGTGAAAGCAAAAGTATACTCATAAGAAAATTAATACCAGGTTAATTTACATAAATAAACCTTTTTAACAAAAATTAAACATATTTTAAAGTTTCCCAAATGGGTTATTATCAAATTCGGTGTAACGTTGCCATACACACCACAATAAGCTTGGTTCAAATCTGTTTTGCAGAGTTTACTGATCTCAGCTGGATAGCAGAATTTGCATTACAGCTAGGTTCAGTGCCTGAACGGAGAATCAGGTTGTGTTTATCCATATTTGTGTTCTCCAGCAGAACTCACCGAAAAGCAGTTAGTAATAGTGTGTCCTGCTGGGAAACACGCATATGGTTAATGGTTGGTAGCAGAATCGTGTGGGATTTAATACTTCCTACTTCCTTGCTGCTACTTATTTTCAAACTTTCTGTTGAGAACTTGCACTTTGTAGAGATCCTTAATAATAATTGCTAGCCATGGAACTTTAATGGAGATACAACCTGCACCTTTAAAGAGAATTGGCAGTCAATCTCAGTTGTGTAATTATTTGGAGATGTTGAGGCCAAATTCTTTACCAATGGGGAAACATGAGTCACTTTGACCACTTTTGTACAGCATCTCCTGGGTTGTCGCAGATATTAACTAATAAAAACTGGAGAAAAGATTGTCTATGAAATAACTCCACAGAGGGGCCAGCATCCCGTCACCAAGTCACTCTTTATTGACAGTAGAGAGCCCTTTAAACTGATCCAACTCACTCAGAGCCAGCTCTCAGACTGAACAAGATGTCTGACACTCCTGTTCTTATCTGTCAGCCAAGACTGCCTGATTAGGGCTGTTAATCTGGTCCAATCAGGGAACTCATATTCTATGAGGTCCATCTGGCTGACCTCATCACAATCACTACAGTCTAACTGACCAGAATTTCTGACAAACCAAAAAACAAATAGAATTACATAAATAAAATTCCTTAATTACAAGTTAATATCACAGTTGTATACAATCTGCATTACAAAGATCTGGACGTGAAGTAACAGGTTACACGGTGGTAATAAATTCTAACTTGAAATATAACATTAAATTATGGTGGTAGAACATTTGGTGGTAGATTCTGTGTTTTTTTTTGTAAGATGCTATATTTGCTCTTTTCTCAGATATTTATTGCTTGATATATTGCTTGATAATATGATGTCTACATTATGGTCTCAAATTGGTTTACACATAGTGATAAACACAATTTACTCTAGAGATAAACTTTTTCACAATTTCTAAAAATAATGCATGGCTTTCTTAGATTCTCTCAAATTTTGCAAACAGTTGATCATTACTATAGAATGTCAGAGCAATTTGCAGGCAAAAGCATAGATATTTCATAATATATGTATAATGGGTTAGTTGAACATTACATCAGCAGTAAAGAAACTTGTACATCATGCAACTGCTTCAAGGACTCAGAAGCTCAACAACACTTTCTGCTAAAATCACTCATCCATCTCTTTCCAGTGAGTAGTTTCACCACCTCCATATCCAGTTGCAGTTGGCATGGTAACCAGTCACTCATGCCACCCTGTTGGCCTCAGAGCTTTTCCACAAAGAATGAATGGTGTGGGAAAGGTTAAGAAACAGAACAAGTTTGCTGGTGTCTTGTATTGTGTTGTTTTGACTTCTTGTATTGTAATTAAACTCAATAAAGTCAAATATCATTATTTCATAAGGGGAATGATGTTGAATCTTCTTGTACTTGAGATACATTACCTCACTACAGCTTGAAAAATATTCACTTGGAATTAAGAAAGCATTAGCCTTGTTTCTATTTTATAATTACTAATGAAGATAACCACATAGGATTTAACAGATATATATTAGATTTTCTGAATATTACATTCGTAAGTAATTATTCTGCAAAAGCAACTGAATATTTAAATCATAATTCATGGACTGTTGGGATTGCTGAATATTTTCTTGTACTTATGCACTAAAAACTGAATAATTGAGTATGAGGAAATGGAGAAACACTTTGTATTCTATAACTTCTATCATGCAATGCAATAAAATTAATATTATTTCAGAAATGGACAAAGTAGAGAATTGACTAAATGTAGGCATTAAACAGTGTTTTAGAACAGTGTTTTCTCAAATATTATGGTCTGAAATGCTTTTGCAGTATATAGAATTTATTTCATTCTTGCCTTCTCAACACTACCTTGTTTGCAGGCTGAAATGAAAATGTTAGTGCCAAGTACAAAGCAGCTGTAAACCGTGGGTTTGGGTTTCTAGTGACCAGACGGAGCGCAATGACATCAATTTAACTTATAAATCTTAACAGCCATTAGAAGAAAGCCTTTATACCATCTGTTGTTTGGACTGGATTCAAATTCTGATCCCAGAGGTGAAAGGACACAAGTTCCAAACAATGTCCTACTGCTCAATGCCAATCTCCAGGGATCTGAATTTTAGTTTAATTCTGCACCTGTTCCTTATTCTACATTACAGACAATACAATGTACATAAAAATCTCTTATGCTCAGGAATATGAGAAGAAAACAAAAAAAATCTCACATTACAAATAATTTAAATCAGATTCTGGAAAGAACACAACTATTTTCGACCATAAGCTCTTCTATTTCACAGCCCAAACTCAAATGTCAAGCATATTCCTGTCATTGATCTGTTCTGCAATTGTTTATCTCAATAGCATACGTATCTCATATTCCAAGCATGAAAGTTATTAACTTGGATAATGAAAATGTTACAATCACACTAACTGTACATTTTGCTTTGACATTTCTCCAGAATGTAAATGGAAATAGCACTGTGATTTTAACTTGAATTGAATCCAGATTCAAGTTTACACACTAAAATGTCAGACAACTGCCTATATACGTTTATATACGTTTCAAATACTGTAAAACTTCAATGACTGATAACTACCCCATCAACACTGTACGGTGCTGTCAAAATTAAAACTAACTACTGTACTTCTCAGACAACTACTTACTGCTCTTGAAATAAAAAGCAGCTGCCTTACTGGAAATTGTAAATTAAATAGAAAATTTCCAGTAAGTTAATCCATAGGTAACAATAACTATTCATCAGAACCAAACATCATTTCTGATGATCAAATAAAGTCTTTTGCTTTCATAAAAGCAAAAAACTGCCGATGCTGGAAGACCAGAGGATGTATTAGCAGAAATAGGCCATTCAGATCATGTCTGCTCTACCATTCAATGAGGACATGGCTGATCTGATAATCTTTTACTCAATGTTCCTTCATTTTTCCTATCACCCTTGATCCCCCTACTGATTTAAAATCTGCCTATCTCAGCCTTGGAAAACCTGAAGGATCCAGCAACAATAGCCCTCTGAGAGAAAAAAAAATCTTTATCTCTATCTTAAATGACCTTATCCGAAGACTGTGCCCTCTGGTCCTAGACTCTCCTATAAGGGGAAACAACTATTCCACAACTACCCTGTCAAGTTCCCTAAACATTTTGAATGTTCCATTAAGGTCTTCTCTCATTCTTCTATATTCCAATGAGGATAGGCCCAATTTACTCGACCTCTCCGCCACACCTAGTATCAACCTAGTGAACCTTCTCTGGACTACCTCAATGTCAGTATATATTTCTTTAGATGAGGGGTCCAGAGTTGTGTGACGAGAGACTTGCATAATTTAATTTAAGCAAGTCTCCCTAATTTCATACATCATTCTCTTTGAAACAAAGGTCAATATTTCACTAAAAACAGAAAATACTGGAGAAACTCAGCCAGTTTCGCAGTACCTGTGGATAAAGAAATAGAATTTCTCTGTAGGAGATGATGGCCTAATGGCATTATAACTAGACTATTTGTAACCCAGGGTAATGTTCTACAAGCTCAGATTTGAATTCCACCACAGTAGCATTAACCTACTCATTGATGCCCAGTTTTGCTCCACCAGGGCCACTCAGCTTCTGACCTCATTACAGCCTTGTTCAAACATGGGAAAAAAGAGCTGAATTCCAGAGGTGAGGTGAGGTGAAAGAGACTATCCTTGACTTCAAGGCCATATTTGACTGGGTGCGGCATCAAGGAGCCCTAGCAATCGGAATCAAGAGGCAAACTTTCCACTAGTTTGAATCATACTGTACATAGGAAGATGGGTGTGGTTGTTGTAAATCAATCATCTCAGCTCCAGGAGATCTCTGCAGGAGCTCCTTAGGAGTTCCAACCATCATCAACCACTTCATCAATGACCTTTCCTCCATCTTAATGTCAGAAGTGGGGATATTCGCCAATGATTTCACAATGTTTAGAACCATTTCGAACTCCTCAGATACTGAAGCAGTTCAAGTCCAAATGCAACATAACGTGGATAATTCCCAGCATGGGCTGAATAGTGCCAAGTAACATTAAACACCGTGCAAAGGCCAGGCAATAACCATCACCAGTAAGAACAATCTGACCATCCCCGTTGACATTCAATGGTGTTACCATCCCACTATCTCAATCCTGAAGATCACCATTGACCAGGAACTGAACTGGATTTGCCATCTAAATACACGAGTAAAAGCAGATCAGGGGCTAGAAATGTGAGAGCATGTAACTCATGTCCTGACTCCCCAAAGCCTGTGCACTGTCTACAAGGCACAAATTTGGAGTATGATGGAATACTCCCCACGTCTGGATGAGTACAGCTCCAACAACACTCAAGAAACTTGATACCACCCAGAACAAAGCAGCCCACTTGATTGGTTTCACATCCACAAACATCTATGTCCTCTGCCACCAATGTTCAGAAGCAGCAGTGTGTATAATCTACAGGATAAACTGCAGAAGTTCACCAAGATTCTTTAGACAGCACCTTCCAAATCTATAACCACTTCCAACCCAAAAGGACAGGGGCAGCAGATATGTGGAAATAACACTGACTCCAAACTATGGTTCAGAGTGATACCAATTCTGGTAGGAAATTGATTAACTAAGATTCAAATTAGTTAATTATAACCTTGGGGAAGCAGGAAAATTGAAATGCACAAGCCAAACACTTCACAAGAACACTCCAGACTTGTGACAAAACCAGCACAACTGTAAAATTGTTTAAATGTCTCATGCCACTATTTTCATTGATTAAAATGGAAAGGATTTCACTATTGATCAATATCATGTCTTTCTTGGCACAGTCCATTGCAACCATGCTGTGATTTAAATCTTCTGTATATTCCGCAAAGGTGCCAATGCAAAAACAATTGAGGAGAGCGTCAAATGTGGCAATGCTGTGTAAAAAACCTGAAAGCCTCATGAGTAAATTAAGCTCAGGCCTATGAAGTAGCTGGCAAAAATGTTTCAGTAATTATGTGAGCCAGAAACAACTGTTACAATTCCTCCAAAAATGCATCATCATTCTTGAAATTGCATCCAGCATTGCTTTTAACATCTCTTGGTTTAACTCGAAGTACAAAATGGCAGGAGTGTTTGTGGTGCATTGAAAATATAAAATGCTATTATATAATCAATGAAGAGCCTTCATCTGTATTTATAAGCAGACTTCTATCTGTTTCAGGTCATTTGTTTAGAAACCTGCACCCAATTGCAGACATTTCTTGGATATTCAGCTTATGTTGTCCTCTCATTTTCAACATTGTAATAAACAAGGTGACAACCTAGTTGAAAATCACTCTCAGAATTTTATTACAGTGGCATTTAATCATACTACTGCCCAAAGCAAAATCCTCAAACAGCAATGTGGTTTTATCAGCATTATGCACACTTTTGATGTGTCTCTGTGCTGTTTTTAAGGTGATAGTCTCTAGACCAGCGATGCTGGAGACCCTCACCTACATCTCAGCATTCTAATTTGCAGGGCACAAAGGGAGTTTTCAAAATGTGCTTGCAGTTAATGAGGCTTCCCACCAGAATTATCAAATCAGAAAATTAATCTTCATATTAACAATTCCAATCTGTTTGATGATATGATTTCTACTAAGTATCCATGTTTTATGAACACTTCGTGAACCATTTGCCATTATGTTGCACAGCTACAAAATAATGCATGCAACTAAAGTCACTACTTGACCAGTTTAAGGGTGAAAAATCATGTCATTTCAAGCTCTACCCTACACCTATCTGATAAAGTCATTGTGAACCATAGAGATGTACAGATTGTTTGACAAAAAAATTCCAGAAAAATACTATTTTTACTGTTTTTTAAACAATCTAGAAACACATTAAATTGTAATATAAGGCAACAAAATAACCAAGAGAAAAGTTCATGTGCAATTGAATTACCTGAGCTGGCAGATGAGTGCATGTAGAAAAAGTCTCGAACTAAAAGCCATGCGAGTTGTCTACATTGTAGATACAGAAGGTATTTGCAAGGGGAAACAGTCATGGAGTATGCCAACAGGGAGAGGGAAGACAGCATGCATGATCCTAGTAACACAATAAGGAGCAAGAGGGAAATGGTCTTAACAAAAGAGCCTTGGAAACCGCATAAAATCAGTAGAAACCTTAGACATTGTGCAGCTCTTGCTATGGTAAAATAAAAGAGCAAATCTCCAAAGGAATTCACATTCCAGCTGATTTCTTTTTCAACACATCAAAACATGCAAGCAGACTGACCATTTCATGTACAAACAGAGTTGTGGTGGGGAAGTCTTATGATCATTTAGTGAGATCAGCATTCTGCCATGGGTACAAATTCCTATGCCACAGAACAGTATCCTGAACAGGTATAAAATGTGAGTAGTGGTGAATGGAGTAGGGGTCGGGAGGGGGATGAGTGGAGGATGTTGCAGGAAACACCTAAGAGTACCAATGTGAAATAACAAAATGCAGGAAAAAGTGCTAACTTGAATTCAGAGGCTAAAGTAGAAGAATAGCTGGATGAACTGCAAGGGATGGAAGTTTAGGCATGATCTGAGGGATCATGACATGAACAGTATGATCATCCTAGTCATTTACATTATGCTGGTAACTTTACCCTGTCAACCCTCTCTTCATTTCACATTGGTGCTCTTCACCTTTTTAGCTCAAGTTGATACACAGAAAATGTAAAAGGGATTGTGTCAGATTGAACTAGGCATGAAAGAGAAGTCAGAATGTGAGTTGACAGGAAAGTGTCAGCACAACTGAAGAAACTAGCAAGAATAATGACACAACAGACTGGGGAAGGAATGAGAGCACTTGTATGAATTGAAAATATAAAGGACTAGTTTGAACTGAGTGGGGTTAGAGAAAAGAATTACAGTGTAAACTGTTGGTGTAATGTAAAATGGGTAGTGACAGAATGAACTGGGAATAAAGAAAGATGTAAGATGCGAGTAAGCAGTGTATGCAACAGCATTAAAAAAAAGAAGAGTGCCCAGCTTGAGTTGGGAGATACGAAGGTGCATACAATGGAATTCAGCCAAATATGACAGTTTCAGGAAGCTGTCCTAATCCCAGCTACTTGTACGACAATAACCTTGGAATTGGATAACCATTTGGGACAATCCATGACACTCTGTAGGGTTTTTTTCCTTCTCTTACATCTGTGTGTCCACATGCATGGGCATATGTTAAGCTTTTTTTCAAAAAGGCCAGGCATGCAAAGACATGCCAGAGAATTCCTAAAGGCCTGGCACTCCAACCACAATGCCATAAACAAACACATAGATATAGATACCATCTATCAACCCCTCAGAAAATGGACAGGAAATGACATCACCACAAACCACAGGAACCCCATCCAGGACAAACATATAAATAGAAAGCAGGAGACAACAGCTTCGCTTCACTTGGAGGTCGCCACTGAAGATGTTACCTAGCCAGGTAATGAAACGTCTGGATATTAAACCTACAGCTCAGCGAGCAAACCTACACCCTAAACCTCAACCTGAGTTACAAACCTTCACAAACCTTGTATACAATATATACTTAACTAGTCTGAGCAATAGTGACCATGATAACAAGTAATCATTGATTATGTAAAAGCCCAATGGTTCACTAAAGTTCTTTAGAGAAAAACTCCTGTCTTTAACTAATCTGGCCCACACTTGACTCACATCAATGTGGTTGGCTCTTAAATGCCTTCTTAAATGGCCTAAAAAGTCATTCAATTCAAAGGCAATTACAGATGGACAACAAATTCTGGCCTTGTCAGCAGTGACCACATTCCATGAAATAAAAAAGATCCAAACTGGTATAAATAATCTTCATATTTATCTTTAAGTTTGCATCAGTAATAAATGAGTCATTTACTGTCAACTAAAGAAACCTGGCAGGCATTTACTCAATGTTGAATCTCAGACAGTCTGAGCTCTATACAATTCATCATACCACCAACCTGGCTAAACTTAACATTTGCTGTCACCAGTGAAGGTGTTGAACTAGGAAAGGAAACAGAACACCAATCCTGGCTAGGCCTTAACAGTAGCAATGTAGGATTAAGTCCCAAAGGACTTCTAACTTTCATCAGCTTCACTTCTTCCTGCCATATGTCAAATCTTCTGATGTCCTCAGAAAAATCACTCAATTTTGTTTGAATAGATATGCATTGATATTCACCAGCAAGGTCCACCTTGGTGAATCCTTCTTTCTTAAATCTTGTAAAGTCCTGAAAGTCCTAATTGTTTCATTTCAAACAGAAAGGCAACTTTTTACAAGCATCACGCTTCTCCCTGTGTCTGTGTGGGTTTCCTCCGGGTGCTCCGGTTTCCTCCCACAGTCCAAAGATGTTCCCACAGTCCAAAGATGTGCAGGTTAGGTGAATTGGCCATAGTAAATTGCCCGTAGTGTTAGGTGAAGGGGTAAATATAGGGGTATGGGTGGTTTGTGCTTCAGGGGGTCGGTGTGGACTTGTTGGGCCGAAGGACCTATTTCCACATTGTAAGTAATCTAATCTAATCATAAAACCGGTTCATCTTGTTCTGCATAGTCGTGGCTGCTCGTTCTCCACATAACAGTAATTTCTCTATGTCTAAAAAAATGTAGTCCCCTTTTTTGCCATAGATCACATGAGCCAATGTTCAATTTATATATGATCACCCTATTCAGAATGTTTCAACTTAAATTAAGAGAGACATTTTAAGACAGAATTGTCTAGTAAAGTTTTTTTTAAGATTAGATTAGATTCCCTACATGTGGAAACAGGCCCTTCGGCCCAACAAGTCCACACCGATCCTCCGAAGAGTAACCCACCCAGACCTACTCCTCTACGTTTACTCCTGACTAATGCACCTAGCCTATACATCCCTGAAAACTATGGTCAATTTAGCATGGCCAATTCACCTGACCTGCACATCTTTGGATTGTGGGAGGAAACCGGAGCATCCAGAGGAACCCACACAGACACGGGGAGATTGTACAAACTCCACACAGAGAGTCGCCAGAGGTTGGAATTGAACCCGGGTCCCTGGTGCTGTGAGGTAGCAGTGCTAACCACTGAGCCACCGTGCTGTCCCAAAATGCCACACTGTAGGAGCATTCATGGCTGTATTACAAAATGTTCCCAAATGATTCAACCTCTCTAGTTATGTCCAGGTGTCCTCTCAGCAGTCACAAACTACTTCTATAGCCTTTGTTGCCGAGCAGCCAGGTACTGATATAATAACACATAGGATTATATACAGTGATTAAACAACAAATGCTATGAGACAACTGGGCACACGCCTGTGTGATCTACTGCTTGTGGTCACAAACAAACTGGATATCATGGAAGCAAATCCTTTCACATTTAGAAGGATGACAGGATGGTGGCACACACAAGTCAATGTACATGCATAAGAACATGAGTTAGGAGCAAAAGTCGGCCATTTAGCCCCTCAAGCCTGTTCTTCCATTTAATAAGTTAGTGGTTGATTTGGTTATAACCTCAACTTTATATTCTCATCCATTCCAGATAAAATTTCACTCCATTGCTTATCAAGACTCCAACTCTGATTTAAAAATATTCAAAAACACTGCTTTCACCACCTTTTCAGGAAGAGAATTCCAAAAGACTGGCAAGCTCCTGTAAGAAGAAAATGTCCTCATCTTTGTCATAAACGAGCGACCCATTTATTTTCAAACAGGGAGTTCTTGTTCTAGATTATCCCTGAAGAAGAAATATCCTCTTGACATCCACCTTGTCAAGGCCCCTCAGGATCTCACATGATTCAATCAAATCATCTCTTACTCTTCTAAACTCGAGTGGATGGAAGCCTAGCCTTTCCAACCGTTCCCTATAAGACAAACCCCCATTCCAAGTATTACAGTAATAAATCTTCTCTGATCTGCTTCCAATGCATTAAGTCCTTCCTTAAAGAAAAGAGTTGCAGTCTATGGCCTCTAGTTATCTGGTAATGTGCAAAAATCCCTACACTCTTTCTTCATGCTTCACTCTACTCATTGTTACAACTTTGCACGTGTTCCACCCGAAACCTTTGTGACCTCCCTAATACAAAGGTGAGCAGTAAACTAGAAGATATCACTGATGTCATAGCTTGGGAATAGCTCTTTGCTGATATAAAGAGGCTGCTGCCAAAATATGTGAGGTTAGATGAGAAGTGATTTGATTTGATTTATTACAGTCATGTGTACCAACGTACAGCGAAAAGTGTTGCCTTAACATGCTTTACAGGCAGATCGTACTAAATAATTGCATCAGGGTAACAGAACAGCGTGCAGGATACAGTGTTACAGCTGCTGAGAAAGTGCAAAGAGAGATCAACATTGACACTTCAGCGGCCATTGAAAGCTCTGATAACAGCTAAGAAGAAGCTATTCTTGAATCTGTTTGTACATATATTTGAATTTTTATATCTTCTGCCCAACGGAAGAGGGTGGAAGAGAGTATAACTGGGGTGGGCAGGGTGTTTGATTATGTTGGTGGCTTTCCCAGTGCAGCTGGAACTATACACGAGTCAATGGATGGGAGACTGGATTGCATGAAGAACTGGGTTATGTTCATGATTTCCTGCAGTTTTTTTTGCAGTCTTCAGAAGACTAGTTGCCATATCACACTGTTGTGCAGCTGGATGCTTTCTGTGGTCCATCTATAAAGATTTGTAAGATTCTTTATGGACATGCCAAATTTCCTTAGCCTCCTGAGGAAGAAGAGGCATTGTTGAGTTTTCTTGACCGTAGAGTCCTGTACCCATTGTCCTTCTTAATCTTTACCCAATTAATGCTATTTTGTCTTCTATGTTTTTCCCTAATCAACCTGTTCAAAAATGTTATACACAACCTCTGGAGTAGGTGGGACTTGAACCTGGGTCTCCTATCTCAAAGGTAGGGATACCGTCACTGCAGCACTTGAACTTAATGCTGATTTGTCTTGCCTTCTTAGTACAGACACTGATTCTCCAGCATGAAAGCAAACCATCTATGATTGAGTGAAACTTATTTAGGACAAGATAAATGGATAATTTATCTGGCTATTTACCATTATTCATTCAATAAACTTTAGAATGGAGGTCCTTATTCTCATTTACAGATTTCTGCATCCCCCCCCCCCCCAAAGTTTTCCAAGATAACTACAGGAACACTGCTGCAGAAGGTCTGTGCAATTAATTCCCACACACCAAATAGAACACGTGCCCTTGGGATTTGGGAAACGGGAGCTCAGATCAAAACCTGGTGTGTAATATTAACCAACTGGAACCAAGGTAACTAGCAGAACAGGAAAGCTGATTGGTTACAAGGATTGTAAGAATGATTCCATTTATTCTGTCCTAGCTATCTGGAAAATGAATTAAAATAATTGTGTAGGTGTACAAGATTGCATGGTATAGATTTTTACAATCTGCTTCTAATGGAGTTGATGGTAGCAATTGCTTGATTCGTAATGCATGCTGTGGAGCCATGGAGACAAATATAAAAAATAAATGAAGTTGTACACAAAAAGTCTTGTGTAAAAAGACAATAAAATTATTCTCACAAGCCTAAGCCCAGCAATCATGTACGTGTTAAGATGTATAAAATGAAAATAATCTTTTCTTTTAATCTTTGCAATGGAGATCAAAGTAAACTACTGGATCATAAAAGATTCTTTTGTTTACAGTGGGACAACAAGTCAGTTCACACAAAGCAGGTGCGGGATAGTTAACTCAGTTAACTTCAGCAACACATAACATCAAAACCGGGACAATACAGAGATTAGCAAGGCCTCTGGGTAAGGATCACACAAATTCGTGCTGCGTTCAAAACAAACAGCCATGCACTCAGGCTATCAAAGCCATGACAAACCATTTCAAAAGAATACAAGCAAGAGGTTGTGCCCAACTCGTAACATTCATGTACTGATCAAATTTACTGGGAACTTAAAGCTAACAAGACCTTTGCAGAGATTCAGAAACAAACAGCAACTTTTTCAGTCGCAAACACGGGCAAGGTTTTCACAAACAAACGCCTTAAAGATGCCAAGGTTACTAAGCAATAATTCAATTTCCCAGTTTTGAGTAGTAATCCAGAGACGAATTTTGAAGCATTGTTGTATGTTAAGTACCGCAGACCTTTCTGGAGCATTTCTACCGAGAAAACCCTTAGTTCTTTGTTTCAAAGACTTCAATCACACGAACCTAACATAAATTATTGCCCTTTTGAAGTAAAGGCTTATTCCTTTTTTTGTGTGAATTTCTCTACTGCCTTAGGCGTCTAGTTGCTCTTCATGTATTTTCAGAAACCACAGCTCTCTTTAAAACATTCTGTTAACAAGTGCACGGCACTTCACGACATTAACGTTAGAATCATGAACTGATTTACTTAAAAAATTGCATTCTTATTTGCGAAATTCATGGCTTGACTCTATGATGTTGATGATTTTCTTGGATAGTGTATTTTGTACAAAGCATTTCGGTAGTTTTAACGCATGGAACAGTGCAAGTGTGATGGTCAGTCACACATTTTAACACGAAGGCAAACATAGCTGAATCAGAGGTTTAATTCATTTTCCAATCAATTGTTCCTCTTTGCTTCAATTACATTTAGCCTAATGTAGATAAAGAGACTATTGTTGAAATATATCTGGTTTAAAATGAAACAGAAATGTTATTTTCTTATTGTTTTCCAAGACTTTATGCAACTCACAAAGAACTACAATAAAAACATACCCTGCTCCTTCAAAAGAAAAGAAAGATCTCCTTGATTGCTTGCAGTGAAACATTTAAAGTTGAAATTAAGACAAATACTCCAAACACTGACCCATTTACATGAGTGTAAGTTGGCAGTGAGCTGCAGAAACTGTAATATGCCGCCACAACCTGCTTTCTCATTCAAACACACATAATTACTATGTCTTTGAGCATGCTAAGAAACAAGGACTGGAATCCTTGGAATGGATGTTACTTCTATTTACCAATACATTTTCTTTGTTCAATTGATCACTTTGCTTTAATGATGTGATTGTTTAAATGTTTATTCCAGCTCCCTTTGAAAAAGATTTCCTCTTATTTTTGGCCTTGGTGCCACAAATAATTCAAACAAAATGTACTAATTCTGTCAGTTCTCAATATGTTTGCCTACTCCTCTCAAACCAACATTTGTAGGCACAGGGATGCAGCCAATTCTAAATGTGTCGCCCTCCCTATATCAACTACAATATGATAGACCTTGTGGACTAAATATCCATTTTTACGTTAACCTATTTTTAAAAATAGGTAAACATTGTTGTAAAAACAGTAGCAATTTGAAATCTAGGCCTATGTTCCAGAAACTGATATTATAGCCCCATATATAGGAATCCAGACGTTTGCCACTTGATTAATTCTGGGTTTTTTTGAGTATATCAAATGCAAGGAGTCTAAATGTTTCTATTTTACTGATCTGAACTAGAGTAGAGGTTACAGAAGTGGAATCTAAAGTAGAAAGAGGTTTATAAAAGTTAATATTCCAAAGTCAGAACAAAAGATTTACTAATTGTTAAAAAAAAAACTTTAGAATGGAGTACACAAATGACCTGGAATAGTTTGACTTGCCTTCCCACAGAAAAATATTTCATGTATGCTTGCATCCTCTCTATCTTTCTGATTGCTGAGTTGAGGTAGGGAATTCATCGTAAAATAAATGACAGACATGAACATCTATATTTTATGATCAGGGCTCAAATGACAAATGGCATTGTTTTCTTGGGTCAAATAATTTTGGAAATTCTTGTTTACTTGCAGTTAAAGATACAAATCTTTCACCACTTCTATTATCCATTAATTAGTGTCAGTTAGCTTAATTGGCTGGATGGATGGTTTGCAATTCAAAGTGACATCAATATTGATTCAATTTCTGTAATGGCTGGGGTCACCAGGAAGATCCTACCTTTTTGATCTTTACCCTTGTCTGGAACTTGGTGACCATCAGGTTAAAGTTACCATTTTAATGAGAGAGTAGCCCCGTGGTTCTCTGGGGCGATGCCAATCTTCCCTTTATCTAATTCATCTTATGTGTAACAGGATGCATTCAGTTTTTGTCCTATATGACACAAAGCTGTGAGAGAAATTAGTTCTTTGTTCCACAATGAAAGTTTTCTGCTGTATTGTTAAACAGTTTGAATGAATGCCATGATTTCAGACTCACCTCTCTGGGTTCTAACTGACCAAGGTTGGATAGGATAAAGTCCTCTACATTCACTAATCAGCTTTCAACCCACCTTCTATTTCAAATGTTTCCACCAATAGAAGCAAATAAACGTAGCTTTTGTTATGGCTATTAGCACAACAATATGGTCTTTTTCCTCTATTTACTCCAGAGCTCTTGAGAGTAAAAATCCTGGTACTTTATATTTCACACGTGAATTGCAAGAAACCAAAGCTGCATCCTCGGTTATTTGCTCTAATTTCACATCGTCTAAAAATATTTTAAATTATCAAATGAAGATATGATTCATTTCACTTTGAAATTAGACTTGTACTGTACTAGTGTTTTAAATATATTTTCTAAAATAAATAGTGGTTTGTTTAATTTGTCTTTGACTTTTAATTATTGCCTTTTCATATGTTGCTCATTACTTCTTATGCAAGATGGTCAATCCTGTGCTTTCATTGGTTGCTAGGAAATAAAAATATTCTGTGCTGAAGTACTTTGCAAGCATCTCTCTCAGCTTCTAACAAAAAATCTGACCTTCACTTAATGTCTCCTTTTGCTGTGTGAATTTGAATTCTATTACTTTGGGGACAAAGTTTTTTTTTGTTAACATGCTGTGTTTTAATTATTTCTTGTCCCTCTTACTCCACGTTCTTGGCTCTTGCATTTTACTGTCAGTGTTTCTTGATCCATATGTCTTTGACAATATCAGCATTTAAAATAATCTTCCAGCAACATAGCCAGGATAATGATTATAGCTCTGCTAATTGACCTGGAATTGCACAGGCTATGAAGTCCCACTCTTCAATGTTATCACAATAATAAGTCCAAAGGTTCCTGGATGAATGATCTAACTTCAGTGCTTCAATTTCAATAATAATCAAAACTCATGTGGTTTACACACGGCCTACTACCTAATAATCCAAAAAGTCACAGAATCGTACAATACAGAAGAGGTCCTTTCGCCTATCAATTTTGTTCCACCAAAATATTCTACTATCTATAGTAGGAGGAGAAAGTGAGGACTGCAGATGCTGGAGATCAGAACTGAAAATGTGTTGCTGGAAAAGCGCAGCAGGTCAGGCAGCATCCAAGGAGCAGGAGAATCGACGTTTCGGGCATGAGCCCTTCTTCAGGAATGAGGAAAGTGTGTCTAGCAGGCTAAGATAAAAGATAGGGAGGAGGGACTTGGGGGAGGGGCGTTGGAAATGCGATAGGTGGAAGGAGGTTAAGGTGAGGGTGATAGGCCGGAGTGGGGGGTGGGGGCAGAGAGGTCAAGAAGAAGATTGCAGTTTAGGAAGGTGGTGCTGGGTTCGAGGGTTGGGACTGAGACAAGGTGGGGGGAGGGGAAATGAGGAAACTGGAGAAATCGGAGTTCA
>NC_057722.1:36007790-36035949 GCF_004010195.1 Chiloscyllium plagiosum | reverse complement strand
GACAGGACCGTGTCGAGGTATGCAGAGATGAGTTCGGTGGGGCAGGAGCAGGCTGAGACAATGGGTCGGCCGGGGCAGTCAGGTTTGTGGATTTTGGGCAGGAGGTAGAAACGGGCGGTGCGGGGTTGTGGGACTATGGTGTTGGAGGCGGTGGATGGGAGATCCCCTGAGGTGATGAGGTTATGGATGGTCTGGGAGGTGATGTTTGGTGGTGGGAGGTGGGGTCATGGTCAAGGGGGCAGTACCTATAGTAGCCCCATTTTCCCTCAATTGGCCCATAGCCATGAATGTTATGATATGCATCCAAGTATTCTTTTTAAAAAGTTAGGTTTCCCACCCTCAACTACTCTCCTCGCCACTGCATTCCAGACCCTCACTAATGACAAAAGCTTGTACAGTCTTTTTCTTGTTTCCTTCCACTATAGATAGTTAAATGATGAACTGTTTGAAGCATTTAAATGTGAAGAATTTGGCAAATTAAATATAAACTATTTGCTTGGGTGGAAGGCAAGGTCAAAATCAAAAGTGTGCATTCTCAAATGCTCACAGCATTTACCAGTTGTCAGACTGGCAGGCTTTCTGACAGAATAGGCCCTGGATGAACAGGGTAGGGGAGCATAGGTGTTTCGTAGAAAGGGACATACTAATAATCTGATTCAACTGAATGAGAATGCTGCCCAGCTGTGTTCTCCTCTATAGTCATCCTTCAAAATCTTGGACCCCGAATGGGAAACAATCCAATTTTGTCTGGTCACTCATACAAGGCATCACCTGGTTTAATGTAAGCAAATTTCCAGCAGTAGTGGTAGAAGATGAGAACTTAAGGACCTTAATTTGCTTTAAGGGGAGTGGACCAACCAATTCCTCTGCCACATTGGTAAAATTGCAGCAGGGTTGGACAAGTGGTAACCAATGCGAGGCACTCAATTTTATGCCATCCTGACTTTGAGAGCCCTAGAGCTAAGGGGTAGTGAAAATCTGGAACCCTCACTCACTGCACCCATTCAGGCAGAAAAAATTAAATTAAGACAAATATTATGAGCCATGATATAACTGAAATGGGGTAGCAAGTCCAAGGAAATGTTTGGGTAACCGATGATCTCATGGGAGTATCATGGAATGGACTAAACCAGATGCTTGGACAACAAGAACACTCACGTGGATGGGGACAGTAACGAGTATAGGCCCAGACGGGGAGAAGGTAAATGGAAGGTAATATCTATGAGATCATGAATAATGGGGGAGTTCCAAGGATAACAGAGGTGAGAGGAATGGCTATAATTGGTGTGTCATGGGTGCTGCAGGAGGGTAGAAGGTGATAGAGCGTGTTTCAAAGGTGATGCACTAAATTTAGTCTCAGCACAAGTAATTGCGCATATGCAATCTCTGGAAGGGGAGAAGGATCTTTTGGGTGGATGGGGTTAAAGGTGAGTACAATTCACAAATAAAAGGGACAGGCTAATAATCTTGTATCAACTGAATGAGAACCATGCCGTGTTGTAATCCCCTTTATGGTCACTCTTCAAAAACAGTAGTATTGATGCTCGGTACATGGGTCTCCTCCAGCAAGGTCCAAGCAAGGAAAGGAGTTGTAAGAGAGAATGTGCTGAAAGACAGCTTCTATTGAGCAAAGCATGGAGGACGGAGGGAAGAAGTTGGCAACATTGTGTGCTCAGAGCAAGTGGAAGAGAGTAAATGTAGAGCAGCTCATAGTAGGAAGTCTGCAGCTTCAGGGATATTGAGAGAAAAGCAACAGCATACCACGATTGGTATTCCCTGAGTCCTCCTGCAATTCCTGGAAAACAGTATTTCTCATCTTTCCCAAATGGCCCATAATATGGCCTCAACTGAACTGTAGGGCAACTCTTTTGGTTTGTTATTCTGTATTGGCAGAAGGAGAGAGCTGAGCAAACAAGGGTGAGGATCTCCAAAAGGGAGGCAGGTGAAGAGAGGGTATCAACTAGTGAAAGTAAGCAATTGCATAGGGCAGGTGAAAAAAGGGGAGATTCAGCTGCAGATCCATCTCAAGGGATATAAAGTCAGGCTCCTGACTTGCAGTAAACAATTGCCTGTCTGGACCTTCAACCCCACGAGATATGAGTCAGATTGTCAACTTCAAACCCATCTATGAAGCAAGATTGACCACACTCTCTGTGCATGCATATCAAATTCAATGGCCTTGGCAATAAAAAAGACATTTCACCATAAGACCATAAAAAAAGAACAGGAGCTTTTCAATCATGCTGCCATTCAATAGAATCAAGACTGATCTGACATCCCTCATGTCTATTTTCCAGAATTTTCCCAGTAACTCTTAAATCCTCTACTGATCATGTATCTACCTAGCTCGGCCACAAAAATACACAGGGACCCTGCCCCCGCATCTCTCTGTGGCAAGGAGTTCCAGTGACTCTCAACTCTCTGAAAGAAGAAATCTTCATTATCTTAATCTTAATTTGGTGCCCTTTATTCTCAGACTATGCCCTCTAGTCCTAGAATATCCCATGAGGGCAAACATCATCTCGACATTTACCTTGTCAAGCCCTTTTAAAATCCTATATGTTTCAATGACATCCCCTCACATATTTCTAAATTCCAATGAGCAGAGTCTCAAACTGTTTAGTCGATTCTCATAAGACAATCTCTGCAAATTAGGGATAATCATAGTTAACCAACTTGATTGATTCATTGATCTATTGTTGTCATGTGTACTGAATTAGATTGAAAAGATTGTTTTGCGTGCTTTACATGCAGATCATACCATCCAAAATGTATCAGGGTAACAGAACATAATGCAGGATACAGCGTTTCAGCCACAGAAAGGGCGCAGAATGAGACAGAGAGAGGTCAGAATTAAATTCTCTGAACTGCCTCCAATGAAATCATATCTTTTCTTAAGTAAAGGAATCAAAGCTGCTCACAGTTCAGTCCAGCGCCACACTCTTCGACTCACAGTACTCCCACCCATGATTAAAAGTGACACTCAATTGTAGTCCCATTGCCAAACATCGACTTAAAACTGGAGAAAGTGAGGTTTGCAGATGCTAGAGATCAGAGCTGGAAATGTGTTGCTGCAAAGGCGCAGCAGGTCAGGCAGCATCCAGGGAACAGGAGAATCGACGTTTCAGGCATAAGCCCTTCCTGAAGAAGGGCTTATGCCCGAAACGTCGATTCTCCTGTTCCCTGGATGCTGCCTGAGAGTTTTCTATAGGGATTAAAGTTTTAATTGGTAGAGCAATGCCTCTTAATGGAGAGTCAATGGCCTAGTGGTATTATTGCTAGACCAATAATCCAGAAACTCCACTAACATTCTGTGGACCTGGGCTCAAATCATAACATGGCAGATAGTAGCCCATTAATAAAACTTCTAATAAATGGAATTTAAAAATATGATGATGACCATGAAACTATTGCTGATTGTTAATTAAAAAAAACATCTGTTTCACTAATTTCCTTCAGGGAAGAAAATCTATTGTCCTCACTAGTCTGGCCAAACGTGACTCCAGATCCACAGCAACATGGTTGACTCTCAACTGCCCTCTGAAATGGGGTAGTAAGCCACTCAGTTGTATCAATTACTATGAAGTTTCAACAATGAAACCAGATGGAACACCTGGCTCTGGAAAAGACAACAGCCCAGTCCTCCTTACTAAAATCTGGGGGCTGGTGCCAAAATCGGGAGAGCTGTCTCACAGATTAGTCAAACAACAGCCTAACGTAGTCATACTCACGGAATCATATCTCCTCAGATAATGAAGCAATCCATTTTCACATGCAACATCTGGATAATACCCAGACTTGGGCTGGCAAGTGGCAAGTAACATTTGTGTCACACAAATGCAGGCAATTACTATCTCCAATAAAAGACAATGTAACTACCACCCCTTGACATTCAATGGTGTTACCATCACTGAATCCCCCACTATCAATTTCCTGGGAGTTACTAGAAATTTAACTGGACATGCCACATAAACGCAGTGGCTACAGGTCAGAGGCTAGGAATACTGTGGTGAGTAACTAATCTCCTGAATCCCCAAAGCCTGTCCACCATCTACAAAGCACATGTTAAAAGTGTGATGGAATACCCCCATCTGCCTGGGTACAGGTCCAACAACAATCAAGAAGCTCGACACCATCCATGACAACGCAGCCAGCTTAATTGGCAGTACATCCACGAGCATGCACTTCCTCCACCACTGACACTCAGTAACAGCAGTATGTGCAAGGTGTCCTGCAGAAATTCACCAAAGATCCTTTGACAGCATCTTCCAAACCCATAAACACTTCCACCTAGAGGGACAAGGGCTGCAGATACATGAAAACACCACCATATCCAACTTCCACTCACCATTCTGACTTGGAAATATATTGCTGTTCCTTCACCGTCACTAGATCAAAACCCTGCCTTTACTTTTTTCAGTTTTTTTTCTTTTGATTTAGTGAGTTACAGGAGTTCAAATAGAGACTAACAAATGGACATCCTTTCTGACATTGTCTTATGATAAGCAACTCCTCGTTTGTAGCATAGAAAGTATAAAAGAAATTCTTAAAAAAAAATCAACAAGCCAATCTTAAAGTAGTAGAATACAGACCAGCAGAGAGTGATGCAGACTTTGACAGCTTCTAAGGAAATTAAGATGAGGTCAACTTGATATTGCACTTGTTATTTGTTTAGATTCCAAAAACCCAGGTATTTACTAAAAGGAAAATAATCAAAATGTATATTAAAAAAATCAAAGAACGTGAATATTAATAACCACATTTTATCCTAAATTATCAGCTCCATTCGGGTATTAAAAGTGCAATGAATGTAGATGCTTGGGCTTCTGCATTCAACCTTTCTTCTACACTCCTTTGACTCAGTCCTGATGAAGGGTGCTACCCGAAACATTGACTCTCCTGTTCTTCTGATGTTGCTTGACCTGCTGTGCTTTTCCAGCTCCACATTTTATCGACTCTGACTTTCCAGCATCTGCAGTCCTCCCTATTTCCAAGTATTAATCTTGTGACTGAAAAGGCTACAAAGAACAAAGAATAGTTTTATTACCCAGACCAGGGGAAATCAGTCAATCTGGAAAACAAACCAGATCAGAGAGTCAATTCCTCCAACTGAAAGAGCAGAACTCTGCTAAATCCAGTCTACTCAGACAATGCAAAGGGACCAACTAGTTCTCACATGAAAATATTGGCTCTATAGAAATCTGGCTGTAATCTTATCTGGAAATCCAAAGACTGACAACTTCCATAAAAATACTTCAACAAGAAATCCACTGATGCCCATCCTGTGTACACTTTAAATGGAGTTTAATATAGATAATTATGAGGTCTTGCATTTTGGAAAGTCAAATCAAGGTAGGAGTTTCACAGTGATGGAAGTGCCTTAAGGTGTCTAATGGGACAGAGGGACCTTGAAGCTCAAGTGCAGTTCTCCGTAGGTGAAGTCACAGGTGGACAGGGTAGTGAAGAAGGTTTTAGGCACATTGGTCTTCATCAGTCAGGGCACTGAGTAAAGAAGTTGGGAAGTTATGTTGCAGTTGTACAGCATGTTGGTGAGGCCACACTTGGAGTATTGTGTTCAGTTTTGGTCACCTTGGTATATTAAACTGGAAAGAGAAATCTACAAGGATATTGCCAGGACTCGATTGGCTGAGATATGGGGAGAGGTTGGACAAGCTAGAACTTTTCTTTTTAGAGCATAGGAGACTGAGTTTGGGGGGGGGGGGGTGGAATCTTATGGAAGTGGTTGACTTGGGTATATTAAATACATTTAAAAGGCATTTGGACAAATACATGGACAGGAAGGTTTAGAGGCCAAGTGTAGGGAAATGGTTTAACATGGATGGACATTTTGATCGTAATGGACCAGTATAGGCTGAAGGGCTTGTCTCCGTGCTATAGGGCTCTCTGACTCTATGAATCTGAATCAGAATGCAATTTGCTTCTTGTTAATGATCTAGTTACATGCTTTGTTCTCTAGAATCCTTGCTTGAACGTGTACCTGTGCATAGGAAATTGAGTGTCTGGAGTTTACATTCTGAGATATTATCTGAATATGGATTTATCTTGATTTAAACTTGCCCAAAAGCCTGTGTCATATTTATTACTGAATATCATAAATCCTTTTAATCAAAGCCAAGTCATAGAGTGTAAAAATAACTCAGCAAACTCAAGCAGTAATTTTTTATTTTATTCCATTTCCAAAATTCCTAACTTTTCAACTATTATTACTCCTTGCAAAACTATTCAAACTAGGAATTTCTTTCACCATCTTTCCATGTCTCCAAAAATGCATTTCCTAGCTGCCACCTGAGAACCGATACTAGAAGATGTACTCTCAATACAAAAGGTTCACAGAGTCATGATAACTTTCTCTCATCATAACTTGTTCCTGGAAATAATTTGCAAGCTGACTTGTCTCACCTACAGTGTACACAAATTCCACACATTTGAAAGCTTGCCACACAAGAAGACTTGTAATTAACAACTTTTGAAGTGGAGTTCGAAAAGTGTGGCACAGGAAAAAAACACAGCAGATCAGGCAGCATCCAAGCAGCAGGACAGTCAATGTTTCGGGCATAAGCCCTTCATTAAGAATGTCGACTCTGACTCTCCACCACCTGCAGTCTTCACTTTCTCCTACTTCTGAAGTGGGGACAATCAGACACCATTGAAGCTACTACATTATGTTAAATCTTACTCATATGAGGATTGCAGAATCAAGGTTCAAAATTGTCACCACCTACACATTCGTAGCTCAGCTTAGTGATCCCAGGTAAGTATGTCATTTCTCAAACATCCTTCTTTTCAGGCAGGATATCAGATATCCAATAACTCTCAGTATGGAATAGTGCTCTTTATGACTTCTGTTGGGATGCAGACGTATACTCATCCACTCTTCATTCCTTTTGCATCCTCGAAGTATCACTTCCATATCACTACTACACTACCTCCTATGGGATATCTTTAACAAAAATAATTTCTTTCCTTCTCCTCATCCCAACCATTGTCCTCCAGATTATTTTTGCTTCAAATGGATTAGATATAAACTAAAAGAAGCTTGGGTTTTTGTGATGGAGATTGGGGCACATGAAAGGATTTAAAACCTATAAGCTACAGCTTTCACAGGTCAACCAGTCCAATTATATTCTATATCTAGACCCTTGAGTTACCCCGAGAGGTGAATGAACCTTCATGAGAGGTTAGATTTAAGAATAAATCTGCAATGCTCCTTCCAGTCACTCTTTTATATAAACGTCAGAAGCTACCTACTCACTAGAAACATGAATTCATGCTTAAGTTGAAGGTATTCAAACAACTGAATCTATAGGAATTCAGGCATTAACTTGTGGCAGTAGGTAACAAATTTTTAAAGCTGCAGTGGTAAAGTTTGTGAAGGAAGATGGAGATGTTTATTGCAAATTAGTGAAGTAGAAAATCTTTGAAACGTGGAGTAGCACAAAAGATCAGTTCTACTTCAAAAGAAATAAGAATGACCAATGCATTGAACCCCATGAGGTGAAGATGATTAGAGAGGACAGCATTGGTTCTTATCTTTTCAGATAATTACTTTTTTCTTGACTTATTCTTCTGTTCGAGTGATGAGACATCACCCTCATTGCCACTGCCATCTCATTCTAGAATGGTTTGACCTCAGCTTTTAAGAGGTTTTTGTCAGTACTTACATCTCTTCCAGAAAGATCTATCTTGTAAGTTAAGATTCTTTTGTATCTTCCTAGCTGTTTTATAAATTGAAGCCATTTTTCTAACAAATTGCACAAAATATTGCATTGCTATAACGAATGTCTTCTTCCTGTTGATAACTTTCAAGCCTAATGCAGTAAATTTCACATCGACAAAAACTGTAAGCCCATTACATTAACACTGCCTCATCATTACTAAGCTCTCCATAAAGTTGTTCTTAAAGCTAGAAAATTGTATGCCAAGTCTTTAATACAGAAAAATGTTGCAATGTGCTTCACATAAGATACAATCTGGAACTTATCCACGAGCTGCAGTTCAAAAGCAAATAAATGTTACGAATGCCCAATTTTTTTGGAAACTGTATTCGCCAATGCAAACTGAGATTTGCATCTTACAACTTTAGTACATGCCCAATGGATTAACACTTGATCATTAATATTTCTATAATTTCTGAATGATCCTATTATTGAACAAATATTTATTAGAAACATAGATAGCACAAAGTCAGCTTGGTTCTAATATTTTTAAAGAAGTTGAGGAAGATTTTTGGGTGTATACTATTATAAATATATTATATTTCATCTCTTGAGGTTTAATGAATACTTGGTTTACTACTGCTTTAAAGGTTTAAGTTACTGTTACTTAACTTGCCTGAGATAATTACACTTTCAAAGTAATTCATTGTGAAACTGTAGACTATCGATCATTATAGTAAAGAAAGCTTTGAGATACATCTACAAACCTTAGGTAAGTCTGTAGTTCTTTAATAAGTTGTTTCAATGTTAGCCCACTTCAAAACACCAGCATAGAAATTGCCAGCTGAAGAAAGGCCAAGGTCCAGGTAATTCTCCTCTCCCAACTTCCTGGTCCTCAGCCAGGAGTTGTAACTAATCATAGCAATCAATTTCTACAAATTAATTTATAGTTGTTCCAAACATAAAGCAAAAACCTAGTAGCAAATGGCAATGATTATTGAAGCACAAGATCCTAAAGGGGCTGGACAGGGTAGATGTTGAGATCCTTTTTTTTCTTGTGGGGAATTTTAGAATTATAGAGATATATATGGCCTTGCAGCCCTTTATGTCCATGTCAGTCAAAAACAAGCAGCTAATTTTCTAAACACATTTTCTGCACTCAGCCCATAGCCTTGTATGTCTTGGCATTACGAGCACATTTCTAAATCTTTCTGAAATGTTGAGGGTTTCTAACTCTACCATGCCTATAGGAAATGAGTTCCAGATTCCCAACCCTCTAGCAGAAAACGTTTTTCCTCAAAACCTTCTGTCCTTACCTTAAATCTAAACATTTGTCATTGATCCCTGCATCAAGGAGAAAAGTTTCTTCCTAACTGCTCTATCTAGGCTCTTCGTAATTTTATACATCTCAACTTTCTCTGCACTACGGAGAACAATCCCAATGTGTCCAATCTCTCTCCACAACTATAACTTGGTAGCCCTGGCAACATCCTGGTAAATCTCCTCTGTGCCCTCTCCAGTGCTAACATAGCCATCCTGTGGTGTGCATTCCAGAATGGCACATAATACTCTAAAGGTTTAAGATGGAGTTGAGAATTTTTTTCTTCTATCTTTAGGTCTGTTGAATTCTATTCCAAAAGCAGTGGAAGACAAGTCATTAAATATATTCAACGATGAGTTAGGCAGACTTGTGACAAATGTGACAAAGTTGCTCCTTTAACAAGGTTATGTTGTCCATTTTTTTTTCCAGAGAGGTCATAAAAGACACAGACTCCGAGAAGTCTAAGTTGAAGGGTTTTAGGGCCAGTTTAATTATAGCTAACAGATACTGCCTCAGGCAACAGGCTTTCATGTTTGAAAACAAACACTTCTACAATGAAAAGGGACTGGCCAGTTCATCCATGCTCAGCTTTTCTCTGGTTTGGTTTGGTTTTTAGCAGTAGTGTTGAAAACATTCTGGACCCCAAAGAAGCAGGCTGATCCTCCTCTCTCTCTGACTTCTCTCCTGTAAGACCCAGTGTTTGATTTTACCTTTTGTGCCAAGGGCGTTCATGGGGATTGTTGCAAGTGTTGGAACAGCATCATGAAGTTGGGATGATCTGTTAGGTTTTCGGATAGGTCAAGTTATTTGGTATTCTGTTCTTCTTTATTTACAAGATTACCGAATGAAACATAACCAAAGTGTTTTGCTTAAAACTAACTAAAACTTGACCAGCTGCATCATTCCTCGAAATCCACAGTCCACCTACTTAAAGCAACTAGCAAAGTTTGGGTCTGGGCTACCTTCTTGAAATGTTTTGAGGGTGTCTGGTGTGGTCCATAACACAAATAGCGTAATCAGGAGTTATGGAAATGTGGATGAGGGCGCAGGCAGGATAGTAGAAAAGCCGACAATTATGTGAGTCTTGATTTATTAAAAGGGTCAGGCCCAATGGGTTGAATAGTATACTCATTCTCCCATTGTTTTTATGATCTTCTGGCACAGCCGTTGTTCCTCCCAAGCATGATACTATTATCTCAAACACAATGCAGAATAGGTACGTGTCAAAATGTGATTAAAGCTATCAAAATTTTGCCATTGTAATATTGTACTTTCTGCACAATCTTTGGCATTCCTATATGAACTAAGCATTGAAAAGCTGGGCATGTAAATTTTCTTCAATTTGTTCTTAGGCCTGAAATATGATTACTAAGCGTAGAAAGTGTGTCTTCATTCAAGAATGGCCATAAAGTCAAATATTTGGCCATTTGACTAATGGATAGGTCTTGAAGAGGTGGAGGGTCAACTATTGGGTGTTCTGTAGACTCAGATTCTAATTTTGCATTGTTCAATTCCATCTTGATCAGAAACCAAAGTCAGAGTCATACCTGGCTTGAAACTTTAACTCTGTTTCTCTCTTCGTGGATGCTACCAAATCTGTTGAGATTCTCCAGCATTGTGTCTGTTTCATATTTTCAGTATTTAAAGTATTTTGCCTTTCTTCAAAGCTACAGTTCAATTAGCTTCAAATAGTGGACTACAACACTCAAAAATAGGAATATGCATTAGAAGCCAAGTTGACAGGAACAAACAATTAGATTAGATTCGATTCGATTCCCTACAGTGTGGAAGCAGGCCATTGGGCCCAACCAGTCCATACCGACCCTCTGAAGAGTAACCCACCCAGACCCATTTTCCCCTCTGACTAATGCACCGAACACTATGGGCAATTTAACAAGGCCAATTCATCTGACTTGCACATGTTTGGACTGTGAGAGGAAACCAGAGCACCCGGAGGAAACCCACACAGACACAGGGAGAATGTGCAAACTCTACACAGACAGTCCCCCGTGGCTGGAATCGAACCTGGGACCCCGGTGCTGTGAGGCAGCAGTGCTAACCACTGAGCCACCAAAACTGTGGCAAAAGGTGACGTGCATATTTTGGTTGGGTGGGCTAGTTGGTGTCCTTTCTCAATTTTTGAGGCTGTATCCCATGGTGGATAAAGGTATTTCAATTCCTTGCACTAACATAACAAAGAAGCCTGTAATGTTGTATTGCAAATAGTTTAAGAAGAATCACCCTTCCATGAGCTGGAAGGCCTCGTTCTGTTTTTTTTAAACCCTTTAAGTCATTTATAGAAAGATACAAAAAAAATCTTTACAACATATTAGCACTGTTTATTGATTTAAAAAAATACAGGCTTTCTTTTACAATGCATACAGACATTTATGAGAAAAAACAGTTACAAAAAAACATATTAAGTGTCTCTTGTATGTTACATTGCAGACTTTAAAATTAAAATTAAAAGATGAATCACTCCAAGGAAGGCTCATGTTGAATAACTTTGGTGTTTCTAACTAGGACTGGAAACGAGTAATGTTGGAGCTACTCTGGTAGATGAAACGCACTTTAACATTATTCAGTTGAATCCTCTGAACTAGGCACATTTATTACAGTGTGTCGCATTCATCTTTTTAAAGTGAAGCACTCAATACAACCCTATTTCACAGCAAAACATATACAGATGGACACTCCCAATACATGGTCACTAACAGTATCAGATAACTTGCACTTTGCTATGTAGTGACCCTCTAGAAATAGAGGGCATAGTCTGTGAATTTGGGCAAGACTGTTCAGCAGACATATTAGAAAGCACTTCTACACACAAAAAGGGTGACAGGGGTTTGGCATTCTTTTCCACAAATGGCAGTTGATGCTAGATTAGTTCTTAATTTAAATCAGAGACAGATTTTTTTTAATAAACTAAAAGTATTAAAGGGATATGGACCAAAAGTGGGTATTAGACCACAGATCAGCCACAATCTCATTAAATGGCAGAATACCCTTGAGGGGCCAAATGGCCTCCCCACTGTTCCTATTTTCCCTTGAAACTGCAAGCATTTGGATAATACAAACTATGGGCAACTTCAATGTACCAAGCCCATTTTCAACATTAAACACTGAGCACATAGGATAATTACAAGGCAGCAGATTAGAAAAAAAAAATTCTGTGCAATGCACAGTGTCTGAGAAACTCTTATTTGCACAGCTCTACCATAAAGATAGAATCAACAAAGAAATCAACTGAAGTAAACAGATCTCCTTTACATTAAAAATACGATGAACAGCAAGGTATGAGGGCAAGTTAAAACTGGAGGCCTGACATTGGGAGTTGAAGGGAGTTGTTGGGATTTTTGAGAGGTTTTTTGGGGCATGAGAATGTGAAGAATAGGAAGGGAATTGGAGAGAATTGTTTCACTCTTTCCTTCATCTTCAAGTTTGTCTCTGTGTCTGCTTTTGAATGGCCTCCTGGTTCTTGGAACTTCTTGCACATACTGTGATTTCACTGGCCCACAGTTTACAGATGGCAAAACCAATATTTGTAGATGTCACCTGATCTGATATGATAGTGCATGATCAGACTCCACGTGATCAAATTTCCAAGTTTAGTTCAAACCAGAGTTGGCAACCTTACTCCACCAGCATAGCAGCTACTGACATAACCTATCAACCTACTGTGCTCACTCCTTAACACTTCAAACATAACTAGCTGCAGCACAGAGAGACAGATATCTCAGAAGAATCTGCAGTATATTCATCCTCCTGTACATTGTTCTGGAAATTGCCATGCATTCCATTCCTCTGCCAGCCTCCTTGCCCTATCCAGGTTGCCACAGCTACAGATACAAAAATCATGCTATTGCTCTCAAAGGGAAAGAATTTAAGGATGGCAATGAATTAAGAATTCAAGACAGAAAATGAACTGAAATCATATCCTGCAGGCAGGCCTTTAGCAATAAGCACAATCTCAATCGGGGTGGGGAAAAAATACTGTTGGAGATATACCCCCAATCCTAGAATAATTAGCTAATCTGTAATGACAGCTTCAAAATTACACAGGTCTGCAATTAAAGGACACCCAATGCATATCCTTTAGGTACCTCTAATTTAGGAGTTAATTGTATGATAAATTGATAGAATATTTAAGTATTTTGAGAAATACAGTGTCAATAATGAATTTTTGGACTTCTTTTTGTCTCTTGCTTGTTTTCCAATGCTCTATAATCGAAGATTACAAAATTTTCAGGTGCTCTCAAAATGGAGAGAGCGAGCACTCCATTCAACAGCATGAAAGGAATGCATACCAAGGCAGGTTTTAGTAACAGGAGACAACTTCAATCATTTGTTTATAAAATCCGTCTTTCACATACTAGCATGCAATTCTGATCACTTAAGAGGTCTGCAATCTAAACACCTGTTACATTTCAAACCATTCTCAGCAAAAGCAGAGTGTAGCAAACTGCATTTCTCAAATCTACTTAACAGCAGTAGCAGGAGAATAAAAGGAGAAAATATGCCGAATGCATGATATGTTTACATTTCTTAAGGCAAGTCTTAGGACAGATGGAAAACTTCAGGAGGGGATTTAGCATTTCAGACTATGTACTATATGCAAATATTAAGATGAAATTCCAGTTTTTAGGTGTCTCTCTCAATAATTGTTCTTTTGTGTATCCTTTTACCTGTGTCTTGCTATGTTTAATTAAAGGTCACAAGATGGAAGGCACAAGTAAACTATTTGGCTCCACTGATTCCTTTATTAGATAATACAAAGCTTGGCTCCAGTACCCAAGTTGTCTTGCTGCAGTAGATTATTATTCTATCAGTCAAAGAAAAGCACTAACGTGAAAAGAGTAAAGCTAATGTACAGGCTAAATAAACCAGCAAGTTGAGACACAACATTTTGCATTGTAAAATGAGTCTCTCTCTCTTAAACAAAGATAACATACCTTATATCTGTAACACTTAAGGATGACAAAGTAGTTGTATTTATTGTAGAAATTTAACTTTATAAGCTTCTGCTACAACTGAATAAATTATTTTTTTCTGAAAGAACTGACCCAGGATTTAAGATTATCTAGATTATGCAGAATCTTGGACTTCTGAAGATTATTTGAGATTGTTTCTAATAAAGTGGCTTCTTTCCAGATGCCTTTACCTTTTCTTATGGCTTTTAGTTCTGCTTTAAGCAACTTTGACTGTAATCTCCAGTACAGTTTAGGATTTGATTGTAGGCCCTCAATGTTAACTGCTCGTCCAAGGCCTCTCCTTAAAATCTCTTCATTCAGAGAGACTGAGAAAAATATACTCTAAAAGTAAAGAAATTGCAATTAAATTCTATTTAAACTAGCAGTTATAAAGTTTGAAATGGCATGTTACATTATCAATACTTCCAATTTGCCTTCACAGTAGTGATCATGTGTAACTTTAATGTGAAGAAACATGAAAACCAAATTCTCCCCTGAATTCGACAAAGAGAATTTTAATGTTTGTTCAAGCGAATGAGGGCACTGCTGCTTTGGCGAGGTATTATTGCCCTTCACCAATTGCCCTGGAGACGGCAGTGGTGAGTTTCCTTCTTGAATCATTGCAGTCCTGTGGTGTAGGAACCCAAACAGCTGTTAGGGAGTCCAGGATTTTAATCCAGCAATGAGGAGGAAAAGGCATTATAGTTTCACATAAGGATATGAGACATGAAAGTGAACTTGCAGGTGATAGTGTTCTGAAACATCTGTTTCCCTTACTCTTTTGGGTGAGCATGCGGCTTTGGAGGGAGCTTTTGTGAATTGTTGCAGTGTATTGAATCAACACAAGAGACTTGCAAACACACTCTCAACATGAGATTGTGGAATAAATACAGGTCATTCTGCTATAATGCGCATTTCATCAGCACAAATTGGCTATAATGCAACTGACGAATTGTAGATAATGTGAACTTTCTGCTGAATGGGTATAGTGATTTTCTATTAGTCATCTTCTATGGCACGATTTCCTATAGCAGTTTTCTACAGCACAGTTTTCTAGGTTGCAGAGGAACACAACTGTCACGTTATATCAGAATGACCTGTAGGGAATTTCCTCAGAGAATACTGGATGGAAATTAATAACAGAACAATCATTAAGTGTACTGAGATGCAGCTCAAGTTTGTAACATTCAAAACAAATGAGGGAAGAGATAATAGTGAGTGTGGTGAAGTATGAGCCTCAGTGGGAGGTGAATACACTAGCAGAGATAGAGTGAATTGTATTGGAAAGAAAGATCACTGGTAGAGTAGAGAAGGTCACTGATCTTCTTCCAATATTGCTATACATTCGGCCAGACAGCTGAAACTGCACGGACCTGGGTGGAATCCTCAGACCAGGTCGGCATAGTATGATGTCGTGGCCTCCTCTGCTGCTGCTGAACAAAGATAAAGTCCCTACCAGCAGGACCTTCTAGTGCATGCATGCAAACAACATGTCAATTTTCCTTCATCAGCCATGTCTGTGGCAAATATTCAGAGAAGCTCCGAACTAACACCACTTGAACAATGGCCTTTTAGAGATGGTGTGGCACCAGGAATGCCATTTAATCCCATAACATCTTGGCTGTGACAAGTTGCTCCAGCAATAATGTGTGTCCAAATAAGCTAGAATCAGATGACAGGAGTACCATAAAAAGCTAAATGAAGAGAATTTGGTAAGATATGGCAAAAAGACTCACTAGGCCTTGTGGCAAATAAAACCTTCCAAAAAAGCTTTTGCAATTAGCCAAATCTAAGATTTACTTGCAAAACTGTGCAATAGTAATAAAAATGTGTCTACGAAGGCTATTTGTATTGTGTCTCACTCAAACATTTCAAATCATCACATGCCACTTTAAGGCATAGAACATTTGGCATCTCTGTTATAGTGCATTGCCCAAACTCTTTAAAATGAGTTCCCACAATTAAATCTAGTAGGAACCATATAATACCATGACACCTGAATACCTTTTGCTACAAAACTCTTTTAATAATGAAAAGTGATTAAAAAAAAAGATAGTTACAAGAAATAAATTTAAGTAGAAGGAAGCAGAGGCTAGCAGTTAGAGGGAATTAAGGCAAAATGCATGAGGAGGTATACGGAAATTCATTAAGAATTGAGTCAGGTGTCCCAAAGACATGCTGACATTATAGATGGTTAAGTTATATTTTAAAAAAAAAACACATGGCAAAATGAAATATCTGGAAGAGATGCAGCTGCAGAAGTAAACTTGTTAGCAGAATTCAAACAATTAATCTTGCTTATAAGTGAGCCTATCCTTTGCAGTTTCTAAGTCTAGCAGTCTGTTAGAACAAAATATCATAAAAGAAAACCCTCAAAAAACTAAATTTGGAAGTATTTATATTAACTGGAAAAGAATCAAAATGAAAAGGAGTCAGGGACTGATGCTGAAACGATTCTTTAACTATTGTTATGAAGTAAACGTCGACCCCCCTCCCCTAACTCTGATGACTAAAACAGAAACATCCAGAGAAGCTCGCCTCGTCTCATAATCTATGAAAGTGCGAAAAATGTTATAACCTACCTCGTACCGCTCTCCCCCCAAAAAGAAACTGTTATGAAGGAGTGGTTAACTGAAATGAAATCCTTTCTCTTACATTTTAACTTGATTGTAGAGTATTTATCTAACTCCAACAGTGAGGAAATTAACGGAACCACTAACAAACTGAAGAATTCCCCTGTGATTACTAACTATTCCTTAATAAAACAAAATCGTAATGATATACTGATTCAATAAATACAAGTCCCACTTATATACTGTAAGAAAACAATAGAATTTAGACTCTCGAAATTACAATTCTAATTCGGCTTCTGAAATGCTCCTCGCCTTCTCCACTGATCATCTTTCAGGAACATCTCTCTCCATTCAATTCTCGTGTCAGTTTTTCTGTCAGAAATGTTCTTTCTGTGAATTCTGCTGTCGGGAATATTAGCTAAGAGTACTGTTTCATCTTTATTAATTAGATGATGCTTTCTTTGAGAGATCCGAAAGTTTTAACCCTTCTTCAGAGGTAGTTGGCTCTCTCCGATTTTCCAAGTGCCCTCATCTTTTATAGCCTTGATGACCTATTGATTTCTTTACAATCAATTAGACTGGTTCTAGGTAGTCAAAACCATCAGATTTAAATTTAATTGGTTTTAAATATTTAAGGGCTTGATTTAAATTGATTGGCTAAATTCAAAAAGGACTTGCTAATTGGTAAAAATGCTGCTTGACTGTTCAATATAAAATGTTTCAATTTGGGCATTCTCTGTGCACCTGCATTTTAAACTGCTGTTCAGACATCCATTTTAACTCTAAGCACTGAAAAAAAAACATCTTTAAAGGGACCATGTAATGCTTTCCCCCATTTTACAATTTTACACACACCAACTTCACAACACTATCAACAGAAAATGCTAGAATTACTGAGGTCAAACATTAAGCAGCTAATGTTTTAGGTTGGACTCTTCATCAAAATTGGAAAATGCTATAATAGGTTTTAACAAAAAGGAACATCTAATGCAAGATGGAAGAGAGGTAAGATTAAATGGTAAAAGGAATATTTTGCTGCTCACAATGTAATCCCCTTCACTTTGCAACTGTTTCAACTCCACATCACTGTTTAATTTATTTTAAATGTTGCAATTTTAAATTAAAATTCATGGGATTAATTGATTTTTTAAAATATACATTTTCTTGATATTGTATTGATGTTAGGTAATTTTGATTACTAAACAAGTTTTGTTGGACCCAAAATTCCTTTGAATTAGCCATAATGGATTGTAATAAGCAATATTCATGCAAATCAAATTAACTAATTTAAGCCTTTGAAAAGTCACTTATATGACTATTTCATTTAATATTTTAATTCTATAGCATTATAGAAGATCAGATTCTTAGTATCAAAAGGAAAAATAACTACATGTTTGCCTAGTATGATGTCATTTTCTTGAACAATTCTCAGAGCTCAAGCTAACCCACAGCAAAAGTTTGCTTGTTTTGGTCTTCTAAAGCATAATGTAACAATAACATGAGTTGAATCAGAAATATAAACTTGTCCATCTGAAACATAGACTTACTTTGTTTAATCTTACAATAGAATCAATAAAAGAATTCTCCCGCCTTAGAGGTTGGAACCAAACAACGTGAGAAGGTTTGATTTGCTCTTTTAACCACACTTTGCCTTCATCAGTCATTTGCAAGCCAGCCAATCGAACCATCAGTAGACCATTTGACTGCCCTGAGGAAAACATATGTATTTATGAGAAAATAATTGAGATAAAATGCACTTCATATACAATTAAAATAACTTGTGTCCCTTTAAAAGATTTTGGGTTTTACTCTATTTTGCACGCCCACAAATAACAACCTTTTTGAGAGCATCCAAGTCCAAGAATTAAGGAGAATATTCTGTGTTTTGTGGAGTATCTGAGACTTGAACAGATATTACAGGGCTCAATCACCTTAGATCAACTCTTTTCCTCTTATTTGAATGGGGAATTTACAGGAAGACATACTGAAAGTTGACATGAAGAGGTATTCTCAGGTCAACTCGCTCTTTTTCCAGTTATGTATCTAGCCTATCAGCGAGAGCTTGAATGAATGGATCCTGAGCTGTTAATTGCTAATTAATAATGTAAATAGACTAATACTCAAATGACAGCAAAACACCATACCAGCAAGTGTATAAGTGGAAGAAATAAAGCCAGTCAAGTTAAAACCTATAATAATTCATTTTTTCACTGATATCATAAAGAGCTATGGCCAAAATAGATACTATTTTGGCACTGTTCAACATGTAGAGAATCAGTGTAAGCATAGGATGTCTGGCTGAAAGAATGATTTGGATAATATATGGATAGTAAACGTACAGACCTGTATATACGAATGATTACTCTATCTCTATATGCAAAGAAATGGAATGTTTACGTATGTTTGGCATGACCAATTGTACAAATCATCAAAATATTTTATGAATAAAGTATGTTTTTGAAATAAAAAAATGATTTGGAGATGCTGGTGTTGGACTGTGGTGTACAAAGTTAAAAATCACACAATACCAGGTTATAGTCCAACAGGTTTATTTGAAAGCACTAGCTTTCGGAGTGCTGCTCCTGCCACCTGATGAAGGAGCAGTGCTACAAAAGCTAGTGCTTTCAAATAAATCTGCTTGGACTATAACATGGCTTTGTGTCATTTTTAACTTTGCTGCAAGAACAGCATCTTGTGAAGGAATCATCAAGCTAATAGACGCTGGGACATCAGCTTTGAAACTCATATTAGAAATGCAGAGCAAAAGCTGAGAAAAACAATACATCAGTATAAAGTATAGAACTGTGTTTGCTAAACCAGTTAGCAAACTTTTATTAACCAGCACCTATGGGACCAGGGGTGTATTGGTTGATTAACTATTCGGGTTGATCAAGCGATCCACATAATCAATGTAAACCATACACTAAGTAATAGAAATATAATGCAGGTGGTATACACATCACTGTTATACTTAATTACAGCATAAATCACTTAAATAATAATGCAACTTTGCCTTAAATAAAAATTACCAGGAGAGTCGTCTCTCTTGCACCTTCAACTGACTACTCAGATATCGCTTCCAGTAAGCTTGCAGAATTTCAGGCTTATAGTTTTTGCCAGTTCATCTGGACTACCAGTTCATAAGGTGCCGACTAAAACAAAGATTGCTGTAGTAGGTCTTCACAAAGTTGCCCGTCTTCATATCATTTTGCTTTAAAGTCACCGAGATGTTTGCACCTTTTTTTGATTTACAACACCATTTACATTTGTACATTTTTGTGCACTATTGTCATTGGTCATGCTAATGGTTAACATTGATATGACGTGATGACGTGATCAGGTTTCCTGATGAAGGGCTTATGCCAGAAATGTCGATTCTCCTCTGGTGCTGCCTGACCTGCTGTGCTTTTCCAGCACCACATTCTTGACATTGATCTGACATGATCCAACATCAGATCATGTAACCATATAGAATACCATTTGCAGTTTTAGTCACTTTATTTAAGGAAGGATGTAAATGCATTTGAGGCAGTTCAGGGAATGTTTATGAGATTGTTAACCAGAATGAGCAGGCTGTCTTATGAGTAAAAGGTTGGACAGACAAGGCTTATTCCCACTAGTGTTTAGAAGAGTAAAAAGGTCCTGACTGGTCTTGACAAGGACATGATGGGTGGCATGGTGGCTCAGTGGTTAGCACTGCTGCTTCACAGCATGAGGAACACAGGTTTGATTCCACTATCAGGTGACTATGTACGTGCAGTTTGTATATTCTCCCCATGTCTGCATGGATTTCCGCCAGGTGCTCTGGTTTCCTCCCACAGTCCGAAGATGTGCAAGTTAGATGGATTGAACGTGCTAAATTACACATTGTGTTCAGGGATGTTTGTAGGTTAGGTGCATTAACCATGGGAAATGCAGGGTTACAGGATTAGGGTTGGAGGATTGGTCTGTATGGGATGTTTTTTGGAGGGTCAGTGTGGACTTGTTGGGCAGAATGGTGTGTTCCCACACTGTAGAGATTCTATTCTAATATATGGGTGAGTCCAGGACTAGGGGCATTGTTTTAGGACAGAGAGGAGATTTTTCCCTCTCAGCTGCTATGCAAGTTCAGAATTCTCTGCCTCAGCCTGAATATTTTGAAGATGGACGCAGATCGATTCAATTAACTAACAAAAATCAAGAGGGGACAGAATATGGAATTTGAAACATAAACAGATCAGTGATCTAAATGAATGGTGCAGCGAATGCAGTGGAGTGGAAAATGAATAGCCTTCTTCTACTCCAAATTTCACATTTTTATGATCTGTTTGGATCTTTTTTGAACCAACTCAAGATAAAATGCTGTATTATCATGCAATCACTCAAGCACAAATCAGAAATATCTAGCAGATGGTGCGAATGAATCTGGTGCTGCTAAGAAAGCAGTTTAAAAATAATTCATCCAGTTTCACTGGGTGTTAAAATGTTTTAAGGCTGGAGAACAAGCAGTCGATATTGCTTGAGTTACCTCCTGTGACAATGGGAACAATCTGTAGTACCAGTGACAAAAAAAGGTGTTACCACTTTGAGAACTTTGATCTAAAGTGTGAACAGGATAAGTTAGTCCAGAAGCAGCACAATGCAGAAGATGGAAAAGACTCATGATTGTTTGGATGCAATACCAAAACTAGCGTCTTAGTTAGATGGTCATCCAAGTAAAAACAAATAGCATATATAAAGACTTATAGAAGGAGCAGGGTGAGTATGCTCAGTCAAATAGTTTTAAACATTAGTTGTGGATGATTTGACCATTTTAAGGGACATTGTTATCTGCGCATTTAAAAATGAGCAGTGAACCAGTATTAATGCAGAAGCAGTTGATGAATCCCATCTATCTGAAGGCAGTCATTGAAGAAGATGGGTATTCACTAAAACAAATATGTTGATGAGGCTGGGCTCTAATAGAAGGAACAGAGATTGTAAATTTCCATGAAGGAGAAGACAGCACCAGCATTTAAATGTGCCAAAGATTACTTGACTGTTTTGCCTGATGGAAACACAGAACCATTTTACATTTATTCTCTTAATGGTATACCAATCCAAAATACCATGGATATTGAGGGGTTATTCCAAGAAACATACATGTATAATAGTCTGATAATGTGAACATGATTTTCCTAAGAGAAAGTGAGGACTGCAGATGCTGGAGATCAGAGTCGAGACTAGAGTGCTGGGAAAGCACAACAGGTGCATCGGAGGAGCAGGAGAATCGTCGTTTTGGGCATGAGTTCTTCATCAGGAATAAGGCTTATGGGCCAGGAAGCTGAGAGATAAATGTGAGGGGGCTGGGATTGAGAGGAAGGTAGCTGAGAATGCAATAGGTAGATGGAGGTGGGGGAGAAGATGATAGGTCGCAGAGGATGGAGGAGAGGATAAATGTGAAAGGTGATGGACAGGTCAAGAGGGAATTGCCGAGTTGGAGGCTTGTGACTGGGATAATGTGGGGGAAGGGTCGCAGGGTCATCAGTGCAAAAGACAAGGCTGAAGCAGTTGAAACCATCTTCAGCTAGAAATGTCAATAGATAATATATCGTAGTATTTGACATACCCAGCATCACAGGTGTCAATCTTCAACCAATGCAAATCACTCCATGTGATATCAAGATGATTGATATTGCAAAGTTCTATGGGTCCTGACAACATTCTGGCAGTAGTACTGAAGACCAGTGCTCCAAAACCAAGTTGCCCATAGCCAAGCTGTTTAAGTACAACTCCAAAACTGGCAACCTATCCAACAATGTGAAAAGTTACTCAGGTATATGACATGCAAAAACCAAGGCAAATCCAACCTAACCAATCAGATATTCTATCATTTTACTTTCAATCGTCAGTAAAGTTGTGAAAAGTGTCACTGAAGTTCTATCAAGTGACATTTGAAAAGGATACCTTGCTCACCGACACTGCATTTGGGTTCCCCCAGGTCAGTCGGCTCTGATCTCAATATAGTCTTGGTCCAAACATAGTCAAAAGAGCAAAATTCAAATGGTGAGCTGAAAGTGACTGCCGTTGACATCAAAGTAGCATTTAACAGAGTACAGTATTGAAGAACCCTAGCAAAACTGGAGTCATTGGGAATCAGAAGGAAAACTCTCTGCTGGCTGGAGTCCTGCCCAATAAAAATGAAGCTGGTAGTGATTTTTGGGATATCAATCATCTTAGTCCCAGGACATCTCTGCAGGAGTTCCTCATTATTGTGCCCTAAGCCTGATCATATTCAGCTGCTTTAACAATGACCACTTATCCATCATAATGTCAGAAGTGGTCATATTTCCTAATGATTGCACAATAATTATCATCATTCATGACCCCTTAGATAATATATCTAAACGCAAGATCTGAACAACATTCAGGCTTGGGAATAAAAGCAAATTACTGCGGATGCTGGAATCTGAAACCAAAAGATAAAATGCTGGAAAATCTCAGCAGGTCTGGCAGCATCTGTAAGGAGAGAAAAGAGCCGACATTTCGAGTCTAACTGACCCTTTGTCAAAGTTGACTATGGGTCAGTTAGACTCGAAACGTCAGCTCTTTTCTCTCCTTACAGATGCTGCCAGACCTGCTGAGATTTTCCAGCATTTTATCTTTTGGTTTCAGGCTTAGGAAGATGAATGGCAAATGGCACACTACATAAGTGCCAGGCAATGATCATCATTAATAAGAGAGAATCTAACCATCGTCCCTTAGGGCTCAACAGCATTACCATTGCTGAAGCCGCCACTATTAAGATCCTGTGAGTTCAACTGACTAGAAACCGAACTGGACCAGCTATAAAAAAATACTTTTGCTGCGAAAGCAAATCAGAGACTAGAAATTCTGCAATAAGTAAACCACCTTCTGTCACTCCAGTACTTGTCCACCATCTGGAAGGTATAATTCAAGAGTGTGATGGAAGATTCCTTTCTTCCTTGAGGAGGACATCTCAACACTGAAGAAGTTTGACACCATCCAGGGTACAGATGCTGTTTGACTGGCATCCAGTATCTTCAACATGCACTCTCTTCATCACTGATGCACAGCGGTTGTCATGTATACACTGACAAAACGTAATGAAATAATTCACTAAGGCTCCTTTGAAAACATCTTCCAGACCCCATGACCTCTATCAGCTTAAACAGATGCATGGGACCACAACCTGCAAGTTCCTTTCCAAGCAACACATCATTCTGACTTGGAATTATATTATCAGTCCTTTACTGTCACTGGATCAAAATCCTAAACTTCCTAACAGCATCATAGGTTCTTCTACACCACAAGAACAGTCATGTCTCAAGAGGGCAGCTCAATATTTCCTTCTCTGGAAAAATTAATGCAATAAATGCTGACCTGGCCAGAGATATGTCTAAATTCCATAAGCAAAGTTAAAAAATGCAGGAAAATGGAGGTAATACACAGATTAGATAGGAGCTAAGAGAAAGACAGCTCATGGATCTTAATGAGCTTCTACTAGTACCAACATGGCCTTAACAACATTTGATTGACACCCTACATAAGAAAGCAGATAGGTATGATCAACATTAGAAACAAAAGAAAAAAAATTATGACAACAACTTGTGGAGCAAATGTTAAAATTTCCAGTCATTGAAACTCATTCCAAAACCACTTTTGACAAGGGACAATTTCTTAGAAACAATGGCCACTTTACATGCATCACATAGAACTAAATAAAATATATTATTGTTCTTATTTCAAGTTAATTTATAACTAAAATATATAGTTATATATTTAAAAACACCAGATAAAGGAAATGTTTACATAAAACAAAATATCATCTCTCATAAGATTCCTGTAGTGGCTAACTGATCACAGGTACTAATGAATTTAATCATATGAAAACACCAGAATATCTCAAAGAGCTTCACTTCAATGAATTACTCATTTCAAACCCAATTATTTTTGTCATGTAGGCAAATTGATCAGCCAATTATCATGTAGCTAGATTAGAAAAACAGCAAATTACATAAATCATGTTATTGCATTGATTTGGGCCTAAGCAATCCAGAGGAACAAATCTCAGATGCTGTTTTAGAAGTCACCACGCCAACACCAGAGATTGAATACAGCAAGTATGCATCCTCATAATTTATTTCACATTAACTATTATACTGGTTTAACAAAAGTAAAGCTACACAAAACAAATGATAAAGCAAACGTTCAAATACATAGAAAGCATTCCCTATACACATCCAAAAAAAAACTAGTATATTGTGTATCTTTTAATAAATATATATACACACAAGAACAGAACAGTTTTGGAGGCTTATGCTATTAACTGCTCAGAAATGGTAATAACGTTGCATTGGATAGTATACAGAAAGCCTCTTCTGAACCAGTTGTGGACTATAAACATTAATTCTAAGCTTTTGTGTTAAAATTTATGTAAACAATTAACTAAAGTGTCAACCACAGAACATTATGGCAAATATTTAAAAACAAGATATTATATACATCCTGCATGATCCCAGCAGGAAGTCCAAGAGCTCCATTTGAAAATCTATGGCTTAAAAATGACAAAATTCTGTGCTGGCATTGTAAACAGCAAGACACTGCCACTTGTTTTCAAGTATTTCAAGCACACAAAGCCCAATCAAAACTTGGCTAACAGGATTAAAATATTAGTCAACTAATTCACTCAATAATGTATCATAACTATCTTATGAGTTACTACCTTATTAAAATTCAAATAGCTCACTTTATCAAGTTGACTGTGCATTTTCTGTAAAATGCACATGGACTTTAGTGAACTTCATCAAATGAAATCACACCAAATAAATCTACATTACTTATTTGTGCAGTTTGAATTATGTTCATGTAGTTTCAACATGAGTAGAGTCAGTCACATTTGGGGGTATCACAAGGACCATTTTAACACCAAGCTAACCTATGTTTCTAATCAATGTGTTCGGAGATGTTATTACACACCTCTGGAGTAGTAGGGTTTGAACTCTGGCCTCCCGATCCAGGGGTAGGGATGCTATCAATGCATTATAATAGGGTCTCTGAAATTTTAAAATTAAGTTAATTCTGCAATTCACATTTATGTTATCCTCGAATACCAAGCATTAACTTACTTCTCTGTAGAAATGAACCAAAAGGAAGTGTAATGGGAACATGCTCTACTTCTAGTCCATATCTTGTTACATGATGCACTCTCCCTCGAAGTTTAACATGTTTTTCAATAAAGCTATCAGGTATCTCCAGAGCACTATTAAATTTAGTAAACTGTGAAAAGGAGAAAAAAAGTCACAAAACTTTCATTATTGATCAATGTTTATCATTTCATACTGAAGTAAATACTTTAGAGCATTTTTTGTATATACAATCATATTAAATTATTGAATCTAACAAACAAACCTAGTTTTATAAATTTATTAAATCACCAATTATTTTGCATATAGCCAATCATATATGGTTTCTTATTAGTAGAAGCATCAAATGAATTAGAGCTCTTCATTTTGCTGCAAAGGTTCAATAATTAAACAGACATACAGACTTTAAATACAAAGAACAGGACATTAGGCTGCAAAAGCATAGACCCCGATATCTATAATTGCTTGGTTACTTGAAGTTAAGAATGGAGATCAGAATAAAACAAAGAACTGCTGGAGATCTAAAACAAATAAAAGACAGAAATTGCTAGAGAAACTCAGCAGTGTTGGCAGCATCTGTGGAGGGAGAATAGAGTTAATATTTCCAGTCTAGTGACCCTTCTTCAGAACTTAAATGTTAAATATGTTCTCTTTCCACAAAGACTGCCAGGTTTGCTGAGTTTCTCCACCAATTTCTGTTTTTATTTGATACAGACCGGAACTTCTGGTTCTGTTTTTGGAAAGTCAACTAACAATCTATATTTTGGTTCGAGTTCAAATCATACAAAAATCCCACATAAACTTCAATGAGACAATCTGACAAACATTAATGATATTTTTCACTTTCTGGCATGATATTGCTTAATCGATAATGGCTGCCTAGATGTGTTTATTTTGTATAATGAGAAGGAAGGATTCATAAACAGTCAATTTTTCCTTTTATTTTAATAAAAGGAATCTGAAACAAATACAGTAAATGCTGGAGAAACAGGCATTCGCAGGGGGAAAAAAATAGAATTAACATTTAAAGCCTGATATGACTTCATCAGGATTTAAGGGTTTGAAAGAAGCCAACCTACTCTCTTTCTAACATTTCTGCCCTGGGCCTTCTACAATGTTCCAACAAAGCATGACACAAATTTGGTGAACATGTCATTTTTGGATCAGGCACTTTACAGCTGATAGGACTCGAATTCCACACCTTCAAAGCCTGACCACATCATGCCTGTCTTCCATTTTTCTTGCAGTCCCCTCTACCCCATTACTACCTTGTTTGTGTCTCGTTTACTTTGCTCTCTACTGAGAGAGCATTTACATTCTTCCACACCATAATCTGCACTATTTTTATATCTGTTTCTCTTTCAATCTAATTGGCAACCCCTTTGTCTTTTGTACTGGGCCTCCATTGCATCACCTGTCCCTGGATCCTCCTCCACCTCTGTCAAAACTATAAAATAATACCAACTTTCGACCTCTTTCAGCTCTGAGGAAGTGACAGCAAACTTGAAAATTATTTTATAGTAGATAAAAATTTCATGAAATAAAAATTATATCTGCAGATCATGATCATCTCAGCATCCAACACAAAGTTTCAATCAGAAATTCTTAGCTTGTCTCCTGAATTCTATCCTCCAAACTTGAGGTTATCCAAAACTCGGCATGTGCGCATCACATCAAGCCCCACTCACCCTTCATCCCCAGTGACCTACATTGACTTCCAGATTCTGGATTAGTGGTGCTGGAAGAGCACAGCAGTTCAGGCAGCATCCAAGGAGCTTCAAAATCGACGTTTCGGGCAAAAGCCCTTCATCAGGAATAAAGGCAGTGAGCCTGAAGCGTGGAGAGATAAGCTAGAGGAGGGTGGGGGTAGGGTGAAAGTAGCATAGAGTACAATGGGTGAGTGGGGGAGGGGATGAAGGTGATAGGTCAGGGAGGAGAGGGTGGAGTGGATAGGTGAAAAAAGAGATAGGCAGGTAGAACAAGTCCGGACAAGTCATGGGGACAGTGCTGAGCTGGAAGTTTAGAACGAGGGTGAGGTGGGGGAAAGGGGAAATGAGGAAACTGTTGAAGTCTACATTGATGCCCTGGGGTTGAAGTGTTCAGAGGCGGAAGATGAGGCGTTCTTCCTCCAGGCGTCTGGTGGTGAGGGAGCGGCGGTGAAGGAGGCCCAGGACCTCCATGTCCTCGGCAGAGTGGGAGGGGAAGTTGAAATGTTGGGCCACGGGGCAGTTTGGCTGATTGGTGCGGGTGTCCCGGAGATGTTTCCTAAAGCACTCTGCTAGGAGGCACCCAGTCTCCCCAATGTAGAGGAGACCGCATCGGGAGCAACGGATACAATAAATGATATTAGTGGATGTGCAAGTAAAACTTTGATGGATGTGGAAGGCTCCTTTAGGGCTTTGGATAGAGGGGAGGGAGGAGGTTTTACAGTTCCTGCGGTGGCAGGAGAAATTGCCAGGATGTGAGGGTGGGTCGTAGGGGGGCGTGGACCTGA